>NC_143518.1:57445077-57809243 GCF_031878675.1 Megascapheus bottae | reverse complement strand
GGACACTGCTGGAGAAGGCAGCCTTGGAGCTGTGGGTACAAGGCGCAGAATTTCAAAAGACAGGCAAGGAGTCCCCTCTCCACAGCCCTCTCCCACCTTCCACCCTAGGTGCTGTGCGAGCATTACTGGCCGGCTGACCCCACCCCGGCCACCCACGGGCCCATCACCATCCACCTCCTGGCGGAGGAGCCCCAGGAGGAGTGGACCACCAGGGAGTTCCAGCTGTGGCACGTGCGTGCCCCAGGGAGCAGGGCAGCCGGTGGGGGGGCGGAGACTTCCCGAGGAGGGGGGTCCTGCCTCCGCCATGCCCATGGCTCTCTCTTTGCAGAGGACCATGTGGAAGGATGGACAGAGAACGGTAGTCAGGGAAGAAGTGTGGGGCACAGAGATGGCCAGGGCTGATCCGGGGTATGGAGTGGGGTAGAGACAGAGCAGAGGGAGAACCAATGGATGACGCCCTGAACTCAGCTCGGGGCTCCCTGCCCTCCCCAGCCCCAGTGCTTCCCCACTGGCTGCTCTTCTGGGATGGGAAGGACAGCGATGGGCTCAGCCCTTGCGGGCACAGGTCACCCAGGAGGGCTAAGAAGGAGCCAGGGCCTCAGGAAGCATCTACCCTGAGGTAGGGTGGGTGGGGTCATCTAACTGTCACCTTCCCCCCAGAAGACACAGGCTGAGGGGGGTGACTGACCCCTGCCCTCCAGCAGCTGGTAATGAAGGTGGCAAGGGTCAGTAGCATAGCCCCTGTCCCCTTTGGCCGACCTGCCCCCAGGGTGCCCAGCAAAAGCAACGGAGGGTGAAGCAGCTTCAGTTCACCACCTGGCCTGACCACAGCATCCCTGAGGCCCCCAGCTCCTTGCTCGCCTTTGTGCAGCTGGTTCAGGAGCAGGCGAGGGCCACACAGGCCAGGGGGCCCATCCTGGTGCACTGCAGGTGAGAAAGGGCACGTGAGGGATGGGAGGCCTCTGCTTGGCCAGAGTGTGGGAGGGAGGCCCCCCCACGGAGCTCCCACGGGCTGTCCCCACAGTGCCGGCGTGGGCCGGACAGGCACCTTCATCGCCCTCTTGAGGCTGCTGAAGCAGCTGGAGGAAGAGCAGATGGTGGATGTGTTCAACACGGTGTACACGCTCCGGCTTCACCGGCCCTTCATGATCCAGACACTGGTGAGCGCCTCTCGTGCTGGGCCTGCTGGCTCAGACCCTAGGGAGATGGCCACAGGAGGTAGATGACCCTTTCTGCAGAGGGCGCCATACTGTGCCACCATCCTCCTTGGGCTGCTGTGTTCCTCCGTCCTCCCTTCCCTCTTCTTTCCTTCTTTTGTGGGGCTTTTACACGGCCTCACAGATTTGTCTGCCCTGGCTGGCTTTGAACAGACATCCTCAGATCTCTGCCTCCTGAGTATCTTGGATTAGTGGCATGAGCCACCGGCAGTGCCTAGCTTATTTTCTTTTCTATAAATGGAGAGGAGAAATGGCCCCTGCCAGCTCCACACTGCAGGACAGCACTGGAAGTTCCTAGATGGCTCCCTTGTGCCTCCTGCGTTTTAGATCTTGCTGGGCGAGTCCCCACCCCAGGCTGACACCCTCTTTCCCACCAGAGCCAATATATCTTCCTGCACAGCTGCCTGCTGAACAAGATTCTGAACAAGCCCTCTGACACCCTAGAGTAAGTTCAGCTGCCCTTGGGCCCTGGCAGTGGTGCCCTGTACCTTCTTACCAACAGGGTCTGGCCTTCTGGCCTTGGGAAGTCCAGAAGACTAGAAGTAGGAGCTAGGTCAGCCTGACCTCTCTCTTCTCAGTTCTTCCCCTAGATCTGAGCCCATCTCGGTGATGAACTTTGCACAGGCGTGTGCCAAGAGGGCAGCCAATGCCAACTCTGGCTTCCTGAAGGAGTATGAGGTAGACTGCAGGCTCAGGAGTGGGTGGCATCAGAGGCTGGCTTTCCCCAGCTCTGCCTCAGGGTACCCATCTCCTTCCCAGCTCCTGCTGCAGGCCATCAAGTATGACACTAGCTCCTTGTCGCCCCCTCCTGGCCATGAGCAGGACAGCTCCATCTTCTGTGAGTCTCACTGGGTACTGTTGAGTTGGGGGTCCAAGCAAAGGCTTGGGCCCAGTGGCAAAGTCTCTCTCACCACTTCCCCGCAGATGATGGTTCTCTGATGCAGCTTTCTCTGGAGCAGGAGAGCCCCACTGATGCCATGACGGAAGCCTGGCTCTTCCCTGTGAGATGCTGCTGCTCTAGCCACCCTGCTGCTTGCCCCATCTGACTATTTGTGCTTTTCAGGCTGGGACTGGGGTCTGGGAGCTCTTGGAGTTATGGGCTGGGCAGGGGACAACTTAACCCTTGGAGCTGACAGGCTGTGCTCTGCAGGGTGGGCCTTCTGGCCGGGACCATGTCGTGTTGACCGGCCCTGCGGGGCCAGAGGAACTCTGGGAGCTGGTGTGGGAGCACAGAGCCCATGTGCTGGTCTCTCTGTACCCACTGGATACTCAGGAGAAGGTGAGGGGAGTAGAGGGACAGAGGACAGGGGTGGGAGGACCTGACCTTACGAATCTCCCTGACAACTCGGGTGGTGTTCCAGCCACAGGAGTTCTGGCCAACAGAGATGCAGCCGGTGGTCACAGACAGGGTGACAGTGCACCGTGTGGCTGAAAGCAACAAAGTCGGCTGGCCCTGTACCGTCTTCAGGGTTACACATGTAAGCAAGGAGGCCACAGGACACGGGGTGGCAGGCTATGGGGGTCAGAGGTTCAGAGCGAGGGAGAGCTTTGGACTGGCTACCCTCTGCCCTGCTGGACACCAATTTGCATCTGGTCTCTGCCCCAGGCGGCGAGTGGGATGGAGAGGCAGGTCCAGCACCTGCAGTTTCAGTTCTGGGAATCTGGTCATGAGCTGCCTGCTGCCACCTTGCTGCCTTTCCTAGCTGCGGTGGGCCACTGCTGCTCTCAGGGCAAGAGCAGAAAACCGGGCACGCTGCTCAGCCACTCCAGGTGCTCAGCCACTCCAGGACAACCCCCTGGCCCCCGCTTAGGTTGAGGGTCCAAAGGACACAGAGTCCTAATGTCCCTGTCCACTCTGCACCTTGCCCTTTACCCCCTCCCCCTTCCAGGCAATATCCAGGCCCTTTCCCAGTCCCTGGACCCACCCACCCCACCCCTCCATCTAACTCTTAAGTCGATTGCAGCAAGGGCACCGCCCATCTTGGCATCTTTCTGGCTATGGAGCAGCTGCTGCAGCAGGCAGGATCCGAGTACACCGTGGATGTCTTCAACGTAGCCCTGCAGCAGTCACAGGCTTGTGGCCTCATGACTCCAACGCTGGTGAGAGGCCACCAAGAGCTCTGCTGTGGGAAAGGCCAGAAACATGGCAGAGTCTAGCTGTAGTGGCCACGGGGCAGCAGCATTCAGTTTGGCCAGTAGGTGGCACTGTGGACCCCACTGTGGAGCTCTAGGGTTAGAAGACAGAGAGAGGTTTGCGGTTGAGTGAAGCTTCTTTTCATGTCTATCCTCAGGAACAGTATATCTACCTCTACAACTGTCTGAACAGTGCCCTGGTGGATGGGCTACCCTGAGTCCAGGAAGGGTCTGTGTCCTGCCAGGTTGTGATGGCAGATCTACCCAGGCCTGGCTTCCCTGGGAGGACAGTTCCATTGGAACCAAACTAAAGAGGGACAGCCAAGGAATAAAAACATGTGGTCAAGTCTGAGGCTGTGGTCTGTCTGTCCATCCTCCAACATGCGGCCTCGTGGGCAAATACAGGGCAGGGCTGAGAGCTAGAGCCTGGGACACGCTGAGATGGCTGTGTCCTAGAGCTGGTGAGTGGCTGGCTGTCATCCCAGCGTCCTCCCACCTCCCAACACACACTGCTTGGACTTCTGGCTTCCTCAGGTCTTTATCCTATGATGCTAAGCCCAGGGTTCAAATCTCACTCGTGGTGTCCATTCTTATCCACCATCCCAAATGCACGAGGATTTATTTTGTTCCTCACTTCCCTTCTCCAGACCCCCCAGACATCTCTACCTGCGAGAGTCTTCAGGGACTGTCCTCACTCAGCAGATTTTTTTTTTTGTGGGAACTCCCCAGGTCAGGCCTACCAAGTCCTCCCTGCTCCTTTGTTTCTTCCTCTTTCCTCCCCTCTACATAGGAGCAGGTGGGAGAAAAAGAATGGAGTGGGAATATGGAAAAGGGAAAAACTAGGAGATCAGAAAAGAGTGGGGGTGTGACTGTCTGTCCCTGTCCTGGACACTTTTTTTGTCAGTTGTGGGTGGAGCTTGAACTCTGGGCCTGGGCACTGTCCCTAAGCTCTTTAGCTCAAGGCTACTGCTCTACCAGTTGAGCCACAGAGCCACTTCTCATTTTCTGGTTGTTAATTGGAGATAAGAGTCTCTCAGACTTTGGTGCCCAGGCTGGTCTTTTTTTCTTTCTTTCTTTCTTTCTTTCTTTCTTTCTTTCTTTCTTTCTTTCTGTCTCTTTCTTTCTTTCTTTCTTTCTTTCTTTCTTTCTTTCTTTCTTTCTTTCTTTCTTTCTTTCTTTCTTTGCCAGTCCTGGGCTTGAACTCGGGGCTTGGACACTGTCCTTGAGCTTTCTCAAGGCTAGCGTCCTACCACTTGAGCTGCAGCACCACTTCCAGCTTTTTCTGTGTATATGGTACTATGGAATCTAACCTAGGACTTCGTGCATGCTAGGCAAGCACTCTATCAGTAGGTCATACTCCTGGTCCCCTGCCTGGCTTTGAACCGCAATTCTTAGATCTCAGCTTCCTGAGTAGCTAGGATTATAGGCATGTGCCACCAGTACCCAGCTCTGTCTTTAAGACTGGATGGCACATGATAGAATATGATGTCGGATGGTTACATAAGTTCCTGCCTGTCTCCTGGACAGACAGCAAGGACTAGGAATCAGGATCCTGATGCTGGATACTGAGGGCTGTTGGTGAAAGGCCCTCGAAGACAGGGAAGCCTAGAAATATTAAGATAAAATTCCCTTCAGTGGATTTACACAGACAGACAAACAGACACAGACACACACACACACCCTGAATGGGGGAGATCAATTTTAGTTCCTAGTCATGCACAGAGTCAGAGGTCAAGACCTCAGGCTTGGTTTAAGAAGGGAAACAAAAGGCTAAAAGACTTGGCTCCACAAAGACCCTCCCAGGAGCCAACTTGAGACAACTCTGAGTCCAACCCAAGAGACTGCAGCAGGGCTCAGCCATGGCTTTCCAGCCTGGCCCCTCATTGGAGCAGTAAGAGTGGGGATGGGGTGTAGGACAGAGCCAGCCACAACCCACAATGGGCAATGCAGGCCTACCTGAGCTGGGCTCAGTGCATAGGGCTTCCCTGGCTGTGCAGGGCCATCTTGTGGCTCATCTGATTTTAGGGCCATGGCCTTGACTGATTCCTGGGGTCGGGGTTTGCTGACTTTTTGATCCAGCTATACAGCCTCCCTGGCCCTGGAGTGACAACAGAGGATGGAGATGGAGGAGAAAGTCCTCAGATATGAGAGTCCACTGTGGATGACCTGCACCTGCGGCACTGGGCCTCCAGGTGGCACGAGCGTGCTGACTTTCTGCCTGGCTGGGACAACCAGTTGGGTACTGCAGGCTCCCTGGGTCCTGGCAGCAGGAATCAAGGTGATCCTCAGGCCTTAAACCTGACTGTGAGGACAGACGTGCCTTTCTATCCATTGCACAACCCAGGGGGTGGAAATCCACAGCCTGGTCTTCCACACCAGGGCATTGTGTCCTCCCCTTCCCCCCTGTGGGACCCCATGCAGGGCCTTCTTTCTTTCCACTCCAGGAAACAGTTTGGAGGGCTGCTCTGCGCTCCAGCTCAGGGTGGAACCTGAATCGGTGACCTTGAGCAGATAGCTTCTTCTGGCTTTGGCAGATGGGTAGCTTCTCTTGGGTCTGGGTTTCTCCAGTGCCAGACCTGGTGGGGGGGGGGGCTGGGGCCTCTGGGAGCGCTGAGATCTCTCCCCCAGGGTCTCCTCCTCCTAGGCAAGAGGGGCTTCTCCCCCCGCCCCCCAGCTCAGGCTCGGGGCGCCCGATCCAACAAGTGCATGCCTGTGACATGCTGGGCGTCCTTGCTTTGGATTTCTTCGCTTTCTCTCCCCCCCCCCCGTCCCCCCCCCCCACCGCTTTTCCTGGATGAAATTCCTGCCAGCTGGGAGGGAAGGAGGGAAGCGAGCAGGGGAGCGAGGCGCAGCATCGAAAGTTTCCTTGACTCCTCCTCCGCCCGTGTCTCCCTCCCTTGCCAAGCCCAGCCAGTGAAACTGAATAAGGCAGATCGCTCACACAATGCCTGGCCGGCTCTGACGGCACGGTCCCCGCGCTGCGCCCCTGCTGCCGCCCGGCCCAGCAGCGCCCGCGGCCCGGTCCCCTCCGACGGGACCCGGAGACAGCCGCGTGGGCCCGCGCCCTGCCGCCCGCCCGCCCGCCAGGTGCCCCTGCAGTGTGGCCGCCCCGATGCTCCGCGCGCCCCGGCTCCCGGCGCTGTGGCTGTGCGCGGCCGCGGCGCTGTGCGCCTCCCCGGGCCACGCCGGCGGCCCCCAGCCCGGCCCGGGCCGCGCCACCTGCCCGGTCTCTTGCCACTGCCAGGAAGATGGTATCATGCTGTCGGCGGACTGCTCTGAGCTGGGGCTCTCCGTCGTGCCAGGAGACCTGGACGCCTTGACGGCGTACCTGTGAGTACTCGCCCGCCTGCGCCCAGTGCGCCCGCCCGGGACACCTGTCCGCGTGTCTCTGACCTGGGCATCTCAGCAAGGTTCAGGCTCCAGGGCTGGAGAGGGGAGAAGAGTCAGAGACTAAATAAAGCCCAGGCGAGCCATGAGCCTGGCTGCCCTTGCTTTTCTAGGCAGCAAGGTGGGTTCTGCACCCCAATACAGAGCGGGCGGGGAGGGTTCTGCAGCTCTTTGCCTCCTGCCTTGCCCAGCAGTTGCAGTGCCCAAGAAGGTCGTAGAGGGTCACCCTGGCTGCTCGGGTGGCCGAGGGGGGGAGAGGGCACCCGAAGGGCTAGAAATGGAGGGAATGGAGTGCGAAAGTACATGGAGCTAGGGTAGCCTTGGAGCGCTGTGTGTGTGTGTGTGCGTGTGTGTGGATTCACTCACTCTTGTCTTCTGGAAGGGGCCCTGCCAGCACCATGTCCTTTGCCTAAGCCTCCTGCCACCTCCCTAGGGGCCTCCCTGAAGCTATGTCCCAGGAGGCTGTGTTGGAGACACTAATTTGTGGCCAGGCCACCAGCCTGAAAACCAGAGAACAATTTTTAGAGTCTGGGTTGGGGTGAGCTGGCATGTGCAGGGGACCCCATGGGGGGCAGTTGTCTTGGGGAGGGCTCAGCCCCAAGACTGAGGCTCCTTACCACGTGGGCAGGATGAGGGGAGAGAATGTATTCTGGGTCAAATGCCCCCACCTGTCCTTGCCCAGGAAAGAGAAATCACCTGCCCAAGTGTCATCTGCCATCCTTTCCTCACGAGGAAGTAGAGCAGGAGGAACAGGGAGGGCGCCAAACTCACAGGAGACCCCCCCAGAGCTTCCCCAAACTTGAGAGAGGATCCTCATCACTTTGGAGTTCCAGGACAGAGGAGCTCTATGGAAGAGGGAACTGGCTTCATGGTTCAAGAGCCTGGCAACAGTGTATGAAAGTAGATGGCTTCCCCAGGGCAACCCCACTTTCATTTATTTAAGTTTTTGTGTGCCCATACTAGGGCTTGAACTTAGGGCCTCACGTTCTTGATTCATTTTTCACTTGAGCCACACCACCACTTCTGACTTTGGTAGTTAGTTGGCAATAAGAGTCTCACAGACTTTTCTGCCTGGACTAGCCTTGAACCTCAATGCTCAGATCTCAGCATCCTCAAGAAGATTATAGGTGTGAGCCACTAGTGCCTGGCTTACCAGTTTTATGTAGCAGGGGCACAGAACACTGCTTGAGCCGAAGCCTAGCTATTAATGGCTGGAAAGAGTTTGGAAATGACTCCTGTCAGGCCTGTGTTTGGGGAGCAGGAAGAAGACCAGTTGCCTGGGTTCAAGGGCCTGGTAGGGTTTTAGGACTTTCCAGGAGCTGTGAGGGCCAGCAATCTTTCCTACCATCCAAGTCTCCATACAATGGTCTCTGGTCTTTTGTCTGCTAGCATTTGAGAAAGGAGGTAGAGGGCTATTTTGGGGACTCCCATGCTACTATCTATGCCAATGGAAGATTGCCCACAGTTTGGATACAGTTCCACTGGATACATAAATGACTTTGGGGTTCAGTGGAGGTTATTTATTTATTTCCTGAGTCTCTCTGGAGCTTGAGAAAGCCCTGTGCTTCCAAGACTCAGAGAATGCTCCTGCCAGGGGGAGAGTGGCAGGTAGGCCTGGGTCCTAGGGTAAAACCAACCAAGTCTGGCGTTTTGGAGGCACCCTGACTCAGGCTGTCCCCTGTGGACAGTGCCTAGAGGGGCTTCTGCTGACCTTCCTGGCTTTCTGGAGGGGGCCCTCTCACTTTGTCTTCTCTGAAGAGGCATTTGGAGGTGGCTGGAGGCAGGGGCATTGAGAAGAGCCAGCTCAGGAAGGTGCTGGGCTCCTGTCTTGTGTGAGGGGCCTGCTGAGCCCACCTGAGGCTCCCTGGATTCCTCCACTCCACCCAGTACACATCCCCTGACAGCTGCTCTCCTGCCTTCCATGGCATAGCTGGATCTCAGTCCTGGGGAAAGCCAGTGAGCATCCCTTACGGACGAGTTCAAACCCCATGACTGCTCTAGGACCCGGTGCTGGCCTGTTCAATAAAGGTTACAAGACAGACTTCACTTATTCTAAGTCCTTCAGTGTATTCTCTCCCTCTCCCCCTTTCCCTCTGTCCCTCCCCCTGTCCCCCTCCCTCTCTATCTCCCTCTCCCTCTCTCCCTCTCTGTCCCTCTCTCTCCCTGTCTCTCTCTCTCCCTCTCTCCTCTCTCTCCTCTCTCTCTCTGCCTCTCTGCCTGGTGGAGGCGCTTTCTGTTCCCAGGCAGGTGGTCTGGGGAGACACAGTGTGAGGTGGTGTCTGGAGTAGCTGGCTGTGAAAGATCGAAGGCTCAGACACCGGTGCTTGCTTTCTTCATCCAGAGTGCCATGCAGACCCATGCTGGATGGCTTACTGCTGTCTTTGGAGTCCAACGCCTACAAGTCTGCCTGCCATGACCACTGGACTTGAGTGAAAGGGCAGGGGTGTGTGTGTAGATTCCAGGAACCGCTCCTTCCTCGCTGGTGCCCCAGGATGTCTAGAATGAACAAGATAGAGATAGGAAATTGAAGGGAGAGGGAGAAGGGTTGAGTTAGGTGCTGAGCATAACCATAAAGGGTTATGCCTTTGCTTCTTAGCTATAGGAACCTAGGCCAGTATATTGGCCCCCCAGTGACTCAGTTTCCTCATTTGCCTCAGAGAGTTGCTGTGTAGGCTCATGGAGGCAATGCTTATAGATAGTTTGACCTAGGTTTGGCCTTCGGGAGGAATTCAATGGGTGTTAACAAGGCTGGGATTAGGGAATCAGGGCCAGGAGGCATTTCTGGAGGTCTTCCTAGAGGAGCAAGTCTAGGAGTTAGCACTGGAAGCAGAGGTGCGACATCATCTATGAAAGACTGAGACAGGTGTGGAGCTGGCAAAGAGACCACGTGAGCTATACTGGAGACCCAAGAATGGCTGCTTCCTTCCTTCCTTCCTCCTTCCCTCCCTCCCTCCCTCCCTCCCTTCTTCTCTTCCTCTCTCTTTTCATTTCTCTCTCTCTGCCTCTTTCCCCATCTCTCTTTTCTTTCTTTTTTTTCTTTCTGGCCAGTGCAGTAGAGAACTCCATGGAAGGGAGGGGAGTGACTGAGGGAAGACCCCAGCCTAAATGGGTCCCTGCAGGGTGGGTGGATGAGGGAGCAGAGAGACACGCAGCCTTCTGTGGGGGAGAGCTGGTCCCAGGGAGGAGAGGATCCCCACACCAGGCTTCACTTCCCACCATGGGGCTTCTTGCCCAGTCCAGCCTCAGTTGCTTTTGCAAAAATGCTAAGAGCTGGCTCATTTCAGCTGGGCATGCGAAGTGTGGGGCTTCGAATCCCTAAGCCTCCCTTGCACTGGGAGGCCCCATGCCAGTCCTATGACTCCTCTAGAGTTCAGTGTCTCCATAGTTGGCTGAAAACTAGAAGGGGAGAGAGAGAGAGGGAGAGCTCCATCCTGAGGCTCATGCTGCTGCTGGCTCAGGACAGAGAAAGGCTCCCAGGACAGGGCCTGGCAGCCGCGCCAGCGGCGGGGAGGGACCCGGGAAATCCAGGTAGCACCCAGTCCGGAGCAGAGAGGAGAGGGTGAAGGAGGGGTGGTGTGATACCAGGAAATGGGGTCCTCAGGAGGGTCCTGTGCCAGCCTGACTCTGAGGGATGGGCCCATCCGGGGATAAGCCCGGGGGGTCGCCGGGGGAGAGAGAGTGTGTGAGGGAGCCAACACCCCAGTTCAAAGGAAAGACAGGAAACAGCCTTAGGCAAGAGTAAAAGGAAACCTCTGGGCTCTGGCAGCAGTGGGCATGAGGTGCGGCTGGGTGGGGCTGGCGGAGGAGAAGAAAGCCTGGCTCAGAGCAGAATTGGCCCCCCCTGCTTGCCCCCCCCACCTTCCTTCTTCCATAGGCTCTCACCCCTGATGGCCCCACGCTGCAGCCCGTGCCCCACCCTGCCCCAGGCCCACTGGGGACTGAGATAGACAGGACACCAGGACGGTGTCTGGTGTCTGACCAGGGGGGTTTTCGGCCATGGTAAACTGGTGGGCTCTGGAGCCTGGGTCTAAAGCCCTCTGCTGAGGAGCTTTATGTCTGGGGAAAATTACACCACCTTTCTACCACTCTTGATAGTGTGTGTGTGTGTGTATGTGTGTGTGTGCGTGTGTGTGCGTGTGCGTGCGTGCGTGCGTGTGCGCATGCTAGTACCAGGGCTTGGACTCAGGGCCTCATACTTTTGCTTGGCTTTTTTTGCTCAAGTCTTTTATTCTACCACTTGAACCAAACCTCGGTTACTAGCTTTTTGTTGGTTCATTGAAGAAAGCAGTCTCTCAGATTTGTCTTCTATATTCAGGCCTTAGCCGCCTGAGTAGCTAGGATTCCAGGCACGAGCCACCAGTGTCCTGCTTTTTTCTTCTTCATCTTAAAAATGGAAACCCTAAGAGTCTACCTGGAAGGGTTATACGGAGAAGCAGGGCACGCAAAGGAAAACAGTAGTCCTTTTCATACCATTAGTACTTAGAAACAGGACTGTTGAGATCGCTTTCCTTCATGCCTTCAACTACAAGTGCCCCACTAAGGCCCAGAAAGCCGGGGGGGGGGGGGTGGGTCTGGGATACCAGAGCTACATGCTCTGAAGCTCCATTAAATGGCTCTTCCTTCCTGCCTGCTTCCTCCATCGTCACAGGCAAAGAATCTTCTTCTAGTGACCTTACAGAAAATGGTTTTCCAGGGAGTCTGCGCTCCTGGGCTGGGCAGACAGAGGAACGGAACCCCTCATGGGGATGGTATGGAGAGATGTGGCCCACTGCCTGATGGGAGACTCCACGGAGGAAGGGTCTGGGCTCCTGGTTTCTCTCAAGGAAAGGCAGCTGGGGTGGGGTGTTCTGTTCCTGGTGTCACCACAGGGCCCCTGAGGGTCCTCTTCTGAGGTCACCTTAAGGAGCAGAACAGTCCTGCTGGGGTTATGGACACATTGGCGCAGGAGTTAGGTGTGGGCAAAAACTTTTTTTTTTTTTTTTTTTTGCCAGTCCTGGGCTTGAGCTCAGGGCCTGAACACTGTCCTTGGACTTTCTCAAGGCTAGAGCTCTACCACTTGAGCCTCAGCACCACTTCCGGCTTTTTTCTATGTATGTGGTACCGAGGAATCGAACCCAGGTCTTCGTGCATGCTAGGCAAGCACTTTAACCACTAGGCCAAACTCCCAGCCCGTGGGCAAAAACTTTCTACCTTCTCATCCCTACTGGATAAAATGTTGTGGCCAGACATATTGGCGTTGGAGCTCGCAGAATCGTAGGCGTGCCTTTGTGTTGACTAATCTAGTGTCAAAAAAGCAAAGGGGTGCGCCTTAGTTTCGAACAAGAACTCAGGTCTCTCCTGTCACCCTTCAGACGTGGGAGAACAGGTCCCCAGAGGGGAAAAATACCCAGTGGCCAAACTTGGTCAGTGAACAGAGAGTTATTTTGGAAGCAGTGAAAGGACATGGAATGGGGGGAGAGCTCAGAAGTTGGCACTGTGCCCCTCCAGAGCCCTGCCAGGGCAGGCCACGACGGGCTGGCATCAGGCAGGTGGGGGCTGGGCGGCTGCTCAGCAACAAGGTAACTCCAGCACTGGGATTTCCTTTGTGTCCCCTCCTGGCTTGCTCTTGTCTACCACCATCTTGTTTCTTTTTCTTTTTTCTTCAAGTCTTCTGAAAAGGACTCGTGTCTTTTATTTTAAAATCTTCCAAATCCGGGGTGGATCCAAGGTCCCTGGATTAATCAGTGGTTGGGAATCTGTGGTTTGCTCTCTGCCTCTTTTGTCTGCTATGGAGTTGAAGTTTTTATTTTCTGGACTGTGACTTTCCAAGCACCAGCTTTGTCCATTCTTGAGACCCCAAGAGGTCCCAAGAGATCAAATCTAGGCACTTGCCACCACCTTGTTATGTTAACCAATCACAGTAATAGCTGGTGCTTAGTGATTGCCATGCAGCATGGGCAGTATTCAAGCATCTACATCCTCTCCTAAACCTTGAGAGAGAGGCGTTAGACCCATCTGCCAGATGAGGAAACCAAGACTTTTAGATGCTAAGGAGCTTGCCAAATACTACCAGCTGGTACTTGGTGCTGCTGAGATTTCAGCCAAGAGAGCTTTCCTCCTAGTAAGCTTGGGTCCTGCGTTCAGGGGTCGGACACAGATGCAGGACTGGACCACCCTGCCCTCTTACCTGCCAGCTAAGGCAGAGATTCAACTGTCTGTCTGATGGTGAAGGTGTTAGGGCTCGACAACGAAGCTAGGGACTCTGGCTGGGGAGGGTGAGGGAATCCTTAAGCAGGGTGCTTTTTGTCAGTGTTGTTGCTGAAGACCTACTGTGTCCTGGGTGAGGCAATCAGAGGAATGTACTGAGAATAGGGAGGACACTCCAGGTATGTGAAAAGTGTTCCCTTGTGCTGGGAGCACCTGGGAAGAAACAACCACGAGGTCAACAATTGTTCAGGGAAGATTTTAGCTAGAGGCATTCAGGGGGACCCTCTGGGACCTACACAGGGCTTTGGACATTCATATATATATATATATATATATATATCTTTTTTATAGTACTGGAGTTTGAACTCAGAGCCTGCAAATACAAAGTCCTTTACGAATTGGTTATTTATTTTTTTGTTGGTTGTGAGGCTTGAACTCTGGGCCTGGGCGCTGTCCATGAGCTCTTCAGCTTAAGGCTACTGCCCTACCTCTTGAGCCACAGCACCACTTCTGGTTTTCTGGTAGTTAATTGGAGATAAGAGTCTCATGGACTTCAGTGCCTGGGCTGGCTTTGAACTGCAATCCTCAGATCTCAGCCTCCTGAGTAGCCAGGATTAACAGGTGTGAGCCATTAGCTTGGCACCATCTTGACAGGATATTCTAGAGCAGAGCTTTCTCCCATTTCCTCTTCATTAAAACAACAACAACAAAAACAAAAACTATCAGCAGGGACAAATCAACTGGACTACTCAGGTCAAAGGTGTTTGGCCAACTGCAGGCAACATGTGATCCCCTGGGGTTGTCCCCTGAGGACACCCCATCTCTGTACACCTGGAAGCAATACTGGGGAGGAAAGAGCCCATCTTTGCTGCCAAGCAAAGTCTTGGCAAGAGCTGGAGTGTTTCTTTACCTCTTTCAGCTTCTTTATTTTGAAAGGAGTCAGTGGCTCGATGCTTATAATCTTAGCTACGCAAGAGGCTGAGATCTGAGGATCATGATTCAAAGCCACCCTGGCAGACAAATCTGCAAGACTCTTCTCTCCAACCTCTGATGCCAGAACTGGAGAACATTAGCCTTGAGCGAAACAGCGGAGCAAGAACACAAAGCTCCGAGGAGAAGTCCCAATTCAGGCACACACATTATACAGCTATATTTCTTATCAATATCTGTTACCAAACTCTCAGACAGATGGTGTGCATGCTGGGGTGTGTGGCAGGAAGGAGTGTCTTCCATGGTGCTAGTGGGCTCTGGAGGTAGTTGCCAGGCTCAAGGCCAAAGCCAATGGGTTGATGGAGGGGGGAGAGGGAGGAGTAGTGATTGGAGCCACCAGTATCACCTGGAAGCACCCCAGCCAGGTACATTGCTGAGCTGTGGGGCAGAGGAGAGCTAACTTTCATGGAGAAATACACAGGGGAGCCAGGGAAATGGGACCCAGTAAAGCAAGGTTCATTCCAACTCCTGGTGTGCCTTGCAATTTGAATTGTTCTCCTACCTGAGTTTTCATTGGTTCCTGGCATACAGGCAAAAAAAGGCTTTTACCACATTTTATAGGAAAGAGGCGGCCCAGGCTGCTCCTCCCAGGGTATCCTCCTCTCCATTGGTCTCTAGCCTCATTCCCTCTGGTTCAGAGTCCATGTGAATGTAGGGACTGAACATTCATTCCGTCACTCGTTCATTTGACAGGCATGGTTGGAATGCTTGCTGTCTGCAGGCACTGTGTCAAGTACTTTGTTATAAGCTTCCCGTGTGAGACTAAGCCGCTTACCATTCCCTCCTCCAGTCCCGGGGAGATGCCGGGGGCAGAGAGAGTCAAAGTTGGAGAGAGCAGGGAGGACTTCCAGGGTCCTGGCATAGGCTTGCTCCTCTGTCCGGAGGCCTGGGGGTGGGGGGATTGGGGAGATAAGACAAGCACACAAATAACTGTGACACCTTGTGGGACATGAGAAGAGCATGGGGCAGGGCCAGATAATAGGGTATGAGGAGGCAAGGCTTTGCCTAACTGGTGCCTGATACAGAATCCCATGGTGCAAGGGAAAAACCACAGGCCCAGGAGTGGAAGACCCAGATTGATACTCATTTGCAAAGTAGAAGGATGGTGTCTCCTGATGAATTGTAGGAGGCAAGATGCTGCTCGCATGTAGGGGGTATGATTTTATTGGCTGTGAAAATGTCAAGTAGTCTTACATATTTTATGTCTGGTGGGGTATTTGTATCTGTTTCTTGTCTGGCAGGTCATCAGAATCAAGGCTTCTGTGCATCAGAAGAAGGGGATCTCTTAGCCTATGCCTCCCACTTCAGGAAGGGTTTGTGTCCTACATTCTTTTTTCTCAGCATGGAAGTCAATCTCCACTCGGCCCCAGTCTGTGAGCATCACATTCATACACAGTCCATTTGGGGTCTCTGCCTGCAGGGGGCACTCTGCACAGAGCCAAAAACAATATGTGCATCTGGTTTTTGCTCCCTCCCCCTCAGCTCCAGATCTGGGCCATCTCAAGGGTGGGGTATTTGAGGATGGGGAGGCTGGATCAAATGTCCAGGGATTGTAAGCACGGAGGCAGGAAGGGACCGTAAACTAATCCCCTGCCTTTGTGGTGGACAGGGTAGATTAAGAGGCTGGGAGGAGACAAGAAAGGAAGGTGACTATTGTCTAGGACAAAAGCTAGAGAGAACAAGAATTGGGACAGGACCTGGGTTCCTGCCTTTACTTATCAGAGGACAGATGGGAGCCTAGGACCCAAGAGAGTTGGAAATGGGAACTAGCTCACCTGTCAGACCACCCCCGACTCCAGCACAGACACCTGGCCTCAATGTCTGTTCACTGGCCCCCTCCATAGACAGGCCACCTAGGTGGCTGTTGGGGGCCCCATGCTTAGCATGACTCTGAACTTGGGTTGCTGCTCTGCTGTTATGTTAAAGTCAATCATTTTGTAGTGAAGGGCTCCATATTGTGTGTGTGTGTGTGTGTGTGTGTGTGTGTGTGTGTGTGTGTGTGTTGCAGGCGTGAACCACGGAGCCTGGATTGTTGCAGAGTTTTTGTAGCATGAAGAAAGGACAGAACAACTCTCTGGAACAATGGGAAGGATGAGTTAATAGGTTCCTTCCTTAATTTAAAAAAAAAAGAAACTTACGTTGAGCCGGGTACTGATAGTTCATGTTGTAATCCTAGCTACTCAGGAGGCTGAGATCTGAGGGTCAAGGTTCAAAGCCAGCGCAGCACAAAAGTCTGTGAGACTCATTTTCAATTAACTACCAGAAAATCAGAAGTGGCTCTGTGGCGCAAGGGGTCGAGCGGTAGCCTTGAGCTGAAGGGCTAAGGGACAATACCCAGGCCCAGAGTTCAAGCCCTAATGCCAACAAGATAAATAAATAATAAGTTGTCGCCATGGCTGGTCTCAAACTCATGATCCTCCTGCCTCATTCTCCTTGTTAATTACCAGCATGCTCTACAAGGCTGGTCCTTTCTCTAATTTTATAAACAGCCTCTCTGACCCATTCCATCTGTAAATTTGGGTTTGTTCTTTGTCCAGTGAAACTGGAATCAAAATGCCTGAGCTAGAACTCTGTCTTTACCACTTACTCACGGTGTGCTTTTGGCTTTACGCACAGCTTCTGATCTCTTTGTGCCTGTTACCTATGGACTGATAGCTCTCCTGACTCCAAGATATTATATAGACAAATGGTGATGTAGAAACGAAAATGTGGAGAGGAGGGAAGAGAAAGAGAGAGAGAGAGCAGGGGGAGATATTTGGTGGGGGACCCCTGGGGACCTCTGAGACTTGAGATCCCAAGGGCTGTACATGGCATGGGCATCACCAGCACCTACAGGGCCCTGTGCCCAGTCAGAACAGCGACCCCCATTGACTATAGGCAGCCAGTGGAACGAGGATGACCCTCTCCCCACAGCACCACCCAGCCCCCGCCTTACTGTTTGCTTCCCTACTCGGAATGCAGAAGCCCAGGTTGCCATTCTCTCTGCCTGTCCTTCCTCCACCTGCCACAAAGTACTAGCCTCACCATCATTGTCATGATGGTGTAGAGGGCACTTAGTGGAGGCGGGGCTTAGGGTCAGGAAGTCCCTGATCCTCCTATACCTGGTACTGATGGGTGGATGACCCAGAGCCTGGAGATGGACAGATTGGGAAGAGTGTGGAAGGAGAGGAAGGTGTGGGAGCTCAGAAGCTTGGTCCAAGGAGAGGTCTGACTTCCCACCCCTCCTCTGGCCTGGAGCCCTCAAACAGCGGAGGGGGTCATTTAGCACTCCACTATGTGCCTTCGTGTTTGACCCTTTAGAGCTGTGATTACTGAGAAGTTCTTCGTAGAGTTCTTCTGCACACCCCGACTCCCTGCCCTCTGCCACGTGCTCTAAGCTGTGCCTAACTGAAAGGGAGGAAAATTTGCACCTTCTCTAGTGACCCTGCCCCACGGGGAGAGGCTGGGCTGTAAGTGGAATTGGGCCTTTGCTTGGTCATTTGGCCACATCAGGCCACAGCAGCTCATCTCTAGGTCAGCCTGGTCAATACTTAGTGTAAAAATTACTTATGAGGATTCAGTTAGAGATTTCTTCTATGGAATCCCTTGAGCATTTTAAAGTGTGTGTGTGTGTGTGTGTGTGTGTGTGTGTGTGTGTGTGTGTGTGTGTGTGTGTCCTGGGGATTTAACTTAGGGCCTAGGTGCTGATTCTTAGTGTTTTTGCTCAAGACTAGTGCTCTACCTCTTGAGCCATAGCTCTGCTTCCAGCTTTTGGTGGTTAATTGCAGATAAGAGTCTCATGGCATTTCCTGGCCAGGCTGATTTTGAACTGTGGCCTTCAGATCTCAGACTCCTGCGTAGCTAGCATGAGCCATCAGTGCCTGGTCCTAAAGACTTTTTATTCAAACTCAAATCCCCAGAGCACTGGCAACGTCTGGGGAAAATTGTGAATGTAGGAGCTGACTCCACTCCAGACAACTACATCAGACCGGCCTTTTTGTTCTTTTTTTTTTTTGCCAGTCCTGGGGCTTGAACTCAGGGCCTGAGCACTGTCCTTGGGCTTTCTCTCAAGGCTAGAGCTCTACCATTTGAGCCACAGCACCACTTCCAGCTTTTTTCTATATATGTGGTACTGAGGAATCGAACTCGGGTCTTCGTGTGTGCTAGACAAGTACTCTACCACTACGCCAAACTCCTGGCCTGTCATTTGTTTTTGAGACAAGAACTCTCTATGGATCCCAGACTGGCCTTGAACTCATAGTCATACAGGAGTATCTCATCTCCTGAGTGCTGGGATTACAGACATATTCAGAATCTGCATTTTAAAGTTTGCCTGGCACTTCTCATTGGAATAAGTCATTCAGCTGAAGCACCCAATAGCCATTCCCCCATCCTCCAAAAGAATTGCTTTTACTTAATTTGCCCTGATGATGCACCATTGGTTTACAGCCAGGCAACAGACAACCCCAAGGACATCCCTGCTGCTTTACTGCAAGGCTGTGGCTGAGATGGCTTCAGACAAGAAGCCCATGGCCCTGCCTGGTGAGAGTCTCCAGAGGAAACTGGGAAAGCCCAGGCTTTGGCAAGGATTGCCAGGCTGCCTGGGAGTCCTTTTGCTCCTGAAAGCCTTCCTTCCTCCTCAGATCTGGGAGATGCATTTCCCCGCTGCCTAGGGCCCAACTGCCTGGATTCTACCTTGGTTTATTTGATTGTTTCTTCCACTAGGATGGGAGCCCCAGGAGAGCAGGGCCTGTCCCCAGTGCTCCCCGGGTCTCCTCCATTCTGGGACAAGCCTCCTGTACATGGTGCTTAAAGATAATGGTGGGAAGCTAAGCACAGTGGCTCAAGCCTGTAATCCTAGCTACTCCAGAGACTGAGATTGGAGGATCACAGTTCAAAGCCAGCCCTGGCACTAAAGCCCATGAGACTCATCTCCAAATAACCACCAGAAAACTGAAAGTAGTGCTGTGGCTCAAGGGGTAGGGTGGTAGCCTTGAACTGAAAAGCTCAGGACAACACCCAGGCCCAGAGTTCAAGTCCCATGACCGACCAAAAAAAATTATATTGATGGGATCTGGGTGTTGGTCGCTAGATTCTCAGGAGGCTGAGATCTTAGAGTTTCATTTCAATGCCAGCCTAGGCAAATCCCTGAGACTCTTATCTCCAATTAATCACCAAAAAACCTGGAAGTAGGGCTGTAGCTCAAGGAGAGGAGCATTAGCTGTGAGCAAAAAAGCTCAGGGGCAGTGCTCAGGTCCTAAGTTCAGGCCATGGTACTGGCACACACAGATTCAATGAATGAATGCGTTAATGAATGGATAAA
Source organism: Megascapheus bottae (assembly GCF_031878675.1). Taxonomy (NCBI): domain Eukaryota; kingdom Metazoa; phylum Chordata; class Mammalia; order Rodentia; family Geomyidae; genus Megascapheus; species Megascapheus bottae. The sequence goes on along the minus strand of NC_143518.1, from coordinate 57,790,028 downwards.
AGAATACAAGGCCAGAAAGGATAGGCAGACAGCAATCTATCCTGACTGCATAAGCTTTCTTGAGAGCCAGGGCTGGAGGAGACATCTTCTGTAGGCCCAGTGGTGGCTTGAACCTGCTCCATGACACGCAGGAGCCTGAGGTGTGGCCTCAAACCCAGACCACTGTGGTATGGAGAAAGCTGAAGTGAGAAGGCTCTTAAGCTGTCACCCAGCCAGCTCATGGCCACATTCTGTTTCATCAAACATCAGTTCTATAAATCCTTTTCACTTAGAACCTTTTTGTCCTCCTGTTCATTCTTTTTATTTATTTTTATTATATATATATTTATAAAACTTTTTTGGAAAATTTCCATTGGGTCCCAGACAAACCAGTATGAATAAAGGTATATGTGTTGTATGCCCCTAGGCTGGCATGGAGAGAGGGTTCTGGTAACTCTGGGCTCTGGGTTCTTAAATCCAGTGTTGCTGGGTATTTATTTACACTCACAAAACCCAAGATGAGTAAAACCTGTGAGCTGTGTTTGAATGAGCATGGCCTGGCTGAGGAAGTTGCCAACCAGAGCATTGCATGCTGGGGAGGCGTATACGCTGGCTGGACCACAGTGTGGCTGGTGGGGGAAAAGGATTGGGTCTCACTGAGGAATCCTGGGAGGACCCAAGGAATTGGATCTAAAGTCCAAAGAGCTCCAGGCTGGAGGTTCTGGAATACCACCAGTCTTTGGTCATGCCAGCAAACCTTAAGTGCTTATTAAATACTTGTTAGGTGCCTTTATCTATTGAAGGTACAAAGGATGCATGGAAGAGTAGAGTGAAAAATGATACAGAGAAACAAACATCTAATTTCAGTTTGCTGATGTAACAGCTAGATTCCAAAATGCCATGGAATCCAGGAGTCTTCTGAGGCAGCCTAAAATTCCCAAAATGTTCAGAGAGAATGCTTCAAGACTCTGGTGTTAAGCGTAATATATCGAACAGGGTACAGATTGTAAGTGAAGAGTTTCATACATTTCCACAAGAGAATATGGCGCACAACCAACACCCAGACTGAGAAACATAACACCACTGGCTCTCCAGAAGTCCTCCACCCTTTTCTGGTCCCCACCCACCCCACGAGGGAATCCATCCTTGTGATTTCTAACAACATAGGAACTTTTGTCTGGGCTTTGAACTTTATAGAAAGGGAACATTCTTTTGTGTCTGGGTTTCTTTTTCTCACCATGTTTGAGGATCCATCTATATTGTTGTTGCCTCCAGTTTGTTTATTCTCTTTGCTGTATAATATTCCATCTGGCTGACTACATCACACTCAGTCATTCTACTTAGCGTGGATGAGTGATACTTCCTCACTCCCAAGTATTGTGAGGGGCGCTGCTTTTTGCATAGTGTTTGGTGAGCATAAAAGGACCTGTTTGTGTTGGATGGAATCGAGGTTGGCCTGAAGTACCAGGGGGTGCCTCTAGTGATGGGTGAGCTGAGGGAGGTAAGCAGGGAAAAGGGCCAAGGGTCAGTGGCACACACTGAGCCTCTTCTGACTATTCGAGACTTACCAGTGTGTATTCCTAGCAGCCATTGTGATAAAGAACCACAAAGTAGGTGTCTTAAAACTACCCAGGTTTCTTCTCTTACAGTTCTAGGGCCAAAGGCTAGACATCAGTGAGTTGGCAGGGCCACTCTTCCTCATGGGGCATTCAAGGAGAATCCATTGTAAGCTTTGAGCTTCCGGTGGTGGTTGTGGGTTTCCTTGGCTTGTGGCCACACCACTCCAAGGTCTGCCTTTGTCTTTACGTCATCCTCTTCTTTGTGTGATATCTGTGTAACAAGGCCAATTATGATGGATTTGAAGCTCTAAGAGACCCCCAGTACCAGTACTTATCTCTGACCACTGGTGTCTAGGGCTCTTAATCTCCCCTCCGCTTGAGGTTTCTCAAGGGCTGGGGATGTTTCCTCCTTCTTTTGTGACAGTCCTGGGACTTGACTGAGCACTGTCCCTGAGCTTATTTTGCTCAAGGCTAGTGATAGAGCTCTACCACCTGAGCCACAGCTCTTCTTGCTTCTGGATTTTTTTCTTTTTGAGTAGTTAATTGGAGATAAGAGTCTCATAGGCATTCCTGACCAGGATGGCTTTGAACCTTGGTCCTTAGATCTCAGCCTCCTGAGTAGTTAGGATAACAGGCGTGAGCCACTGGTGCCCAGCTGTCCTCCTTTGGGTATCCAAGGGCACATCTTCTGGGTTCTTCTAGGACTGTGCATGCAAGGCATGGAGAACAAGGACCTTGGGCCCAAGGCACCTTTCCAGCAGTGTCTGCTCCAGCCCAGGGCACAGTGCCCGGCAGCGGTATGGGGGTCCAACTCTTCCCTTCTCCTCTCCTCCTCCTCCTCCTCTTCCTCCTCTTCCTCCTCCTCCCCCTCCTCCCCCCCTTCCTCCTCCTCTCTCCTCTCTTCTCTCTACTCTTCCTTCTCCCTCCCTGCCAGAAAGGACCTGCGTGGTGGCAGTCCTGGCTCCACACATGATGCAGAGAAAGGCTAGGGGAGCTGGGGGCAGGGCAGCCCTTGGCCTTTCCTTGGAGGAGGCAGGGAGACAGGAATGCCTTTGGCTGGGAGACCCTGGCCAGGGATCAGACGATCAAAGGATGAGAAGATCAGGGGCGAGGCAGGTGGCACCACTTGGAGGCACCAGAGAGAAGTGGCAGCTGGTGCTTCCTAAGGGCAGGGCTGACCCAGAACGCCCTCCCCTGCCTCCGGGGACCCCACCCTGTCTCACTCCCTTCCCGTTGTGGGAGAGGGGCTGAGGGTGTTGTATAGAAGGGAAAAGTGGCTAGCTACTGACATTCCTGCCACCCAGCTGGCAGAGCTAAGACTGCCTGGGCCGTGGATTCTCCCACTGAAGCCTCAAGTCCCCTGGGGAGGGAACTGAGGCACAGAGAGGAAAGATAACTTGTGGTGCGCCAAACCACTGTTAAGAATTAGACTGGGCCAAGATGCATACTCGGGCAGGCTGTCATCAAGGTCACAACTCAAGGTGAGAATTGAGTTTAGTCCAGCTGCAGCATGGGGGAGTAAAGCTAGATGCCAATAAAGACCCCTTGCTGGGCAGAGATTTTGGACCTAGATCTTGGGTCTAAGTCTTCCTACAAAACTGATGAATCAAAATAGGCTGGGAGTTGGAGAGGAGGAGTAAGGAGCCACCCAGAGGGAAGGAGGCAGCAACAGAGGTGACAGATGGGCAGGCATAGAAGGCTGAGGGACAGGCTGGAAGGCTCCAGAGCCCAAGTGGTCTGGAAGGAAGGGCTCCGAGAAAATCCCATTGGTCTGGGGAAGCTGGACCCAGAGACTGGGAGAGGCCTAATTCCCTAGCTTTGTTCCAGGGAGCTCTCACTGTTCCCTGCTTCTACCACCTCCTAGGTGACTCTGGGCAGGGGTGCTGCTGGGAGGGTGGGCATGGGTGGCACAGCATCCTGGGCCTGGTGTTGCTGCAGAGACTATATTAACATCTGGTTCACCAGCCCCTGCTTTTCCAAAGGTTTCTGGGGGAACCAAGCCCCCCAATCTTGGCTCTGCCTCTGGCTGGGAGTGGAAGCACTGTGGGGATGGTAGGGGTGAGGGTGTAAGAAGGAAGTCTGTCTGGGGTGTGGTGGGATACTGAATGGAGGGGGCTTTCTCCACCCTAGACACACCCTGCCTTGTTTATCTGGGGGAATAAAGCATGGAAGACAGAAGCCTTGGCTAAACAAACAGGCACAGAGTTGTGGTCTGACTCCACCCCTGCTGGCTGCTCTGGGGGTTTCTTCCCACCTGTGTATTCTCCAACTCCCAGCCCACCCTGCCCTCATTTCTAGCTTAATAAGGGAGGCAAGTTCTTATCTCCCCCATACCCTTTAGGGGGTCTGCTTGCAGTCATTCTGTCTAGAGGCCTCCGGTTTGATAGGTGTCTGCTTGCAGTCATTCAGTCCAGAATTTGTACCTATACCTTTGCACACAGAAATGGTCCCTTTTAAAGATCTGAGTAAAGACTGGAAGAGGTGCTGTGAGTTGGAGGGGCTCCTCGGCTTGGCATCATTCAGTGAGCAACATGCCTACACCCAGAATGCCTGCTGCCCTCTCTTCTCTCTTCTCTCTTCTCTCTTCTCTCTTATCCCTCTCTCTCTCTCTGTTTCTCTCTCTCTCTCTCTCTCTCTCTCTCTCTCTCTCTCTCTCTCTCTCTCTCTCTCTCTCTCTCTCTCTCTCATCTGTCTGTCTTTCTTTCTTTCCTTCCTCATCCTGGGGCTTGAACTCAGGGCCTGGGCACTGTCCTTGGACACATTTTGCTCAAGATTAGTGCTCTGCTACTTGAGCTACAGTGCCACTTCCAGCTTTTTCTGTGTATGTGGTACATACACAGGCTAGTGAGCCTTAACTTATGGAAGTACAGCTTAAGAATGGACATTTGAATAAATTCAAAGGTTGTCACCTGTGGCGAGAGGCTTCTTGGCTGGATAGCACAGGTGTGTGCTTTCTCCTAGGGGAGCAGAATGGCTCACATCAGTCTCTGTCACTTCATGGTCATGAGCTATTCTCATTGGCACTGTGGCCCTGGCTGCATATGAGGCTTGGGCCCCTTTAACTTTTCTGCCTGTGGGTGGCATGGCTTGGCAAAAGGAAGGAGTCATGGGGAGAAGCACACACATCATTATGCAATTCCCGTGCCACGCTTCACTCTTGAGAACTGTCCCCTGGCTCTGGACAACTGGGAGCTCCCACGGGCTCTCTGAGGGCTACGACTAGTGGCCCAGGGGTCAGGAGCAGCCCCTCTGCCCTGTGACACTTCTGGCTAGGATTCAGGACTCTGTGGACCATTCTACTGTGACAGCTTTGCCTAGCAGAGTCTTCGAGACTCTTCTAGCCAGGTGTGGGTTTGGCTCCCTCCCTCGCCCATCCCCTTGCTCTACTGAGCAACAGGACAGCCCCAAACCCCAAATTCTTTTGCCTGGTTAGGTGCACATGACCTCCCCCCCCGCCCCTGCTCGCCCCAGCTCCTTGTCTTCTTTTCTTCCTTGGATCTTAAAACTGAAAAGTAAAGCTGGGCACTGGGCTTAGGAGGCTGAGATATGAGGATTGAGGTTTGAAGCCAGCCCAGGGAGGAAAGGCCCTGAGCCTCTTCTTCCCCATTAACTATCAGAAAACCTGAAATGGAGCTGTGGCTCAAAGTGATAGAGTGCTAGCCTTGAGCAAAAAAGCTTAGGGATAGTGCCTAAGCCCCAAGTTCAAGCCCCACCATTGACCAAACAAAATCCCCCTAAAGTACTTAAAACTGAAGTTGGTTTCCTAAGTGTCTTTTTGAGTAGAAGGTGTTCGCTCTGCCTCTTCTCCCCTTGATCTCCTTTCTCTGCCCTCAGACCCATCTGTGGCATTCTATAAGTTCTAAGGCCTTTCATCCCAGAGCTAAAAGCCCCAACAACCCTGTCTTTTTGGAATGGCTTCTTCTCCTCCATTTATTCCCAGTCTGAACTGATTGGGTTGATACTCTGCTTTCTTCATTTTCCTGGTTTAGTCAGATCCACACAAATCTCTGCTTTACCTAGGCAATTGCTCAGAACACTCCTCCCTCTGACTGCCCCCCCCATCCCCGTTGCTCTTCTTCCAACATCTCTTCCACACTCTCCTGCCACTGCAGGCAGGCAGGGGAACGTTCCCATTACTAGAAAGGGATCCAAGAAGTGATTGCAGAAAGAAAATAGCTCTTTTATTGAAAAATACAGCATGGAGTTCTTACATAGAGTTTTGTGCAAAGCCCTAGAGAATGGTTCATGCTGTTATGTAGATAGAGAGAAATACACATTTAACCAGACAGAGGCAAATTCCCATGTTTAGACATTTATAAAAATCGGCAAAGATCCTAGAGAACCTTGTGTCAACTTGTGTGTTTATAATCTGCAAGAAGATAGCTATCTCCAAAGTATCACCTCAGGAACTGGACAGCAGTATGAGTTAGAAAACTCACCATCTTTGTCGATTTTAGGAGATTCAGACATAGCTTGCACTCTGCTATTAACCTGCTGTGAACTTAGTGCTAAGGACTGCACCAAGGGACTCATATAAGATAGGCAAGAATCTTTACCATGGAGACATAGCCCCTCAGTGCATTTATTTTTTATTATTATTATTTTTTTTTTTTTTTGCCAGTCCTGGGCTTGGGCTCGGGCCTGAGCACTGTCCTTGGGTTTTTTTTTTCTCAAGGCAAGAGCTCTACCACTTGAGCCTCAGCACCATAACTGGCTTTTTTTTTTTTCTATGTATGTGGTACCGAGGAATCGAACTTGGGTCTTGGTGCATGCTAAGTAAGCACTCTACCACTAGGCCAATCTCCCAGCCCCTGAACATTTATTAAACACCACTATTTTCCATAGGCCTGGAGGATACCCAGGTTACCAAGATTAAGTCCTTCCATTGAAGGAGTAATAAGCTGGGTGTGGCAGTGTATGCGCCTGAAACCCCAGCACTCAGGAGGCTCAGGCTGGAGAATGGAAAGTTCCAGGCCAGCCTGAGCTATGTAGTAGGACTCTATGTCAAACAAAAAATTGAAATACAAAAGAATCCTGGGTGTTGGTGGTTTATACCTATCACCCTAGCTATACTGGCTAAGTCCTGAGAATTTCAGTTCAAAGCCAGCCTGAGCAGAAAAGTCGATGAGATTATTATCTCTGATTAACCATCGAGAATTTGGAAGAGGAGTAGAGCCAAGCAAGAGCATGAGACTCTGAGCTCAAGCCCCAGTACTGGTGTGTATGTGCACTCTCTCTCTCTCTCTCTCTCTCTCTCTCTCTCTCTCTCTCTCTCTCTCTCTCTCTCACACACACACACACACACACATACACACACACACGCAGCACCTAATCAGCCATATTATTATACACTAATAATTATAACGTAGATAACTGTGATATTAATAATGAGGTATACTTACAGAGTATGGTATTTTACGTTTATTAGCTCATATACTTCACACTGTAATTCCTGTCACTATAACTATTATTGTTCTTTTTTTTATAGGGGAAGAAATAGAGACTTAGAAGAAGTAAAGACAGAACTAGGGCCACCCAGACAATTAGTGTATGCTGGGGTGGTGCTTGAAGCTTGAAGCAGGGCATGGAGCTTGGCACAGGGCAAGGACTCTGTGACCATTCATTGTTGAGTGTGTACAAAACACCCAAGGGATTTGCAGGGCTCCACCTAGCATGGCCTCTTCCTGGGGGTAAAGTCTAGGGTTCTCACCAAAACAAAAGTGACCACGAGGTGACTCTGTGTTAATTAGCTTGAGGGCAGTGATTGCTTCACAGTGTGTAAGCACAGCAAGCCATCAAGTTGTGTGTCTTAAATATACAATAGGAATAAAATCACTGCAGAAGTGGGTACACTGATCTCCAGCAGAGGCTGTGAAGGGGGGGTCCTGGTTCTAGGTCTTCTTTGAAGGCATCTCTCCAGTTCTGCCCCAGCACAACCTAGGGTTTAATTCTCCCTGAGCCATCTTCCCATTGGAATAATTCAGACTTGGTCTCCCTTGGGCCTCGTGTCTCAGTCAGGTTGCCTGGGGGAGTGTCTCCTATCCCCTACCCCTGCGGGCCCCTCAGCTCCCCAACATCCTCCTCCTTATCAAACCTGTTCCTGGTCTCCATGGTAACGCTGCCCTGCCCTGCTTCCTTGGGTGGTCTGGTTACCTCACAGGGTGAGCGCAAAACATTTTCCTAATGTGCAGCCAGAACCTTCCACTTCCCCTGCCCAGGGCTGGCCCTCTCATCTCCTCCCCACCCTTTCCCTCTTGCCAGCCTCACCCATAAGCACCCTCACCCCCACCCCATCAAGGCTGTGTCCAGCCCGGAGGATACACATGGCCCCCTCTAGGTGCCTTGAGGGCTGAGAGGAAGGAAGATTTCCTCCTCATGTTTTTGTTTCTCTGTCAAGAACAACCATTCTTGGCCCAGTGCAAAATAAAAATAGAGTCTCTCATTTTAAAATCATTAAGGATTTTCAAATGACAATAGTGGAGAATGAAGCCTAGGCTTTTCAGAATGTGGTGCCCTATGCAACTGCATAGGACTGAAGCTTGCCATAAAAAGGAGAGAAAGAGAGAGGGGAAGAGACTGAACTTGGGCACTGGGTACCAGTTCAGCTACAGGTTAGCACTCAGGCCAGCATCGCTAGGCAGTCCGTTCTAGCTGGCCTGAGCGTTCTGGAGAAGAGACTAAACTAGGCTTGTTCAAGGCCACTCAGCTAAAGAAACAAATAAAAGCAAAACCCAAAGTTCCCCAACCTAAAAAGCAAAACTTTTTCCAATGAGCATCTGCTTACTATAGGTGGATTCTTCAAGAAAGCTTGTGCTTTCCTGATGGTCTAGCATTCGGCAGGCACATGTGCAGACATGCTGTGCAAGCATGATTCTCATGTGCTCAGCCCGTACCTGACAAAGAACATCCAGCATCTCACAGATACGAACACATGACCCTGTCCTTGTACACACAAATTCATAGAACCAAGCCAATGTAGCCATAAGCAAACTCCAGAAACCCATAAGTCAGGGTGCCCTTCAGTTTCCTCTGGGGTCTAGGCATGGCCTGAATGTCTGAGCCGTGTCTTCTGCATTGCACAAATAGCAGTCCAGGACAGCTTGTAGCTCAAAAGCACCAGCTTGATTGGACAACCTCTATGTTGGACATGTATATGACAGTACCCTTTCTGTCCCCATCTGAGGCCCAGGGCCTGCTGTCAGGACCCTCAACCATCTCTAAGGCCCATGGCATCAGTGAGGCAGAGCTGGGCTTTGAAATCTCTGCATCGCTGCTTTCTTGTACTTCTCAAATTCCTCTTCCTTTCCCTTCCCTTGGCACCAGCCTCACCCCTTTTCTTTTTATGACAGAGCCAAGCCTGAAAGGGGCTCCCCCACCCCTCCATCTGAAATCCTTACCCAGCCCTACCCTTCTATGAATTAGTCTGTGAGCTGGCTCTGTTGTCCCAGGCAGGATGTGGGGGTGGTGGTGGGGGTGCAGCCCCCTCATCCCCAGAGAGAACAATGAAGCTGCTCCTCAGGGGGGTGGGGCGGGAGGGAGTGGGTGGGGGACATGGAGCAGCATCAGAGCCTCTGTGTGCGGCCCCTGGAGGGACAGCTGAGTGATGAGGCCTGAGTCACATGCCCTGTGTGCTCCTTGAACTCCCGCTCCATGCCTGTCTGGGCACATCCAGAAATGCACAGGGTAAATATTTAGAGGTAATTGTTTTCATGGCACCTTATACCTCCCTTCTTGCTAAAGATGAGCCAAGCCTCAGGCAGGGGGAAGAATCCCTACAGACATAGGATCTGCAGCCAGGGCTTCTGTGAGCATCATCCACTGCTGCTGCCTTTGGGCTTCTGTGAGCATCATCCATTGCTACATAGCCTTTGGCATTTGCACAGAGCCCAAGGCTAGTGGATCAATCCCAAAGCTAGTGGACTGAACCTAAGGCTAGTGAATCAAGCCCAAGGCTAGTAGATCGAACCTAAGGCTAATGAATCAAGTCCAGCGCTAGTGGATTGAGCCTGGGAACATCCTGACTAAATCCATCCTTAAGCCCTCATGCCCACTGCTGCCTTGGCTTTACCTTTGGCTGCCAACTCATGAGCTATGGCCTCCACTGAGCCTGCCCTAGCTTGAACAAGCCACACATAGTCCTTCTATTGCATGGGACAAGAACCAGCCTCAAATTCGGCATGCCAGTTCCTTGGCTTTACCGTGTACAAACTTTCTCCTTAGAAAATGTGGAATCTGGAGCCCAAGCTTTATCAAAGATAAAACATTTGAGACTAAACAGTCTTTTTATAGATTGGAACTGGGCTCTCAGCACACGTTCCCCACCATTTCCAGTCTGACTTTCCCAGCACATGCACAAAGCATATGTATTTCTGGGGTTGAAATAGAGACACTGATGTCTGAGGGCGATAGTTCACTGGGCAAGGAAGGAAATTGCCAAAGGCTGTGGGCACTGCCCAGCCACACGGGGGTTCCTTCTGTACCCATGTCTGTGCCTCCCAGGAAAAATGGGCAAAGTCAAGAAGCAGCTGTCAGGGAGGAGGTTGTGTGTGTTGGTACTGGGATTTGAACTCCAGAACTGAGTACTCTCCCTGAGCTTTTTCACTCAGGGCTGGTGCTCTACCACTTAAGCCACTTCTAGATAAGTGAATCATGGACTTTCCTGTGTGGAAACTTTCCTGGTTTGGAACATATTCCTCAGATTTCCCTTTTCTGAATAGGAAGGATTACAGGCATGAGCCACGAGTGCCCCACAGGAAGGAGTTTGAAGTGGGATGGAATCTGAATGTTTTAGGCACACACATGCAGTCCTCAGACACCACTACTCACCCAGGACCAAACTAAGAAAATGTGAACACAGGCGGGACCCACAAATCCCAGCATTAATCCTTCCTATCTTCCCCTATCCCCCAGGTCTATGGGGCTCACAGGACACTGAGGGAAAGGTGGAAGGCAGGAGGCAAATATTTATTGTGGAGGTAGTATTTATTAGGCAATCTGTAAACATTAGCTCACTTAATCCTTACAAGGGCCTTAAAGCAGGTGTAATCCGTCCCTTGTGTGTCTGTTGTTGTTTTAAGATGGGGTCTTGCTATGTAGCCCAGGCTGCCTGGATCTTGAGCTCCTCCTGCCTCCTGCCTTGGTCTTGTGGGTGTTGAGATTTCATTTTTGTGGATTAGGAAAAGGAAGTCATAGCAATCAAGAGCCCAAGGTAACTAGAGGAGGGCTCTGACCCCATGGCCTTTTCCTTTTGTTTTCTCAGAAGTAAAATGGCAGCTTCCTGGAGCAGTTGTCAGGATGACATTTGATTATTTGGATAAAGATTAGCTGGTGCTTGGTATAAACCTTGTAAATGCCAGTATAGTGATTATGATGATTGTGTGTAAAGGCATTTCAGAGGACTGTGGCACTAAACTCCTCCACAGGGGCCCGCAGATAACATAACATGAAATCGAGAACCATCTAGAAATGAGATCTAGAACAATCTAGATTGTGATTCCATGGAGAGACCAGATCACCATATCCATCCATTTAGAAACTTAAGGGTCTTCTGGAATTTGCCGAGAGGTTATGTTGGTCTTTGGAGAAAGACAGAAGGTTGGGGGAATGGAGAAGAGAGAAAGGAGGAAGGCAGAGACCTCAGAGGGCAGCAAAACTGCCCTGTGGGAAACTAAAGGGAGAATGTCCAGAGCATAGAACCTGGTTGCCTGGTTCCCAGCTGTTCTCACAGCGCAGCTACTCTTGTCAGACTGGCTGTGGGTTGGGAAGACTGTGAGGGACTGAAGGAAGCCTTAGGGTCCCCTGCTGGGGTTGGGGTTGGACAAGGCAAGATGGCGCAGATGGGCTCACACCTTCCTTCTCATTTTCTCTCTGCACAGAGATCTCAGCATGAACAACCTCACAGAGCTCCAGCCGGGCCTCTTCCGCCACCTGCGCTTTCTGGAGGAGCTGTGAGTCCATGTGCCGTGGCTGCTGCTGGTGGTGGTGGTAGGGGTTGGGGAGGGGCTGGGAGGCAGACGTGGCTTCTGACATAGCTGGTGGTTCAGAGGTAGAATAGAGCTGCCTCTATTCTATACCCTTTGAACACCCTCTAGATCTTCACTTGCTCAGGCTCCCTATAGCCTGAAAAGTATATTCTTTATACCCTTGTTTACAAGGCCTACTTATTCCAAAGTCTCCCTATACCCGCCTTCACCTACGGTATTCTTGGGCTGAGTTTCTCCTGTTAAGCCTCAAGTCTAGGATGCTCATGAGTAAATCATCCACACAGGATCATGCCAGCCTGTCTGCCCTGTCCCAGTTGTCACACATGCCAGCTGGATTCCCTATATCTCCCAGCTCCATTCATACTTATTTTCACCCTGTTCAGATCCTTGCGTCCTATGAAAGTGCAAGCTGTGGGTTCCTGGCTCCCAGGACATCCTCAGCCTTGTCTTTGTCCCCCAGCCATATGGCTACCTTCGCAGGCTGCCCACCTTGCCCCCAGCAGCCATCCTCAGGATACATTGAGTCCCTCAAACCCCCAGGGCCACAACAAAGTTCTCAGACCAAGTACTGGATAGGCTGTGGAAGCAGGACTAGACCTCTCATATCTGGGGCAGGAGGGGAGGTGGGCAGGGAAGACAAGGAGGAGAAAGCCAATTTCCAAAGGAAATAAGTAAATAGAAAAAGAGTCAGTGGAGCTGCCTTTGGAGATGAAGGTGGCACAGCCTGAGTGGGAATTCAAAATGAGGTACTCAGGGTAGATAACAAGGGTACAGGAAAGGTGAGATCAAGGTTGACTGTTCATCTCCCACTCCCCAAGAGGGAGCTAGCCATCTTAAGTGCCCAATCACAGGACTCATCCCTCTACCCTTGACTGAAGATGGTAACAGAGCTCCAGCTTGGAGACCCAAATGCCATCTCATAGATTTTTTTTAACAACAAGTCAAATAAGGTGACTTTTGTTGGAGATTTTTTTTCCCATGCCAAGAATGGTACCCAGAGCTTTACCCACACTACCTCTTTTTACTGAGTTAGATCCTCAACACAGGGGATGTAGCTAATTTTAATTGCTTCTCAAAACTAGCATTGTGGCACAGGTCTATAACCCAAGCACGGAGGAGGCTGAGACAAGAAAGTCAAGACTTCAAAGCTTACTAACCTAGGCTACGTAGTGAGACGATGTCTCCTCCCTTAAAACAATCCCATCAACCCTACCCCCCCAAACAAACAACCAATTAAAAACTCATTTCAGTAAGAGGCCAGGTGATCTGCATGCCCACAGGGTTCTGGTAGCTTCTGATACACCCTGATAATATCTGGGGACGCTGGAGGTACAGGACTCTGAGCCATCTGCAGTTGCAAGAAGTATACAAGAGTTGGCAAGAAGCATACATGAGCTGGGTGCTGGTGGTCCATGCTGTAACCCTAGCTACTCAGAAGGCTGAGATCTGAGGACTGAAGCCAGTCCAGGGCAGGAAAGTCTCTAAAACTCTTATCTCCAATTAACCATCAGAAAACTAGAAGTACAGCTATGGCTCAAGTGCTAGATCACTAGCCTTGAATAAAGTAGTTCAATGACTGTACCCAGGCCCTGAGTTCAAACCCTAGAACGGGTACAAATACACACACACACACACATACACACACACACACACACACACACACACACACACGTACATGGCAAGTATATTTGGTTACATTTACTCCTTTTTAGAACTGACTTCCATGACAAACATGGGGATGTGTGATAGGACTAGAATGTTGGACCAGTTCCAGCACCTCACTTTCCAGTGTTCCTGTGTCAATGGGTGATGGACTCTGGCCTTCAATGTGGGACAGGATGTATCACAGGTCAGAAGATGAGGGTAGGCTGTGGTGATGTGGGAGAGAATGTGACACTGGAGGGCAGTGGTGAGTTCGGAGCAAGTGAGACAGAGTGGAACTCTCTCTGGCTCCACTGCCTGGAAAAGCCAGCTCTAGGGAGGGGACTTGACTTCTACCAATCTCAGTTTCCTCATCCAAAATTAGAGGATAATACAAGTTGAGCCTCCTGAGTCAAAAAAATATGAAACCTAAAACAACAACAACAAAAAATGTGTGTAGGTGGGGGGTGGGGGGGAGGGAAATGGGTACCAAGACATGTGAAAGGGTATCAATGTATGTGAATTAATGCACCTTCTATCTGGCAAATATCATGTAACCCTTTTACTAATTACAATAAAAAAATTAAAAAAAAATGTGTGTAGGGCCTCATCGTCTAGCTTAGCTTTTTTGCACAAGGCTGATTGTCTACCACTTGAGCCAGGACTCTACTCCTGGCTGTTTCATGGCAATTGGAGATAAGAATTCCACATAAAAACAATCTCTTTTCTTGCCTGGGCTGGCTTTGAACTATGATCTTCAGATCTCAGCCTCCTGAGTGGCTAGGATTACAGTTGTGAGCCACCAGTGCTCCTTCCCGCCCCTCCCCCAGGCCTGTTCTTCAGTCTAGAGGTCAAAAGTAGCTAAGCCCTGTGGTAAAAATCACCAAGTAAGTTCCCAGATAAGGGATGCTTACCGTGCAACAGGGGCCTTGCGCGATTCCAGATGATGTAAGTGAACTCTTTTAAGTCAATTACAGATTTCAGTAAGTGATAGATGCTATTAGCCCCCACCCCTCCTTTATTCTACCTCACAAACCAGTGGAGGCCCCTCCATTGATGTCAGCCTCACTGACCTTTGTCTCTGCTTTCCAGGCGTCTCTCAGGGAACCATCTCTCCCACATCCCAGGACAAGCATTTGCTGGTCTTTACAGCTTGAAAATCCTGTAAGTATCAGTCTGCTCTGTTTTCCTTCAAGGTACAATGTTGAGAACTGTCCTCTAGCTTTTTGCTGGTTAATTATAGATAAGGCTTCGGAATGGTGATATTCAGATCTCTGCCTCCTGAGTAGCTAGGATTGTAGCTGTGAACCACTAGCATCGAGCTGCCTTTATTGTTCTTTTTCTTCTTCTTCTTCTTCTTCTTCTTCTTCTTCTTCTTCTTCTTCTTCTTCTCCTTCTCCTTCTTCTTCTTCTTCTCCTTCTTCTTCTTTATTGTAATTAATAGAAGGGTTACAGTTATATTCGCCAGGTAGAAGGTACATGACTTCACAAACATTGATACCCCTTCTCATGTTTTTGTCCCCATTACCTTTATTGTTTGTTCTTTAGAGCAAAAGGAAAGCCAAGGCTGGTATCCTTTCACCATTGAACTAGCAGTACGTTTTAGAGAAGGGAAAGCTAAGGCACCATCTCCTTTCATCCCAGTCCATGACTGAGATTGCCCTTCCCAAATCCTTACGGTAGGTGAGGGTAGAGGGAGATGGGAGATGGCTGCCCAGAATCTGAAGGTTGAATGGAGAGCTTCTGGAGGAGGGTACCATGCATAGACTGACTTGGGAAGAAAATGAAGCTCTTAGAGCAGTGGAATGAGCACTTCAGGGCTTCCCTAAAGGTGTGAGCCATCCCCTAGCTCTTCTACTCAGCCCTGACTATTCTTATAAGTCTTTGTACTGTTGAGCAGGCTGTTGACTACACAAGACCACCTGGCTGATGGGATAAGAAGGGGCTGAAATCTAATTCTGTGTCCTGGCTTGAGGCTGGATTAACCAGAAAACGACATCTTTTTCTATTTTTCTCCAACTTGCTCATGTACTAGCAATAGCCCTTCCTCCTTGGTCCACAGTATACAACTAAGCCTGTTCCCCATTTCCTACTTCATCCGTCTCTGCCCCCTCTCACCATTTGCCTCTCCCACATGGCTCTCCAGCTTCTGTAGTGTTTCCACTTTCTTTGCTTTGACCTATTTTTCCCTTCTCAGCCCTAGCCTTGGCATCTTTGTTACCCTTGTACTCCTTCCTGTCAGACCTGGCTCTCTCTTCTCTGTCTCTCTCTGCCCCTCTGATTCCTGACCCCCTGTCTCTACCCCCATTAACTCTGCTGCCCCCCCAAAGGTGGAGGGGGGATAGATATCTGAACTAGACTCGTTGTGCAGGCAGCCAGCTTGGTGGCATGTCTGTGCCCTGTGGCAGGCTCAGACCTGCCACTGGATTAGAGAGCAGGGTTCTGTTTGCTGGGCTTCAGAAGATGTGAGACTTACGTCCGTTCCTAAGACTTCGGCTTAGGGATGAGCCTCCTTTCTTCTCTGCCTGCATTAGGCAATAAATCAAAGCCCAGGAGAAACCGCAGGCCACCCGCCCCCTTTCCACCAGTGGCGCCTGGGCACTGGAGAAGCTGAAGGTGGAAGTGAGGAGAGCCAGCCCACCCTGGCCTCACTCTTCCCGGGCCCCTGGGTTTGCCTCACCCTCAGAGACCTTGGTGTCTGCAGACAGATGCAGACTGCCCCTCTTTTGAGGGTGGTGGGCAGACTCCCTATGCCTCTGCTTCCTCCTCTCCCCCCACCCCAGGGCTCCAGAGTGTGTACAACAGCCCGGGCACAATGTCCCACGAAAGTGGAGGATGGGCTCAGATCCCTTTCCTCATTGCAGGTCCTTCCTCTGCTTGTTTTTCAGACTTTTGAAAGATAAAAAATACAAAAGCAATCTAACCCTTTATCAGCAAGGCCTCTTTTCATCCAGGAGTCCATAGCTTTCCCTGCCTCCTCTCAGTCTGGGACCCTTTTCTGGGATGTCCTTTTTGTCCTCTGAAACTGGGGGACATCCTTTCTCCCTCATGTCCTCCTAGAAGCAAAGGGTAAAATAAATGGGGGGGGGGTTGTCCTTCCCTGAGTCTCTTCTAAGGGACCATACCAGTGGGTGTAGAGGTTGGATGGCCTCCAGGACCTGCCTTCCTCACCCCCATAGATCTAAGAGAAAGGCCACTGGAGACCCCTTGTGGGCCACCTCACTGTGGCCTCCCAACCGTGGCACTTAGAGATGCCCCTTGTTCAGGCTACGCATGTATGAGCAGGGAGGGGGCCAAGGATAGATTTACAATCGATACAGGGTTGCACGCTAGAACCCTTCCTGGAACTTGAGAATGAGTGTCCCCCACTTCCCTGAGATTTTACTGGGTTGCCAGGTAGTCAGCAGGGCTGGATTCAGTGCTGGTTTTGAGCCACTCTGTCCACCAGGCAGAGTGAGGGCCGATAGGAGCAGGAGGGAATGTATGCCCAAACCAAGCCTGGAGCAGACTTGGATCCTGATTGTCATTCTGCCTGTGACATGCTTTGTAACTAGGGGAAGTCTCTTCACTGCTCAGCCTCCACTGTGGATCATAAATAAATACTGCCCCCTCAGATGGCCTTTCCATTCTTAGGACCCACTGGGCATCCACAAAGGCAAGAGGGCTGGGGCATGAGGCTGGAAGAGCAAGAGAAGAAGGCTAGGGTCAAAGCCAGTGGCCTTGCTCAACTCCAGCTTGCTGGGTTGTGACTTACGGTAGGACTTTCTGATGGCCAGGTTGTCTGGTGTGGTATGAGTTTTCTGGGAGCCAGGGATACTGGAAGGAAAATTAAGTGCCCTGTAGGATTTGTATTGGGGGAGTATGTGTGTATAATTCTCACTGCAGATCATTCTAGATCTTCCCTATCAAATAGGGGGCATTAGGAGGTGATAAAGATGGAAGTGCATTGAGGTATCCTTGGAGGTGGGGCTCCCCTCTGCCGTGATCAGATGTAGACTCCAGGTCCCTGGAGGATGGGCCCCCGTGAGGAGCCTGAGCAGCCACTGGCCCCTATTTGCTCATCGTTTCTCCTCTATCCTTGCTCTAAGCCTGCTGAGGCAGCTCAGTGAGGTCAGAGCGAACTGCCCTTTAGAAGGAAGTGGCTAACTGAAAGGTCATTGTCAGCAAGCGCCCTTTCAATGTGTTCTCTGATATTCTACCCTGTGCATGGCTGTGCCAGGTCCCCAAGGAGCTCTCAGAATCCCCCCTACCCCACCACGGGCCAGGGCTCAATTCCAGGAGGGCAGTTGACTGAGGAGGTCATTTCCACCGGCTGGCATGTTACTTCTCCATGTATGATTATTCTAGATTGACTCACTGGATGCTATGAGAGACTTTTTGTTTGTTTGTTTTTGTTGCTGGTTGTATGACTTTAAGTCGGGGCTTGGCTACTGCCCTTGAGCCTCTTAATGCTCTAGTGCTATACCACCTGAGCCACAGCTCCACTTCCAGTTTCCTGGTGGTTACTTGGAGATAAGAGTCATGGGCTTTCCTGCCCTGGCTGGCTTTGAATTGCAGTCCTCCAATCTCAGCTTCCTGAGCAGCTAGGATATAGGTGTGAGCCATCAATGCCTGGCTTGAGAGACGTTTTATGTATCTTTTGCAAGCTTTTTCCTTTGAAAGATGAGGGAACTGAGGGCCAGAGAGAGGAAGTAATTTATTCAAGCCAAACAGTCAGTAGGAGAATTCAGAGCAGACAGTAATAACCATATTTAATGATATCAGCCAGGCTGCTTTTACCTTCCCCTATATGTAAGGCTCTTCTCTAAGTGACTGACAGATCTTGTGTTGTTTGGTTCAAGTGACCAGAGTATGACCTGGGTCTCATTATCACTACCTCACACATAGGGAAACTGAAGCCCTGGGACTGTCAGCATTTGCACATGGGCACCATTGCAAAGGTGGACAAAGGAAGACAAAGGAGGACAAAGCAGCAGGTGCAGAGTCAAGCTTCTGGATTCAGAGGCCGCATGCAGAAGGTGCAGGCTTAGATTCTACTTGCCAAGTGCAGTGTTGGCATTGGAAAAAAATCCCTCTGGTGTTATTCTATGTGGAGCCTGGACTGAATGGACCAGGAGGCTGAGAGATCTTGAGGATCATGGATTATGCAGATAGGGGCTGGGAGCCCCTGGGCTCTGCCCTCTTGTAGCATGCCCCTCACCTGTGCTGCCTTTCCCTAATCCCTTGGCCAGGAGCCTCCCAATCCCATCCCCTTCCCCTGAGTCTGCCTTCATCCTCCCTTTCAGCTTTGCCTCTATCCCAGGCCCACAGCAGACCTAGCAGACTCCTCTGCTGGGCACACTTGGAATATTCCTGTCTGCTGGTACCAGGAGGTCAGGGCGGGATAACAGGTTTGGAGACTGACCAGGGCAGTCACACAGGAGGCATCGACAATGACCAAGCTTGTCATCTCTCAGCATTGATTTTCTGTCCTTTGCCATTGTGAGAAATGCTGTGTGTTGTCATGGTGGCATGTCTGAACACCCTGGGTCCTGTCACTCATCCTCCATGTGACCTCAAATAAGGATAATAACTCCTCCTGGTGGACCTGCAGCAAGGATGAATTTGGGTGAAAACATGCCATGTCCAAAAAGTGGGGCCTGGCATGTCAGCTGCTGCTGTTACTTAGCAGAAAATGAGCCACTTAAGCTAGTTGCTGGTGGCTCACACCTATAATCCTGCAACTTGGGAGGCTGAGATCTGAGGATCATGGCTCAAAGGTCTCCGAGACTATAAAGTCCATAGACATTTTATCTAGAATTAATTAGCAAAAAGCCGGAAATGAAGACTATAGATCAAGTAGTAGAATACCAGCCTTGAGTGAAAAAGCCAAGTGAGAGCATAAGGCTCTGAGTTCAAGCCCTGGTGCTGGTGTGCATGTGTGTACATGCATGCACGGGAAAAGAAAAGGAGCCTCTTGTCCTTCAGCCTGTTAGAGAGGGGCTTGGGAAGTGCTCTTCTCTGAGCCTCAGCCTCCTGCTCTTGGTTAACAACACTGTCATTGTAGACCCTGCAGTGCAACCTGGCACAGAGCAGGCATCCCGTTCCTAGAAAGTGAGGCAAACCTATAAAGGTAAATGGCTCCTCTCTGGGCCAACTGATTGTGGTGGCCTGGGAGAGAAGGGAGGGCAGGCTCCTGGGTCAGGCAGCAGGGCCTTTTTTCCTGCCTCCTGGCTATTTTTCGAGTTCTTCCACTCTTCCCTTCTCATTTCTGGATCTGGAGCATAAAGATAAAGAATATTCAGATGGCAACTTCTGCCCAAGGGCCTCCTTCTCTTTTGTACCTAGCATAAATCCTTGGAGTCAGGCACCTTGCTCGGGCCCCACCTCAGGGGACATCTCTGATGCATGGAGCCTGCTGGAGCCAGCAGAACCCTCCGGAGAGGCACCCCATGTGGTGCGCTAGTCTGGGTCCCTGAGGTACTCCAGAGGTCCTGTCTCCAGCAGGCAGGCAGCCTAGTGAGTGGACTCTGCCCACTTGTTTCTGTGCGCGTATGAGGGACTGGGCTTTGCACTGATCTGGGGTGTTGCAAGAGCTTCTGTAGACAAAGACCTCCCAAAGTCTGTTTCTCTGGGGCGGCTTCCTCACCAAGAAAACTATTGCTTTTAGACAGAATAGAAGGAAAACAGGCTTGGAAATAAAAATCGACATTACCTTGTCTGCTTCTGTGAGTCCCACATGTTCTGATGGGAGCTCTCACTGCTTCTGTCTTCTCTCTCCTTTCTTTCCTCCTATGTGTCTCAAAACCTTGCTGAGACACCTTCTCCCCACTGGGTGTCCTCCAGCTCTCCCGCCCCTCCCCATTGTACCTAATAGACTCTAGTTTCCCCATTAACAAGGCAGGAGAGGCACTGGGCTCTGGAGCTGGGGTGAAATGAAGGGGTCTGTCTCAGGGAAGTGGGGAAAAGGAGGAGCCTCACCCAGCCCCAGTCCTTACCACCCTTTCTCCTTCAGGATGCTGCAGAACAACCAGCTTGAAGGGATCCCTGCGCAAGCACTGTGGGAGCTGCCCAGTCTGCAGTCACTGTGAGTTACCAGGCCTTACCTGGGTTTCCCCTTCCCCTGCAGGCCCGTCTCTGCTCACTGAGCCAGCGCCGCTCCTGGCTTTGCTTTCTTGGGATGTCTGCTGCTGTCAGTGTGTACGTGTGCACTCGGGGTATGTGTGTGTGGAAGCAGACCTCTCCTGCTTCCTGAGGCCTGTGGGTGTGGGAGCCAGGTAGGGCCACCAGACAGCAGCCCTGAGGCTGCTGGCATTCTGCCACTGGAGCCTGGGGTACCCCAAAGAATCACCATGAAGGGCTGTTTTCCCTGCCTGGCCTGCTCTTGCTCCAAGGCACTGTGGGAGGAGGGTGGCTCAGACCCTCCCCCCCACCACTTATGTCCTTGGGTGTAAGGCTGTGATCCTGCAGTCACACATCTGTCCCTTGTAGTTCTTTGCTCGCCCAGCAGGGGTGGTGGGCAGGAGTGCTAAGCCTTCCAGCAGATGCAAACAGGTGCTCAAGGGTGAGAGAGCCCAGCCCAAGCCTTCTGCTGGGCCCTGTGTGGGGTTTCATTTAGACCACTGCACAATGCAAGGCCAGGGACATGGCAGGTGTTTTGCACCTGCCTGAAAAACCCAACTGAATTTGCAGGTCATGTCTAATAGGGGTAAATACATGATTTGGAAGTAATCAAAATTGGAAAACAAGACTGGGGCCTAGTATTTAGCCACTGGGGAAACTAAGGCACGTGATAGACAGGACTGCTGAGGCACCTGCTCAGGCCATTCTCACTGTGTGAATATAGAAAGTCAGACAACCCTAAGCTGTTTTGACTTCCTCAAGTGGAAGGAGGAAAGAAAAGATGGCTTCTCTCACCATGGTTAATGGACAGTCAGGGCATGACCTGCCAATAAACAAAGTGGTCTAGCAGTGGGGCTCTGATACCTAGTTGCCACCCTCCATCATAAGGGCTCCCCTCGCCATCCCCTGCCCTCCTGCTCTGGATCTGGACCCCAGGGTCTGCTTGAGTGCAGAGACTGCCTCCTCTCATCTCATGTGCACATCTGTGTGAGTGTGTGTGTGTGTGTACATGTGCACATATGTGTGAGCATGCACATGCTGGTACTGGGGCTTGAACTCAGGGCCTGGATGTTGTCCCTTAGCTTTTTATTCAAGACTGGCATTCTAGTACTTGAGCCATAGCTCCACTTCCAGCTTTTAATTTTTTGTAGTTAATTGGAGATAAGAGTCTCATGGACTTTCCTGCCTGGACTGGCTTCACACCGCAATCCTCAGATCTCAGCTTCCTGAGTAGCTAGGATTACAGGTGTGAGTCCGCTGCCCCGGGCATCCTCTCATCTTTCTACCCTCTAACCTAGCATGTCTAGGACTCAGGCTCCAGTAGCCTCTTCCTCCCTCTAGCTCCCCACCAGACAGGACCAGGCAACCAGGGTACCTCAGGAGGCCAAGGTCAGGAGATGAAAGGCCAGGAAAGCCTGTGCTTGCTCCCCACTGGCGGGCAGACTAAACATTTGCTTAGGGCCCTGGCAAAGAGTTGGAGAGGCCAAAAATAAGAGGTATGTGTGTGGGGAGGAGAATGTGACATTTCTTCAAAACATCAAAGATTTCATAGGAAAAAAATTGGACTCGCACTAAACTTCTTTATGCTTGTTTTAAGGTTAAGTCTTTTGGGCTTCTTTTTTTTTTTTAAATTGTGAATCATACCTTTTAAGGTTCCTAAAGTCTTGCTTTCAGTCTAGACCTGGAGGTTAGACAGAAGCAGCCTTATACTTTGTGGAAAGTGGGAAGTCCTTTCACTTGGAAAAGTATATAGTTAGCTCAGTCCTCAGCCCATTCCTCGCTGCCCAGACACACATCCCGGCTCTGAACCTCTCTGGCTTCAGTGAAGTCATTATTTTCTTTACTGACCTCCCTGAGTTGTCAGGAAGATGGCATGCATGTGTCACTTTGAGAGATTTGCTCCATGGAGCGGGCTGCGTGTAGCTGATCTGTTCAGTGATAGAGTTGTGACATTGTTCATCTAACTGATCCCTAGTTTATTCATTCATTTTACAAGTATTTCTGACCCTTGACTGGAGCTGCCAAAGTTGGGTTAGGTCTTGAAGGACTGGGAAGTGTCAATCATGTGAAGAGGCGGGGCAGAGGGAACAGCAGGTGTAGAGGCACAGAGGTGAGCAAGAATCCAGGGAATTTGCTCCAGAGAATTTGCCAGGAGGGAGTGGGGCTGACTCTGTGTGTGTGTGGGTGTGTGTGTGTGTGTGTGTGCGCACGCACGCTGGTGCATGTGTTAGAAACCTGGGAAGGGAAGTGATGGAGAAAGATCTTGGATGAGCAAGTTATAAGGCCAAATAAGTAGGCTGGGACTTCATTAGGGGTGTGGACTTCATGCTTACCTCTGCCAGCCAGTATGGATGGCTCTCAGCAGGAGAGCAACACGATAGCAGCAGTGTGAGGGAGCAGCCTGGAGCTGGGAGACAGAGAAGCAGCTCATGAACCAAGGAAGCATGACAGTGTCCTAAGGAGAGGCAGGGGCAGGAGGGAGAGGTGACATCAGTATTATGAAAATGTCATGAAGCCATACCCCAGGGGTGGCATTGATCAAGATGCATTGCACCTACACACTGATTTGTTGAAATCAGCCCTTTGTACAAATTCTTAAAGATAATATGATTATATATTTTTTTGCCAGTCCTGGGACTTGAACACAAGGCCTGAGCACTGTCCTTGGGCTTTTTCAAGGCTACAGCTCTACCACTGGAGACACAGCACCACTTTTGGCTTTTTTCTATGAATGTGGTACCAAGGATTTGAATCCAGGTCTTCGTGCATGCTAGGCAAGCACTCTACCACTAGGCCAAACTCCCGGCCCAAAATATAATTTTTTTGAAAAAGGAAGCCATACCCCAAGTTCTCAAGAGCCCGACTTTCTGGGTTCAAACTTAAGTTTTCTTTCTTTCTTCCCTTTCTTCCTCTCTCCTTTCCTCCTTTCCTCTCTTCTTTCTTTTCTTTTTTTCCTTCCCTACTCTTCCTTCCCCTCCTCTCTTCCCCTCCTTCTCTTTCCTTCCTTCCTTCCCTCCTTTCTGCCTTCCTTCCATGTGAATGTCCTTTACCAGCTAAGGTAGCAGGGTGATACTGACTTTGAAGGAGTTTTGAAGCATCCTTTCCTTTTCTGTTTTTGGAATACTTGGAATATTTATTGGTGTTCGTTGTTCTTTAAGTCTAGTATCATTCACCATTCAGTCCTGGACTTGTTTGTTGGAAGACTCTTAGGCTTCATTCTTACTGCTTGTTATAGCCATTTAGATGGTTTATATCTTCTTGGTTCAATTTTCATGTCATGAGTATCGAGAAATCCAGCCATTTCTTCTAAGGTTTCCAATTTATTGAACGTATAGCTTTTCAAAATATTCCCTTAACACCCTCTGGATTTTACTGGTATCTCTGTCACAGTGCCTCTTTTTGATGCCCATAATCATGTACCCTCTACTCGCCAGGGCATTGGCAGGTGGAAATGTCTGGCTTCCTGTTGAGACAAATAGGGGAGACAAATAGGGACCCACCTCCGACTGGGCTCCCCTGGTGGGAGGGGGCTGTTCTTGGGTCAGGCCAGGGGCAGCCCTGTCTTAGAGGAAGCTAGCTGCTTCTTTCTCCAGAAGGGCAGTTCCCTGCACACACTCTGGACAACTCAGCCCTGAGGTCCTACCTCACCCAGCTAGAACCCCACCCAGGGCAACAGGAAGTAGGTATGGGGATTGGGGTTGGGCTGGGGTAGGGGATACAGTAGCTGGCCTGGCTTTCCAGGCCCAGGCCCCAGATACTGAGTCAGACACGGTGGACAAGCTGTTTGGTTGGAGCTGGCAGAGCCCAGCTCCATATACCGCCTACCCCACATGCACTTGCTTCCTCTCCCACCCGACATGGGAAGGGGAGGGCGACCACACCAGACATGTCATGCCAGGCCTGAGCTCGGGCCAAGAGAAACCACGGAAGCCAGTGGAACCTGGGGGAAAATAGAAACTGGCTGGGGGTGAGGCGGGGCCAGGGTGGGGGGCGGGGGAGGAGGCAGGAGCACATGGAAAAGCAGAACCACAGCTCACAGGGAGCTGGGCACTGGGCTGGGCAGGGGACAGGCAGCTCTGGCTGGCTGTCCCAGGAGCAGAGTCAGAAAAGCACAGTGGCAAAAATAAAGGGGGGAAAACAGAAAAACAGCTCAGGCCCAGACACCCTAGGGAGGCAAGGCATAATTAACAAAGGACGGCTACTCCGTGTGGAGCTGGGGAAATGAATTGAGAGCAGTGGCCAGACTCCAAATTAGCTCCAGTTAGAACCACCACAACCTCCATGGATCCAGCAGCCAGCCTGTCTACAACACGCTGAGCAGGAGAGGGGGGGAATCTAGTGGGTAGGCACAGGGCTCTGGAGCTTAGGGGCTCACTCAGTACCCTTACTTAGTACCCTTGATATGCTAAGTACATTCCTTACAGGTGTATGTGAGTGTCTGTACCAATACTAGGGCATGAACTAGGGCCTCTCACTCTCCCTTGGCTTTTTTTTGCTCAAGGCTAGTATGCTACCAATTGAACCACATTGGAAATAAGAATCTCATGGATTTTTTCTGTCCAGGTTGGATTTGAGCCACGATCCTCAGATCTCAACCTCCTGAGTAGCTGGGATTAAGTATAAGCTACCAGGGCTTGCTTACCAAGCTTGAAAGCCCTGCAAAGTTGTTGTTTCTATTATGTCCTTTTTTTATAGATAAGACAATTAATGCCCAGAGAAATTAAATAACTTGCTCAAATAGAGCAGAGCTGGGATTTGGGGTTAGCTCTGACTAAGAGCCATGTTCTGTGCCTTTCTGTCCTTTAGCATGTCCCCAAATCTGCAATGCTTTAGGATCCAGAGTCTGGGATACAGATCTTGATTTTGCCATGAACTAGCTAGGAGGCAAATTATTTCCCTTCTCTGAGCCTATGACTCTTTAGCTCTAAGATAGGATGGTTGAGTGGGATGATTGACAGGCAGGAGTCCCAGGAGACAGTCATTCTGTGGAAATATGAGAATCACCTGATAAGAGTTATTGGCCCTATTCAAGACCTGGGTACTCACTGTCTTTGTTCCTCCATTTCCCCCTCTGTACAATGGAGGGCATCCTCTGAGAACCTTCTCAGCCTCTTGATAATGCTTCAAAGTTGGATGAGGAGGGAAAGCAGTTATATCTCCAGGAGAAAGTGGGTGAGCCATTCAGTCTAATGCCAGGGGTCTGATGAGGACAGGGAAGGGTGGTGTTCTCAGGGAAAGCCAAAGAGAGGAGTTTCTGGACGGGCGCTCCTTGCATCCTGTAAGCCACCTCTAAGGGAAAATCACACCCCACACTAATGTTCAGAGAAGATGAACAGGAGTCCATACGCAAATGGCCCACACTCAAATGGCCTTGGCATGTGTGAACTTGTCATCTCATTTGGTCCTCTGGTAACCCCTAGTGGTGTCACTGTCCCCATTCTGTAGAGAGTTAATGAAGTCACTTGAAGCAGAGCCAGAATCAAAAGTGAAGAGGAAGGCTGGGAGTTTGGCCTAGTGGTGGAGTGCTTGCCTAGCATGCACGAAAACCTGGGTTCGATTCCTTGTTACCACATACATAGAAAAAAGCTGGAAATGGTGCTGTGGCTCAAGTGGTAGAGCTCTAGCCTTGAGAAAGCTCAAGGTCAGCACTCAGGCCCTGAGTTCAAGCCCTAGGACTGGCAAAAAAAAAAAAGTGAAGAGGATCAGCATGAAGCCCAAGAAGATCACGGCTAGCCCAGACCAAAAAATTCCCAAGACTTCATCTCAATGGAAGAGGCTGGGTATTGTGACGCACTCTTGTCCCATCATAACGATATGTGCAACACTCCCTTTCTAAAAAAGGTGGCATTTAGAGTTCTGGGAGTTAGACATATTGTATTATTTTGGGAGTCACCACTCAGCCCCCTTGGATAAGAAGGGAGAGAGAAAGTAAGCCTTAATTCTGTAGAAGCATGCCTCCAGGGAGGGGGCCTGAGGTTGAGTCAGGAGAAAAGAACCTGGGTGGTGAGGGAGCTTAAGAGCCCTGTGCCCTGAGCACAGCCCCCTGCTGTGCCTCCTGTAATCTTGCAGAGAAGGAGCCCAGAGCTGGCAGGAAAGGGCAACAAGGCCTGAGGTCTGGGACTTTCTGGTCTAAGGCTCCGTTCGTCAATGAGACTGTTCTCCCATAGAGACCCCCACTAAGATTCACCTCAACCCCAGGTGATCTGGTGAGTCCTGCTAGCCAACGAGGGCCCTGGAGCCCAGTGGAGGGGTCCCCAGGGATGCACGAGGTGGCAGACGGCCTCCCGGGCCCAGCTATTTCAGGATCCATGATTATATGCTACTGTATTTGGATCTTTCCAAGGTTCCGGGAGTTGATTACTATATGCTCTGGGGCAGAGCCTGTTCTGAGGCAGGCGGGTGGGCAGGCGGGTAGCCCCCTGCAGCCCATGAGGCTCTGCACATGGGTAATTTGGCTCCTGAGAAATACTAGAGAGTGACCATGGCGGGCTGGGCCTGAGGATCCAGGAGTCATTCTTGCAGCTATAAATGGTGGCCAGGGACAGGCTTGGCCCCAGCTAGGCCACCCAGGAGCACCATGGTGCCTTGGTCCCACAGGTTACCGCAGCACAGACTTGTGTGTCCTTAGTGCTTTTGTCTCTCTCGGCCTGTGTGTGTGAGGCTGGCCATATTCACAGGCTGAAATTCTCTGACTGGGCCAATCCTGATTCTGAAGAGCTTCAGCAGGAGCTGAGAATGTGCAGAGAAGCTCTTGAGGTACTGAAAATTAGTTGTTCAGATTTGGTTTAGACACAAGTGAGCCCAAGGCAGAGCCAAGAGGTGAGATAAGGCCTACCAGGCTGGTAGAAGGCAGATTTCTACTCCTCTCTCCTCTACCTGGGTTGGTAGCCAGCCCTTTCTGAGCAGCTGACACAAATGCAGAGTCCTACTCCTAGGTTCTAGAAGACTCCAGAGGGAAGAGGAAATCCCATCATGGATAACCATCCATCCATCTGTCTATGTATGCATACATGCCTCCACTTGTCTATACAGCTACATGTCCATTCTTCCATGCATGCATCAGTCTATCCACCTGTCTATCTATCCATGCATCATGTATACATCCATGCATCCATTCTGGAATCCATTATTCTTTCCAGATTTGCAGAGTGATTGTAATGCAGAGATAAACAAGTGTCCTGCCTTTTAGTAGTTCATGGCTTGAGATGAGAATATCAGATAGTACACCCTGCCTCCCCTCCCCCCATGTACAGTGGATCTCATATCCTAAGGCAGAAGCCATGATGTGCCAAGAGAATATGATGTACTGTTAGTTTATAAAGGGTTTTTTTTTGGGGGGGGGTGTTTTGGCTAAAATAGCCACCAGCTAAAGTCAAGTGTGCACAAAGAGAGATGCTAGATGACCTTTTGGGGGTGAAAGAGTGCAGTTGGAGAGACAAAGGTTAGACTTTATGAATGACTTCCAGTGGTCCGGGAGTTCAGAGGTATGTGTCTGGAGAAGGGAGCATTTTCTTGTGAAGGGACTTTAGGATCCCAGTCTCCTTGCCTTTCCTCGGGGCGGAGGTGCAGGAGGAAGCATTTCATTATCTCCTGACATTTTATGGTAGTTCATAACATCCTTCCAGGATCCTGGCCCACTGAGGCTTACAGTAACGTAGAAAGGAGGTGAGAGAAGGCTCAGCTGGTTCTGTACCAGGTATACTCAAGATCTGTAGCATTCAGGGCATGGGAAAAAGTAGGCTCCCCCCGCCCACCCCCGAGTATCTTGAGTTTTTTGCCACCCATTTACAAACCTTTAGTGCATAGGAGGCTCCCAGCCTCTTGACAGAGTATAGAAATCCACATTGTAGCCAGGGAAGGCAGCGGGCCCCTGGTGCCTGCCCTACCCATGACAGAGGCCATCGTGGGTGGAACTGCCTACAGGAGACCACAGGACCTTTGAATACCAGAGCAGGAAGGCCACCCAGTGCATAGGTGAAGAAAGCAGGCAGGATGCTTCCAGGTCACGGAGGGAATCCACAGAGAGCTGCCACCACCAGGACCCAGGCCAGGCCTGCAGATGCTTTGGGAAGAGGCCGATCTGTTTATGAGCTTCTGTGACCACTTTGACCAGATGGCTCTAATATCAGTTGTTCTGGAATGTGACCCCATCCGGGGGACATTTGCCAAAGTGGCTTCCTTCTGGCCAGACCCAACACCTGTCTTGGGACTTAGAGCCAGCTCCTTCCCCTGCCCTTCCCTAATTAAAACAGCTCCAAGGAGCCCTGCTCTCGAGGTCCTTGGGACCCTTGGAAGAGCAGGCAGGACTGGAGGCTCATAGCGTATGTGGGGTGAGTTGTCCTTGGGGCTACATCAGAAGCAGCCCCCAGTTACCCTCCCAGACCAGTGACTTCCCTGAGGAGGAGGGCACTGTGGGCCCAGGCTTGCCACTCCCATGTCTGCTAGAAGAAAGGAGTTCTTCCTCTGGAGCTGTTTTCAGGGTGCCCTGCCTGTGTTGCCTAGCAAGTGGGGAGCACAAAGAATCCTCGGCAGAAGTGACCGCAGCCCCTCTCTTTCTCCCCAGAGCCAAGCCACTGCCAGTGGGAGAAAGATGCAAGGCAGACAGAAGGGAGGGAAGCGGGTGGAACTTTCTCTTGATATTCCCACATGACAGGCCACATCAGGTCTTCACTCAGTAGCAGGAACCCCTGTCCACTTACCTGGCTCTGCTCCATGGCCAGCCACCTGCTCCTTTCCCTCTACCCCTTCATGGTCCAGGCCAGCTGCCTCCCATTCTCCCCCACCCCCCTAGTGCGACCTCTGTGGCTCTTCTGTCCCCTCAGGAGGGTGAGAGCCCTTCTGCTCAGGTGCCCCCCCCATCTGCTAGCTCACTGGACCCTCTGCCCCATGCTGTGTCCCTCACTCTCTTGCTTGTCCCTGCCCCAGGCCAGGCTCCCATCAGCATCACATGCTCTTCTCTCCTGATCCATCTTGTGAAAGGAGAAATAGTCGGGGGCTCAGTCCTTGTCTCTGTATTCCAGTTGCCCTGCAGACTCCTCCAGAGCAGTTTTCTTTTCTTTTCTTTTTTTTTTTTTTTTTACCAGTCCTGGGGCTTGAACTCAGGGCCTGAGCACTGTCCTTGGACTTTCTCAAGGCTAGAGCTCTACCACTTGAGCCTCAGCACCACTTCCGGCTTTTTTCTATATGTGGTACCGAGGAATCGAACCCGGGTCTTCATGCATGCTAGGCAAGCACTTTAACCACTAGGCCAAACTCGCGGCCTGCAGAGCAGTTTTCTATCTGCCTACAGATTCTAGAATCACCTGCCTGCTGGTCTGCCCTCAGCCTAGGTTGGCCCAGTGACCTGCTGCCTCACAGAAGCCCAGCATCTGACTTGGCATCCCTATTCCTGCTCCACATTGTCTGTTCCAGGAAATCACACCTCTTGTTTCCGTCCCTAACTCTGAAGCCAGTCTCTGTGTATGCATGCTCATGCACACCCGCTGGTACTAGAGCTTGAACACAGGGTCTTGAGTTCTCTTTTAGCTTTTTATTTTGCTTTGTTGCTTTTTGTAGTTGTACAAAGGCGTTTCAATCCCACAAGTCAGCACCTTGATGAAAGTCACCCCTTCCTTTTCTCCTGTCTTTCTCCATCCCATCTCTACCCTCCAGGTACATAGTGCACTTCTTACATAATGCACATGGAGTAGAATGACAGCATTTGCTCCCCCTTCTTCTCTGCCTCCATGTGTCTCCCTCCTTTAGCCTTTTCTGCCCAAGGCTGACACTCTGCCACTTGAGACCACCTCCACTTCTGTCTCATTTTGCTAGTTAATTGGAGATAAGAGTCTCTCCAGTTCTATTTGCCTGCTTTGGTTGGCTTCACAGGGTAATCCTCAGATCTCAGCCTTATGGAGTAGCTAGGATTATAGCTGGTGCCCAGCTGAAGATGTCATCTCCATCCCCCACCTCCACCTCCAATCAAGTAAGGTCCCAGGGCCTGCCTGGACCCTGACCGCTCTGGAACGATCCCGTCCCTTACTCCCTGTGACTTGCTGCCATCCCCTAATGCCTGCCACAGCCTTTTCTCCCCTACTTCCATTCTGAACTGGCCTTAATCTGTCCTCTCCTCCCCCATGACAGCCAGATGAGTCTTAAAACACATGTGACCACATCACTTCCCACGTAATTCTTCAGTGGCTCTCAATTGTCCTAAAGGCCAACCCTTAACTTACAAGACATTACATGCCCATGCCTCTCACAACTTCCTGCCCCACCCTACTATACCCCTACCCTAAACTTCCACTTTCCACCCTATCTGACCCCACCCTATCCTATCCCACCCCTGCGCTAACTAATTACCCCCCAACCTACCCTAGCCTAGCACTGCAGCAATGTGCACTCCCCCAATGCACCCCCCTATGGTTCCATGACTGTCCTCCTACTTCACTGAACCCCTCTGTGGGTCCTTTGCACCCTGTGTATAAGAGATCTCACGTCTCTTTAAGTTCAAGATATCCACCCAGTACCTCAGTGGGCCCGGAGTGAGCTCTGTTTCTGACTGTGCTGCCCACCCAGCAGCCATGGAGCAGGATACCATGAGAAGTCTCCAAAGAAAGCCTTCCTGTCTTCCAGGAGACGTGGTTGGTAGTGAGAGCTGGAGGGGCAGTGTCCCCTCCCCTGTCTACGTCAGGTGGTATCTGACACAGAGGGGTCTGGTTCCTGAGCCTTTTCTCTTTCTTCTTCAGCTCACTACCTCCTCCTTCTTCCATCCCTCCAGACTCTACATGCCTACCCCACCTTCCACTGCAGCTCTCAGTGAGCTGGGGTACCAGGCAGAGCTGAGTGGGGAGGAGGGGTAGCAGAGTTGCCCCATAGATCACAAACTCCTCCAGGCAGTGCCTTTGGCATTGTAGGATGAGCTTTGACAATTCATCAATAGGCTGTGTTTGAATATATACTACTCTGGACAGATAAGAACACACTTGCATTGTGTGTGTGTGTGTGTGTGTGTGTGTGTGTGTGTGTGTGCGCGCACGCGCGCGCTTGCACCACTACTGCAGTTTGAACTGAGGGCATCCTTGCTTGGTTTTTTGTGTCACAGTGGTACTCTCACTTGAGCCATGGACCAGGCTGGCCTTTTGCCAGTTAATTAGAAAGGAGATAGAGTCTTGTAGACTTTTGTTTTGGCTGGCTTTGAATTGTGAGCCCCAGGTCTCAACTTCCTGAGTAGCTGAGATGGAAGGACTGTGAGTCCTTAGCTGCTTCAGGTGTAAACCTCAGATGCCAGCCAGAATGGCTATTTTTCAAAAAGCATGCCATGTCTTCCCAGAGTCGAGAGAATAACCTGCTACGTAGGGTGATCTGTGTCTCCCAGCCCCCCATTTTCATGGAGGGAGACAGGGCCGGGAGGGGGCAATGATGAGGGCTGACAAGGAGGGGCATTTGTAATTTCCTGAGTTCTGGGTTGGGACCAGGAGCAAGGGAGGGATGAGGAGGAAGCCCCCGGATTCATCGCAGCCAGGGGGCCAGGAGGCTCCATTCCCCAGGCGGAATGCTCCCCCAGCCACTCCCCCTTCTTCCTTCCTGCTCTGTCAGTTGCAGCTGACAGGAATGGGAATGGGGCTGCCTGGCCTCCTCAGGGAGCCACGAGCCTTCTGGGCCAGTGCAGCTGCGCAGGCCTCCAGCCCAGCTCCAGCAGGGTCCCCTGGCTCCCATGAACCTGCCACTCAGCACACATCTGCTAACCCGGGCCCTGAAGGGCCTTATAGTAAAGCCCCCTCAGAACATCTGGAGGGCAGGGGGTGGGGGGAGAAGGGGGAGGACTCCACCTGGCCAGGAGAAGAGGCAGGATAGAGTAGAGGGAAAGAGAAAGGGGGAAGAAGAAGGAGAAAGAGGACTGAAGAGGGAGGGCAGTCTGGTGTGTGTTGGGCTGGGAGCTGGCGGGGGAACAGCGAAAGCAGCAGGCCCCAGGTTCTGTGGTCTGTCATTTGTCAGGCATGGTGGACCAGGATGAGTGTGGTGAAGAGTAGCCCAGCACCCCTCCAGGTCATCAGAGGGCGCTGTGCTGCCAATCAGAGGGCGCTGTGCTGCCTACTGAGCCCTGAGCAGCTGTTCCACTCCAACAAATCCCCCTGCCTCCCCCTCCTCTCTCGTTCTCAGAACCTGTCTTCCTCTATCTCTAAGGCTTCTCTTACGGTATTCCTCAGGCTGGAATGCTCTCTCCTCTGCCATGGCGGCACAGACCTCCTCCTGAAAGTCCCCCTGGATGTGCTCTGGACATCCAAGGAATGCTAAATCCCAGAGACAGGGATCCTTAACATTTTCTCATCTCTCAGTCTTGGCCTTTCTACCTACAAGGTGGGCTCAGCTCAGGCTTTGTGTGATGGAACCTGTAGCTAGAGGAAAGTACCAATGGGCCTGGGGAAGCAGGAATGCTCTGAAATGCAGCCGGCAACACCAGCTGAGCCAAAGGCCAGCATCTCCCTGCTGCCAGAGAAGAAGCTGCACCAAATTCAGCTGGAGGAGAGGACAGTGTGTGGGCACATACCCATATACTCTGGCAACTATACCTTTAGATCTTGGGTAGAGATCTGGATTCAAATTTAGGGAGCTGAGACACTAAGCAGTAATATTTTGGTAAGTCTGGAAAGTTCTGAGAAATAGCTTCATGCTCAGTCGGGTACATGGGCACCCCTTGTGGCTGGTCCCTGTCCTTGGTAAGACAGAATCTGATTGCGGCCAAGAGGCTCCGTGTCTTGAAAGAAAGGCAAGAAAGCCTCGGGAGTATTTGGTGAGTGGGAACATGGCACCAGGCTGGTGTCCAAGTGGTACCTATGCCATCCCTTCAGGCTTTACCTGTCCAGCCAGGAGACCCTGACCAGGAGACCTATGTCCTGAGGAGTGGTTCTTTCTGGAACTTTTGATAACGACAGCCAGAGGAATCTGTGTCCATTTGGCTGAAAGGATGCTGTGGGACCTTACATACTCCTCTCCTCTCCTCTCCTCTCCTCTCCTCTCCTCTCCTCTCCTCTCCTTTTCCTTTCCCCTTCCCCTTCCCCTTCCCCTTCCCCTTCCCCTTCC
Source organism: Megascapheus bottae (assembly GCF_031878675.1). Taxonomy (NCBI): domain Eukaryota; kingdom Metazoa; phylum Chordata; class Mammalia; order Rodentia; family Geomyidae; genus Megascapheus; species Megascapheus bottae. Next base: position 57,756,703 of record NC_143518.1, on the reverse strand, counting down.
CTTCCCTTCCCTTCCCTTCCCTTCCCTTCCCTTCCCTTCCCTTTTCTTTTCCTTTCTTGTTCTGGCACTGGGGCTTGAACACAGGGCCTTGTGATCATACTTAGCTTTTCAACTCAAGGCCAGTACTCTATTACTTGAGCTACACCTCTACTTCTGGCTTGTTGTTGTTGTTATTCATCATGGAACTCAGGGCCTGTGTGCTGTGCTGTCCCTGAACTTCTTTACTCAAGGCTAGTGTTCTGCCACTTTTAGTCACAGTGCCAGTTCTGGTTTTCTGGTGGTTAGAGATACAAGTCTCATGATCTCTCCTTCCTGGGCTGCCTTTGATCTGTGATCCTCGGATTTCATCCTTCCAAGTAGCTAGGATTCCCGGTGTGAGGCACCAGTGCTAGGCCACTTCTAGTTTTTTCAATGTTAATTGGTAATAAGAATCTTCAGGATTTTTTAGTCTGGACTGGCTTCCAACTGTGATCCTCAGATCTTAGCCTCATGAGGAGGAGTATTAGTGGTGTAAGTCACTGCTTATCTGGCTTTACTACTTTTCTTTTTTTCCCTCTTAGTCATGGTGCTGGAACTCAAGGCCTGGCTACTATCCCTAAGCTTCTCAGCTCAAGGCTAGGGCTCTACTACTCTGAGCCACAGTGCCCCTGAAATTGGAAGTCTTGTGGAGCCAGGCACCGGTGGCTAATCCTAGTTACTCAGGAGGCTGAGACCTGAGGATCTCTGTTCAAAGCCAGCCTGGACACGAAAATCCATGAGACTCTTATCTCCAATTAACCACCAGAAAACTGGAAGTGGCACTGTGGCTAAAATGGGAGAGTGGTAGCCTTGAGCTGAAGACCTCAGGGACAGTGCCCAAGACCAGAGTTCAAGCCCACAACCGAGGGGAAAAGAAGAGTCTCATGGACTTTTGTCCCAAGGCTGGCTTTGAACCATGATCCTCAGATCTCAGCCTCTTGAGGAGGAGAATTACAGGCATGAGTCACTGGCACCCAGCTTCTTTCTTTCTTCCTTTCTTTCTTTTCTTTCTTTCTTTTTTCCTTTCTTTCCTTCTTTTTTTCCTTTCTTTCTTTCTTTCTTTCTTTCTCTCTCTCCCTTTCTCTCTCTCTCTCTCTCTCTCTCTCTCTCTCTCTCTCTCTCTCTCTCTCTCTCTCTCTCTCTCTCTCTCTCTCTCTCTCTCTCATAAACAAAGTATGTTTACTTGAAAGGGAAAGGAAACCATGGACAAAAGCAGCAAGGCTCTCTACCTGGAAAGGATCTGAAGAAGAGCCCCTTTACTGTGTTTCTTTGAAAGCCATTTCTGCCATTTTCTAGATAAAGGGTCATAGATAAATAGTCTCAATATGCTGAGCCTTAGCTTTGTACACTGGGAATAGCAAAGAGGTCAACTAGAAGATTTGGGAGAGGATTGCTGTAGCTAGAGCACTGTACAAGACACACCAAGTGCACAGAAAGCAGTGGGCCTGTTATTAACGTCACTGCCACACCAGACTCCAGCACTGTCTTCTACAAGCTGCCCTTTCCCTGGAGAATCCTAAGTGGGAAGACCTAGCAGCTAGAACTGGGCTTCTCTATCCCCACCAGGCCTGGCCACACAACTCTGTTATCCAGGGAGGGACAGACAATTAATTGCTCAGCTCCAGAGTTCAGGACTGGTCCCTCTTGGGGGTGAGCCACCCACCCAGCGAGTGTGTGTGGATCATCCTGACACTCTTTCTGCTTGGAAGATGTGTGTCTGTCTGTAGCTGGCTTCAGTGATTGCATCATCAAGCCAGAGGCTCAAGACAGGGTCACCAATAGTCCATGCCAGTCCATGAGGCCCAGAGTACAGAGCAGGCCAGAGGCTGTGCTGGCTTGGAAGGTGGACTAGGAGGTGAGCTGGTAGAGATGAGTGCACAGTTTTCATGCTAGGAGAAGAGCCAGGGCAAATCATGACAGCAAATTCAGGATCTGGGGGACTTGTGATCCTTCTGGAGAATGGCAGCTGGGATTGGGGCAGGTCTGGCCTTCTGTACTTACCGTGGTGTCTGCAAGAAGCCCTGTATGGCCAGGTGCTAGTAGCTCATGTCTGCAATCCTAGCTGCTCAGGAAGCTGGGCAGAAAAACCCATGAGACTTTCATCTCCAATTCACCATCCAAGAGCCAGAAAGGAAGCTATGACTCAAGTGGTAGAGTACCATCCTTGAGCAAAAAAGCTTAGGAACAACTCATGTAACTGTAACCCTTCTCTGTATCTCGTCTTATAATAACAATACAAAAAATTTTAAATCTCAGGGACAGGACTGACGCCCTGAGTTTAAGGCCCAGTTACCAGCTCATGCACACACACACACACACACACACACACACACACACACACACACACACACACACTCCTGTGTGTAGGAAACAGGTGGGCAGGGCAGGTCTCAGTGGCCCTCTGGGGACTGAGGCTTGTCTCATAGGCAGCAAAGGTGCTATAGCGTCCTCCTGGGTGATAGATGTGTCTGAGAGAGTGTGGTCCTCCAGCTGTTCTCAGTGGGCCTCAGAGGCCATGTTGGAGGCCAGGACTGAGGCTAGTTAGGAGGATAGAGCAGGATAGGGGACACTGCAGTGGCTATGTGGTCAAGTCCAGGGAAAGGTGAGCACAAAGAAGGTGAGCTGAAGCAGGTGAGTCTCTTCCCACTGCAAGCTTACAACTCCTCTCCTCCTCCTGCCAGTGCCCTTCCCTGCCAGGCTACAGGCTAGGCTCCCTCCCCTCCCCTCCCTCCCTTTTCTTCTCCGCCCCCCTCACTCCAACAGCCAGGGACTTAATTACACACTGACGCAATTGGTTTTTAAAAAACATGTTTATTTTTGTTCTGACTCATTGTAGAAAATTTAGAAAATACAAAAAAAATTAAAAAATAAATAAGAAGAAAATAAAAATCAGCCACTATCTACCACCCAGACACAATGCTTGTTAACAGTTCTGTGTCTTTCCTCTATACATGTACAAACTCTATTACAAACTCATAGTTCTTTATAATACATTAGGTTGAGGCTGTCTCTTCAGAATTACATTGATGTTTCACCAGCTTAAGAATTTTATCTTTATTTTTGGTTTAGTTTCATTTGAGACAGAATATCACTTTATAATCAAGGCTGGCTTTGAACTCCTTATCCTCTTGACTCAGCTTCCCAGATTCTAGGATTATAGCTATATGCTACCATGTTCAACTTTTAGTTTTTATTTTATTTATTTATTCATTTATTTAGTTATTTATTTCCTGACAGTGCTCAGGGCTTGAGCACTGTCCTTGGACTTTCTCAAGGCTAGAGCACTACCACTTGAGCTTCAGTACCACTTCTAGCTTTTTTCTATGTATGTGGTACCGAGGAATCGAGCCCAGGTCTTCATACATGCAAGGCAAGCACTCTACCACTAGGCCAAACTCCCGGCCCTGTTAGAAAGTATGTGACTCCGTGATGGTTAGTTTATTTACAAAGTTGTGCAACCACCAACACCCTATGATTCTAGAACATTTTCATCATCTCCAAAGGAAATTCTTTCTCTTTTCTTTTCTTTTCTTTCTGGTCCTGGGCCTTGAGCTATGGATCTGGGCTCTGTCCCTAAAGTTCCTTTTGCTCAAAGCTAGCACTATACCACTTGAGTACACCACTACTTTTGGCTGTTTCTGTGATTAATTGGGGATAAGAGTCTCATGGACTTTTTCGCCCAGGCTGGCTTTGAATCACGAATCTCAGATCTCAGCCTCCTGGTAGCTAGGATTACAGGCAGGAGCCACCAGCGCCTGGCTGACATATGACTTCTTTGACCAGGTTTCCAGGGTTCTTCTATATTTTATCAGCATGTATCCAAACTTCATTCTTTTTGGTTGTTTTGTTTTAAAGACAGGGTCTTACTATGTAGCTCAGACTAGCCTTAAACTCACCACCTTCCTACCTCTGTCTTCTAACTGTATGACATTCTATTATATGGATAAACCATGTTTTGTTTTATCTGTTTATTGGCTGATAAACATTTGAGCTGTTTCTACTTTTTGGTAATTCTTCAGCAATGTTTATACTTTTCAGAGTACAAGTTTTTCACTGTTTTGGTAAATTTACTCTTGTTGATACTCATAAATTGAATTGTTTTCTTAGTTTCCTTTTTTGGGTTGCCCAATGCAAGTTTACACACGTAGATCTGATTTTTGTGTGTCGATCTTGCTTCCTGCAGCTCTGCCCTTCTTGTTTATTTGCTCTAATGGCTCATTGTGGTATTTCAATATCTGATAAAGGAAATCCTAATCTATATATATATGTATATATGTATGTATATTTTGTTGTCGTTTATTTGTCTTGGGGCTTGAACTCTGGACCTGGGCACTGCCCCTAAGCTCTTCAGCTCAAGGCTACCGCCTTATCCCTAGAGCTGCAGCACCACTTCTAGTTTTTTTATTGGTTAATTGGAGATAAGCATTTTATGGTCTTTAGTGCCTGGGCTGGCTACTCAGCCTCCCCAGTAGCTAGGATTACAGACATGAGCCACTGCACCAGGCACCCAATCCACATTTTGTCAAGTTTTTTCTCACCTTTCATTGTTTAGTGAAAATTTTAATCTTTTCCTCCTTTTTGTGATATTGGGAATTGAACTGGGGCATTACACTTGCCTGGCAGGCATTATATCTTTTGCCTTTAGAGATTAGGATCTCCCTATCTGCCTGGGCCAGTCTCAGACTACAATCCTTCTACCTCCACCTCCCAAGTAGCTAGGATTACAGACTTGCACTAGCATGCCAGGTTTTAATTTTATTTCTAGAGAATGCTTCTACTTCTTGCCAAAAATTACTGAGGAGATCTAATTGGAATTACATTGTCTATACAGTAAATTGTAAACACTTTACATACTTAACAAAATTTAGTCTTCTCCCACAGAATATATTATTTCTCTTAATTCAAAACAACTTTTATATATCTCAGTAATCTTTTTGTAGCTTTAGGAGATTTTTCCCTATTATTTATGAGCTTTCTTTGGTAGCTTTCCCTGATTTGTAGGGAATGTTTGCACCATTGCATCTTGCGCCTGTTGTTGGTATTTAGGGACGTGTTGGGGTATTGTTTTCATTTGTTTTCCACTGATATAATGAAATACTTGAAGCGGTGTAATTTGTAAGAAAAAGAAGTTTACTCACCCCATGGTTTTAGAAGTCCTCTGGAAAGGGTCTTCTGACCACATCACAACATGGCGGCTAGTGTCTCAGTAGGAGTGCATGCAAGAAGGAGAGATCTTGTGGGAGCCCTCTAGACCTACCTTAACCCCTTCTAAGGGTGATATCACCCAGACCTAATCAGCTTCCTTCAGGCCCCTCCTCTTAAAGGTTCTTCCACCTGTGAACATCACCACACTGAGAACCAAGCTTCTAGCACATGAAGCTTTCGGGAGACACACTCAAACCATAGTGTGAATTTATACCATATGCACACAGGATGTATGTGTGCATTTTACTCGTATCTAGTCACTTTATTGAATTTGTTTATTCACCTTAAGGTTTCAATATTGATTCTCTTAGGCTTTTAAGTGTATGATTTGTAGGTATCTAATGTTATTTGTAAGTAATACTGATACTCACTTCTGTTTTTTCCTATACATTAGAACTTTCAGAAGAATGAGTAGCTATTGACAATTATTATTAATAATTGGGGTTTGAACTCTGGGCCTCATTCTTGCTCAGCTTGCTTTTTTCACAGCTGGTACACTAGCACTTTAGCCACACTTCCCTTCTGGCTTTTTGGTGATTAATTGGAGATAAGAATCTCTCAGGTTTGTCTGCCCAGCTTGGCTTCAAACCTTGGTCCTGAGTAGCTAGGGTTCCAGGTGTGATTCATTGGCACTGGCTTTGTAATGCTTTTAAATGGGCCCTGTACCAGATGCAGTGCTCCCAGAAGCTGTCCTCTTGGGCTCCTTGGATCTACCTTAAGTATATTTTAGCGGCATTAAGTAAAATCACACTGTTATGCAACTGCCACCAATGTCTATGCACACACCTCTGTTCATCTTGCAAAATGGAAACTCTGTGCCCATAACAATAACCCTCATGGGTCCCGGGCAATGGTTCTCCACGCAACTTCTGACCATTCTGGGTGCTTCATAGACCTTGGACCATACAGTATTTGCCCCTTTTGAGACTGGCTTATCTCCCTTAGCATAATGTCCTAAGTATTCACAGTGTAATGTGTTAGAATTCCCTCCCATGTTGAGGTGAAAGAATCACCCATTGTACATATGGGTCACACTTGGTCTGTTCCCTTGTCCCTTTGATGGCTACTGGGTTGTTTTATCTGCTGGCTATGGTGACTAGTTCTGTTGGGAATACCAGTGTAAAAATATCTCTTTCGGTCCTTGTTTGAAAAGACCTTTGAATAGAAGGACCTCATCTAGATGTAGCATTTGTCACTGAGGGGGTGGGGGTTAAAGTCAGTTTCTCAGGGTTTTGATCATTCTCTATCCAGGCCTAGTTCAATCAGCTTCTCAGATAGATACCTAGAGAAGAGGTTGGTGTGTGCAATTCCCAGCCAATTCTCTGTATCTAAGCAGATATGCATCTGCTGTAGCTTTGTGTCATTGTATCTCTCCCTCAATGGTGGGGTGGGTTATCAGATTCTCCGCACCGACTATATGTAAGTGTACACCGGGTTTGGTTACAGCCCAGGAAACTGTAAGCGATACTCAGCTTAGGCTTATGTTCTGAGCCACCCGATGTAAAACTTAGAGAGGTGTTGTAAGTCCCATCATTTGAGAAGCTTTTTGGGTGATGCAACTGTGAATCTAAGGTAGAGGACTATTGCTTTGCTGGGCGTGATGGTACATGTCTGGAACCCCAGCAACTCAGGAGGCTGAGGTGGCAGAAGTGGGAGTTCAAAGCAAGCGTATACTACATAGTACGAGAAGAACAAGGAGGGGAGAAAAGGAGGAGAAGGAAGAGGAGAAGAATTGCTGCTTTATCTCAAGATGTCATGATAGAGGCCACCAAAGCTGTCCACTGTCTGCCTCAGGAGAGCCCTTGCTGTCAAGAAGCTCACTCTTAGGTGCAAGCTGCCTCCTCCCGTCCCCTCCTTGTCACACTGTTTCTAGTGAGGTGAAGCCTGGGCGGGGGAGGTGGGGTGAGTGGCACATTGACTATTTTGAAAGCACGTTTGCACAGGAACATGGCTGCCAGTGTTCTGATTGAGTGTAGGCAGAGGAGAGGGAGGGAGTAGGGCATCCTTCAGCAGAGCTGCACTGGTCCCCACACATCCCCTGCACTTTCGAGAGTTCCTCTCACCTCAGAGTTGGCAGGAAGCTCAGATTCTGGGTTCATGCTACTTTTGGTCCACGTCTTAGTTTTACTTGTTTGCCTTTCTCTCCAAGGAATTTAAGTGAAAACATGGTTAACTCTTCCTTCCTTTTATTTTATTTTGGGGGGCTGGGGCTGGGGCTTTAACTCAGGGCCTGGGCACTGTCTCTGGGCTTTTTTCAGACATGGCTAGAGCTCTTGAGCCACTGCTCCACTTCTAGCTTTTTTCTGGTTAATTGGAGATAAGATTTTCATAGACTGTCTTTCCATGGCTGGCTTTGAACCACAGTCTTCAGCTCTCAGCCTCCTGAGTAGTTAGGATTACAGGCCTGAACCACCATGCCGGCCCCTTTTTAATTTTTTGTGTCTATACTAGGGCTTGAACTCAGGGCAGGGGTGCTGTCCCTTCACTTTTTCACTCAAAGCTGGTGCTCGATCACCGCTTCCACTTCTAACTTTGGCTTTTTGCTAGTTAATTGGAGATAAAATCGCATAGACTTTTCTGCCTTGGCTAGCTTCAAATAGAAATCCTTAAATCTCAGCCTCACTTCAGGAGTGAGCCACTAGCATTTGACCTTTCTGAAGTTCTGTTTTAACTGGACATAACTTGAATGTGGTTGATTTGTTTCGTCCCTGGACTGGAGGAGAGGGATTGTGGCTTGTGTGCCCATGTGTTGCAGTGCTAGCACAGGCTGGGGAGTGGAGGGTCTTGGGGACCAGTTAGGAAGGACTGAGAGGCTGAGAACTGGAGGGAGCAGGACCAGGTGTGTTGTGTGGGAAGGCTCTAGAAACAGATGTTTAAAGTAGAGCTTTGAAATGAGGAGAAACAATTGAAACTGAGGACTTAGTCTATACAAAGATGCAGCGATGGATGCCCACAGACTCTGGGCAAGACAAAGAAAGGCAGAGAGGTGCTTCTTTAGCTCAAATGGAAAGTTGGGAGGACTTTCCACTTAGTAAGGCTGATGACAGTGTCATTCAGGGAAGGGATCTCAAAAGCCCAACTGAAGAGTTTTGGAGTTGACTGAACACAGATGATTCTAAGCAAAGCAAAATCACGGCATGGAAAGGACTCCCTAGTTTGTGTGGATGGAGGGATAAATGGATGCATGGATGTGTGAATAGGTAGATAAATGGACATATGGATGGATAGGTGGTGGATGGATAGATGGATGGTGGGCAGATGGATGGATAGGTGCATGCATAGATGAGTGGATGGGTTGATGGATGGGTGGGTGGGTGGGTAGATGGATGGGTGGGTGGGTAGATGGATGGATAGTTAGATGATGAATGGATGGATGAGTGAGGAGATGGGTGGGTAGATGAATGGTTGGATGAGGTGTGGGTGAGTGAATGAATGCATGGACAGACAGGAGGTAGAGAGGCTGAGAAGGATTAATACCATACAGGTGTGACTTCTTCAGTTCTCACACCAGCCCACAGGGACCCTGGGAGCTCTTGAGGATGAGAAAGTAGAAAATAGATTACGGGAAGGGCTTGAATCCTTAGTAAGCAAAGCCAAAACTAATATGAGCTTTTCTGCTCTCTTCTTTGCCTTCTCCCATGGTACCTTTACAAGTGTTGATACATGCCTTAATTTTTTCCTGATGTCTATCTCAATGTCTGCTAATAGTATCTTTAAAACACTGGGATGTCACTCGCAGTCTGTCACCTTTAACTCTGACATCACTGTGTCCTGTCTGGAGAGGCAAGTTGGGAAAATCCTCATCTGTCTCTTTATCAGCCTCAGCTGCTTTTGCCAAGGGCAGGCATCCAGGCCCGAGCAACCACAGGACCCAGCTCCCAACACGTCCAGCCAGCCAGGCAGGTCCCCAGAAACCAATTTGATGTCTGGAATCCAATGGCTGGAGGATAGGAGAGAGAGAGATGAGATAGCTTTTTGTATTCCCCACCCCCAGATTCCCGGATTGTCACCCACAAAGCTGGCCTTCTGCCCAGATCTCTAGGTCCATGTCTTTAGGGGAAGCTCATAAAGGCTACACAGTCTCCTGCCCACCTCCCCCCTTGGAGGGTGCATACTTATTTTTATATATTGCTGCTGAAGACAACACAAGGAATGGCTTGCAGGAATGTTCAGGTATGGTCTTTGATGTATACAAAGGAAGCAGCTTCCCTGCCTCCTGGGGCTCTAGCACCCATCAATTCTCCTGACAGATGGAGGGGAAGGGTGGCTTGGGTATTAGCATGGCCTGGAGAACAAGTTGGAATTGCCTTCATTTTAATATTCCACTTTTGATCTATCGGAAGGCTGACAGTAAAAGGGGAAGGATCTTATTAGGTGGTATAAATCAGAACTGGTGAAATCCCTTTCCTCTAGCAAACTAAGACCTTTCCTTGTATAAGGAGAGGGAGGAAAAGGGATGCCCTAACCCTAAACTGCCCCTGTCTCCCAAGTCATGTACAGGAATGCGATGGTTAGTTCAACGCTCTTTCTGCCTTCCCCCAACCCCACAACAAGGTCCTTTGAAGTTTCAAGCTCTTTCTGGCTCAGCTGGCCTCCCCTCTCATCTCTATGACTTTCACTCCTGAGAACCCATCCCTGAGCATGCATAGCCTCTGACTCCCAAGGAGCTTAGTTTTAGGACTCTGTAGGCTGGACAGGTTCTTTCTGAAGGCCTAGTAGGCCTGGTGATAGGCTCCATATGCAGAGAGCCATGACTGTGGCACCAGGAATGGGGCCCAAGTGCTGGTGTGGAAAATGGCTCTCGGAACCCCAGCTTTCCGAGGACATAGCCAGTAAAGGGATAGGATCAAGGGACCACTAATCTTGCTCAGAGAGTCCTGGACTCAAAGCCCATTTCCCCATCTCTTTACTCTCTGACCCTGGCTAAGTCAGTTGGTCCTGCAGTGTTCCTTGGGTGAATGGGGTACCTTGCAGCTCTCATTTCTACAGTAGTGGGCTCTTCTTCACAAGACGTTCTCTGAACAAGGCTTGGAGTGCTCCTTTTTTTAGAGATGGAACCCAGGATCTCAAACATGCTAAGCAAGCTCTGTACCATTGAGGCACATTGGCACATTCCCTGCCCAGTGCCCATAACTTGATGAATACAGAACACAGGTTTGAATCTGGGGTATGTAGGCTACTGGTGACATATTTGCCTAATGTGTGTGAGTCCCTGGGTTCAATCATTAACACCAGGCAAAAAGGAGGAGGGGGAGGAGGAGGAAGAATAGGAAGAGAAGGAAGAGGAGGAGGAGGAATTCAAAGGAAAGCTATTGCTTTCCTCCACTTTAATGGCCTGACTTCCCAGCTCCTCATATCTCTGACTCAGAGCTCTCTGAATTCCATGTCTGTGTCTCCTTTTCAAAAGTTACTCTCCTCAAAAAAAGTGATTCTCTATTAAAAGCTTACCAAATAATACTTGCCAGATTCTCTTAAACAATAGCAGACCAATTCTATATCCTAAAAGAAAAATAGAAAAGGACTCTCCAAAATGGTAAGATGTTAGTTTCCTTGAGATGCATGAGGTGGTGGTGTTTGCTGGGGCCTTGGCATGCCATTATATGCTTGTCACATGGCCTGTTCAGCTAGCTCTCTGTCTTGGGAAACACATGGGCACAGCATAGAATTTGCCTAAGAAGGTTTAGATTCTTAGTAAGACAGAGCCACAGAACCTTTAAGTTACTCCTTTCCTGTATAAGTGAAAACAGATACCAGGGAGGGGAAACAGAGGTTCCTGCAGTCTCAGAGCTCTGTCAGATGTGTAAGCACCTCACCAGCCTCTCCCCGCACCTTTCCAGAGAGGTCTTTCTCAGACTCAGACTCTTCCCTCCCAACAAATTCTTCCCAACTATCTTTTCCTTCCTATCAAAGGCACCTTCTCTGCCTTACCCACACCCTCTGCTCTCAGCACATGCAGTTGGCTAGCTTCTCTCTTTCATGGAGGTCTTTGCTAAAGACCTCTGTATCTACTCTTTCCTCTGCCAGAAACATTCTCTCACGAGTGGTAGAACAGCTTCCTGGTATGCCCTGGTTCAGTCCCCAGCACTGCAAAAAGGAAAACACAAGCTGAATATAACTGTGGCCTAGTTTCAGGAAAAACTCATTCAGATGTTCTATGCAATCTGGGGTCTTCAGGCAATTTTTCAGGAGAAAAATCAACTGAGGTGAACACTCGGGTAAAGTCATTCAAAAGTCCAAAGTTGGTTGGGTACCTGTGGCTCCCTCCTATAATCTTTGCTACTCAGGAGGCTGAGACCTGAGGATCTCAGTTGGAAACAGGTCCAGGCAGCACAGACCATGAGACTCCTAATCTAATTTATCAGCAAAAAGCTGGACATGAAACTGTGGTTCAAGTGGTAGAGCACCAGCCTTAAGCAAAATAGCTGAGTTCAAGCCTCCCTCCCCCACATGTCTAAAGTTTGCCCTTTTGTTCCTCTACTTTGACTGAATTAATTCTCAGCTTCCCATCTCTCTGGCCCAGAGCTTGCTGTGTTCCCACAGTTATTCCTCAAGCCTCAATATGGATGTTACCTGTCACCTCTTCCGGGAAGCCCATCCGCTTTCATATCCTTGACTTTGTCCCCTCAGTTCTCAATGTGCACTATCCCCAGACACTCCTCCCACCATGACACAGGAGCTCAATGTTCCCAGCTTCACTATTGCTTGTTTATTAGTTCAGCTTCCCACTGAGCAGGACAGGTCTCTGTATCAGAATGTCTTCTCACACAGACATGAGCTAATTTCTCAGAGCTTCCAGTTTGACAGCCACTAGCTGCATGTGTCAATTAAAATGTCATAAAACTGTTAAAAAAAAACTTGTGGAGGGGGGCTGAGAGTTTGGCCTAGTGGTAGAGTGCTTATCTACCATGCATGAAGACCTGGGTTTGATTCCTCAGTATCACATACATAGAAAAAAAAAAAAAAGCTGGAAGTGGTGCTGAGGCTCAAGTGGTAGAGCTCTAGCCTTGAGAAATCCCAAGGACAGTGCTCAGGCCCTGAGCTCAAGCCCAGGACTGGCAAAACAAAAAACAAACAAACAAAAAAACCCAAAGGTTCCTTGCTAACACTAGCCGTGTTTGAAGTTCTCCCAGCCCCCTGTGTCTGGGATGCTGGCATTAGAACTGACCACAGTATTGGTATAATGGTAGGGTTTGCTACTGTTAATCTGTGGATTGAGTGTGTCTGTCACGAGGGCCATTTCAAGCAACTTGACAGACAGTAGGGGGACCCTGAGGGCAGTAGAGGTTGTATAGACGCCATAGGAACCACAAAGGGCTTGGAGCAGCATTGGTATTTGCAAAGGAAAGACACATGAGTCCCTAGGCCTAAGCTGGTGGCATCTGTGGGTAGCTCACTTGGTCCCAAGTGGACAAGCCCAGCTGCCAAGTAGGGCTAGGTCACACACCTCCCTATGGAGCCCTGTGCTTTTGGTGCGGTGGCTGGGTGGTCGGGGGAGGCCAGGGCTTTTCCTCTGCTCTGCAGGTGCCAGCCTGCTCCCTGCTGGAAACCTTGCAATCACTGACAAGCTCTGGGTCAGGGCTGTTGGTCCCTTTAGGCGACCAGTAGCACCTATGTGGAATCTTGTTCCTATAGAATAACTATTTCTATAGTGGTGACTTTTCCTTTTATTTAATATTCTCCTTTAATTCTGCACCCCCATTAGGGTGAGAGATACTCTCCTCTTCCCTTTCCCTCTTCCCTCCCTTCCCACAGTCTACTGAAAGTCAGTCTGCCCCTACACAGGGCCTGAGTGGGGTTTAGGTCTCTACCCTCCCAGCTTCTTCCTTTTTCTCCCAGTCCCAGAAATGAGAAGAGTGGGAAGCTGGACCCACAGCAGTTGAGAGAGGGCTGACTTCATGGCCCCACCGTCCGCAGGGCCTTGTGCTTAGGATAGGCCTTTTACTCTCATCTTGAAATTCAACATGGTTTTTGAACAAGGGCTTTGCATTCACATGTTGCGTTGGGTCCAGCAAATTATGAACAGTCCTACTCAGAAAACTCATGAGTGCTTAACAGCTACAGCGGGGACTGGGCCAGCCTGAGTCAGCTTAGGCCAGAGGAGCTTTACCAATATCAGAGTTTGAACACTGGTCAACAACTGAGCTTTCAGAATCTGAAGAGGGGAAACTTGCCCCCATCCCTTCTCTGCATAGCCTAGCAGGCTGAGGCCAAGGCAGCCCTAGGGTTAGCTGGAGATCCTTTTTTAGGAGAGCAGGACTAGGTCATGGAGGCCGGGAGGCCCACCTGCCTCCGGTTGGGTAGGAAGCAAAGCTCCTTCATGCATGTGTCCAGCCCTGTGGAGGGCCCCTCAGGGTATCTTTTCTCATGAATTCTGGTTTTCAACCTCTCTCATCTTGAGGCCCCCTGTCCTACAATGTCTATGTCCTCTTGCATCATGTAGCCCAGAGCTAGAGAGAGGACCTAAGTCATGGCTAACCTGAGTCTCCTTTTACCCTGCTGTCCTGTTGGTGTCTCTAGGTCACGATGACCTCTAGATTCACAGTCAGCTGGAGCTTGGAAGGCAAGTGCAGTCAGCCGCAGGTCCTTTAGACCTGAGTCTGTCCCTTTGGTCTTGTATTTGACTAGGTCTAAGTAGGATAGGGATGGAGTAGAGAAAAAGATTCCAGAAAAGTCTATCAGATCAGTCCAGTCTTCTGTGAGCAGAAAGAGTTGCTGGTTTCCAATTAGAAATACATTTTCTTTTTTTTTTTTTTTTGCCAGTCCTGGGCTTGAGTTCAGGGTCTGAGCACAGTCCTTGGACTTTCTCAAGGCTAGAGCTCTACCCCTTGAGCCTCAGCACCACTTCTGGCTTTTTTCTATGTATGTGGTACCAAGGAATCGAACCCGGGTCTTCATGCGTGCTAGGCAAGCACTTTAACCACTAGGCCAAACTCCCGGCCCTAGAAATACATTTTCAATAGCCAAGAGCAATCTCTATGTCCTCACATCTCTGTGCAGAAGTCAGGCTGGTAGTGCCCTGATTTTTGAGCATTCTTTAGAGAGAGAGAAAGAGAGGTGGGGGGAGAAAGAGAAAATACTGGGGCTTAAACTCAGAGCCTCACACTCTCCCTTAGCTTTGAGCCACAATCTCAGATTTCTAACTCCTGGGTAGCTAGGATTACAGGTATGAGTACTGGCACTCAGTTTCCTGAAGCTATTCTATTCAAGGCTGGTACTCTACTGCTTAAGTCACACCTCTACTTCTAGCCATTTGCTAGTTAATTAAAGGTAAGAAGCTCATGGATTTTTTTCTACCCAGATTGACTTCAAACTAGGATTCTCAGATCTCAACCACCTGAATAGGTAGGATTATGAGCAGGAGCCACTAGCGCTGGGCTTTTTGGGCATTCTTTTGATGTCTCAGGCTGCTCCTATGAGATGAAGGAGGCTGGTAGGCTCTGTCAGGCTCCAGTGCATGTGGTTCTGAGTTTACATGTGGCCTTTGTGGGTTACTGGTAGGAACAGCCTGCTGTCTAATCTAAACCTCTGCTGCTATAATTGATTCCCTGCAAGGTCCTCATATGCTCTTACTCAAGAGGGACCTCCTCAAGGTCCACACTCACTAAGTGTGCTATGACCAGACACCCTCAATCTGCCCCCTTTCTGCCTCAGCTTCAGCCCTTGGTGGTAGGAGTGTGAGGAGCAGTTTGGCCCTGGAGAGGTTAAGCTCTTTCCCCAGAGCCCAGGCAAGCCCGTACTGGCCTGTTGGGCCCTGCTAAGTTGCCCCATTACCGCAGGTAAAAATTATAATCAGAAAGCACTCGAGGGGCTCAGGCCCACGTGGGAGAAAGAGACGAGCTGTTGATTTTATTCCAGAGCTTAATTGGTATAATTGCTCTCTTCCTGCTGCCAAACCAGAGTCAGAATTGGCTCTCCCACCTGCCGCTGGGGAGCTGCTCAAAAAGATCCATGTCTCAAGTGGTGGATTCTGCTGATCAGAGGCTCCTTCAGCCCCTTTTTAGCCCCAGATTATGGAGGAGTGAGGGCCCATTGCCACCGAGGACTGGGGATCCCTGGGGAGCCTCAGCTCTGGCTCAAAGGGGCTGAGTTCCTTTGGCAAGCTGGGTAAGGAAAGAGTAGGAAGGATTTCTCTGTAGCTAGGGTGTTGACAAGGGGAGTCTCAAAAGGCCCCTGGGGGGACATGCTCAGTAAAAAAGGGTAGGGGGCACCAGTAATCTTAGCTACTGAGGAGGCTGAGATATGAGGACTGGGGTTTAAAGCCAGCTCAGGCAGGAAAGTCCACGAGACTCTTCTCTCCAATTAACCACTAGAAAATTGGAAGTGGAGCTTTGGCTTAAAGTGGTAGAGCACTAGCTTTGAGCAAAAAAGCTCAGGGACAGTGCACAGGCCCTGAGTTCAAGCCCCAAGACCAACAAATAAAAGGGGGAGGGTGGGCCAAAATTACTCCTTCCTCCTCTGCTTGCCTCCCCTCTGGGCAATTAGGGCATCACATCTAAGGGGTCTCACAGTCAAAGCCACCAGGACCTACAAATGCCAGATGTTCCCTTCCTTTCTGGAGTCCTCAGATCCCTCTAGACAGTCTCCTTATTAGGAGGGGAGGAGGAAAATGAGAATAGTCCAGGATAACCATGCCACTGGCTGAAGAAGAAAATCTGGGGCCATACTTGATGATGCTTAAAAGGTCCTCAACTGGATCAGATAAAATATTAATATAAAATATAAGATATAAATCATGTAGGGGACCCACTTCTACTAAGAAATTATTTCTACTGTAGCTGAAATTCAGACTTCATCAGGCATGGTCCCAAAATATTGCATGAGACATCTATATGCTAAAGGTTATTTGTTATATGAAATTAAAATAATTTGAATATGATTTCTGAAATGCATGCATTTTTACTCACTATATTCATTAACACTACATCCATGAACACTACCCACCCAGCCCACCCCATATTCAGCTGGCCTGAGTGGAATGCCAGGATGCCCGACTCACACCACAAATGCATGGCATTCTTTCAGCAAACAGCTTAATTCCCTTCACTGCTCGGATCACAAAAGTGTAAGAAGATATAACCCTTGCCTACTCTCCCGGCCCCTGGCTTGCCCGGTAACGTCAGGAAGCAGTCCTCACTCTGGAGCCTGCTTTAGCATCAGTTCTTCAGAGAGTTAGAAGCCCTGCTGAGAGAATGCACACTAAAAGGGTGCCTTGAATCAAGTCACTTGTTTCCATAGACTGGAAGGTTGACAGTGTGCAAATGAAAAAAAAAGAAGTATAACGAGGTCAAACATCAGGGAGATGGCACAGCTCAGATTCCAACTCAGATCGTCCAGCTCCAAAGTCTATATCCCTGGCCATCATGCCACGACACTGGCACACTCCACAAGGTCACGGATTTCGGCACCAATCTGTAATACCTCACCCCACACCTCAGCAGGCTCTGGCACTTGCACACCTACCTGGCCACCTATTGAGGAGGCCTAGGGTTAAGTCACCTGACTTGCTCAGACTGACCTCCCAGTCCCACTCCACTCCAGCGCTGGAGGACATAACATCCCTTCCCTTAGGTCCTTGCTCCACAACACAGGGTACAGGAAACCACTGACATCAGTACCATCTGGACCTTGTTAGAAATGCAGAATCTTGGGCCTCACCCCAGAACCCAATTTATATTGCTATTGTTTATATTGCTATTGTTTCATGCTATGTAGTCCAGACTAACCCTGAACTCCTAACCCTCCCACCCCAGGTTTCTAAGTGCTGAGGTCATAGGTGTGCCACGCCATGCTTAGCTATGACCCCTAGGTGATTCATTGGTTCGTATGCACTTTCATGTCTTAAAGCACTGAATCTTCCATATGGTGACCACAGGTAGCTGGGCAAGAGAGCAAGATGGAATGAGGAGGAGAAGGTCACTGCTCCTCTGGTCTGGCGCTCAGCTGGTCTCAGGAGACCTTGCTCTTAGACTGGATCATCAGTGACTCAGAAGATGAGAAGTCTAACTCATCCTGGTTATGTGAATGACAATGTGTCACAGTAGACACTGTGTCCGATGCTGGATTCATCAAGCACCTAGCACAAGGCCTAGTTGACAGATGGCCTCCTCTCAGTGATTTTGAATGAAAGCCCTCTGAATCTCCTGCTTCCGAATCCCAAACTGGCAGTCTGACCAAGCACACCAAGGAAGCTGGGAGAGACCATCCCGTCAGGATCCCGGCAAGGATCCTCCTCAAAACATCCCCAGACTTTTCCTGGCCTGGAGAGGCCATCTTGGGAGCACAGCACCAAGGGCTCAGCTTTCCTTAGGACCACAGACACACACTTAGCATCGGGCAGAAGGTAGCTTTTAGACAGCTTTCTTCAGGGAAGACGGGATTTGAACAAGGAGTGGGAGGAGGTGAGGTATCACAAATGCTGGTGTAGAGACAGAAAAACTCAAGTGCTTGTGTGGAGGGAGGAAGAGGGCACATCTAGCTAGCTTTATGAGGTCAGATGGAAAAGTCCTAACAACCCACTGGAGGTGGGGGGGGGCAGGGAGGGACAGGGGCCTGGCTGGTCTGACAGGTCTGGGCATTGCCATTTACAACTGCCAACCTGATGGGTAAATTTTCAGAGCCGCAATGTTTGACTCCCGGTGGGGAATGCTGCTGCCTTCCTGGAAGCCTTGGGCTGCAAGTGGCTCTAAGTGACAACCATGATACCAATAATAATCACTGTTTTCATTTACTGAGCAGCAGTTGTCATATGCTGGGCACAGGGCCAGGTACAAGTAGGTGGCCGCTGGCCTCTCAGCAACATCATGAGTGGCTCCCTCATTTAACGGAGCTCAAGTTGCCCAAGGTCACACAGCTAGTGAACCAAAGAGCTGGGATTCAAAGCCAGCTTCTCTGACATCAAAATCCACGTGTGTCCCGTTTAAGGACATAGCTCCTTTAGTGTGCTCATCCTAGCGTCTCCAGTTTGCTCACAAATAAGCCTGTCTCTGCCTGTAGTGCCAGCATCACAGGATGAATAAGGTTCAGTCTAAGTCCCAGACAGACTAGGAGACAGAGACATTGTGTATTGATAGACTATAACATGACTTGAGCACATAGGTAAAAATCGAAGGTAGCAATCTCCTTGGTTTGTTGATTGAACTCTTGTAGAGCTCAATCAGAAGTTATCGTGTTAGCCTGGAACCTCTGTGCATAGACATAGTCATACCATCTGTTCACCTGTTCTGACAAGCAGCAATCGAGCGTTCTGTCTATGGCATGCTGGCACCTCCCATAGATCATTGATCCAGCCAGGCACTCCAGGAATTCAGTAGGATCTCCACAAAGTTATCCTCGAGAGGATAGGAAATAGTTGGTGCTAGCAGTGGGTGACAGAAAGTGGCTTACATCTTTAGTTAGGAGCACAGGGATATTTTCCTGTGCTAATGCTGGGGATAAAACTGTTACATGGCCTCTGAGTAGATAGGGTTGGGAAAGACAGTGTCACACATGGAACGGAGGTGCTATGGAAAAGGTCTGGAAGCCTGGGGAGATGGGGAGAAACACTGTGTATCTTCACTGGGCCATGGGTCTAATCTCTCTGTGTGCACTGGGGTTGAACTCAGGGCCTGGGGTGTTATCTTTTATCTTTTTCAATCCAAACCAGTATTCCATCACTTGAGCCACCCTTCCACTTCTGGCTTTTTGCTGATTGATTGAAAATAAGAGTCTCATGACCTTTTCAGGGCTGGTTTTGAACCTTGATCCTCAGATCTCAGCTTCCTGAGTCGTTAGGATTACAGGCAGGCAGGAGCCTCAGCATCTGGCACAATGGGGCTAATCTTGAGCCTGAGAGGAAAAGCTGGGCGCCATTAACAGAAATGTGTGGCATGCAGAAATTAGAATTATGGGCTGGAATGGAGGCCAGAAAGGGTGCATGATACACGGGAACCAAGTCACAACTTCAGTCTCTGGTACTTCAGAGGCTTCATCAGGGGGCTGGTTGGTCCTGCCTGAGCTTGACCTACCGGTGCCTGGCTCAACTCTTCCCTATCTTCTCTTCCACCAGGCGTCTAGATGCCAACCTCATCTCGCTGGTCCCGGAGAGGAGCTTCGAGGGGCTGACCTCCCTCCGCCACCTCTGGCTGGATGACAATATGCTCACAGAGATCCCCGTCAAGGCCCTCAACAACCTTCCTGCCCTACAGGCCATGACCTTGGCCCTCAACCGCATCCACCACATCCCAGACTACGCCTTCCAGAACCTCAGCAGCCTTGTGGTGCTGTGAGTGCTGATGTAGCCCTTTCCTTGGTGGGGTCCTGCAGGGGGCTGGAGGATGCACGTCTTCTCGTGGATGGGAAGCCTGGCTAGCTTTGTTCTCTCCTGCATGTTACCAAACCTTCTGTTTAGTTTGTCCTTTGTTGAAGATGAGGATGGCTGCCTGCTGTGGATCCCATGGGATTATCTTGAAGCTAGATGACATTTGCCTTATAGAAAAGTGTTTAGAGAGACACCAAAAGACCAAAGTACCATCATCAGAAAATAGGAATTAAATTAAGATGTTATTTTTCTCATTATGTAAATATAATAACAACACTATACTAATTGGGATATAAATCAAGAATTTCTTAAATAATGTCTATCATATTTGACCATCAAACAATACATTCATGTGTTTTGGCATAAGGATAGGATAAATTCATCTCATTTCCCAGGCCTAAAGTAGCAGAAAAAGCCATCGCATGTAATTAGACAGTAAACTCCCATCAGAGTAATTACTTGAGAGATAGCATCCCTGGCAGCAGTGGGGAATGGAGTTAACTCTGCCTTCTTAGTGGGAACTTTAGAGTGCAAATTAGCTTCCAGCTAATTGCTGTGAATGATTGGTAAGTTCATAGGGTAATTACTAAGGGCTTACAGGTCATGTATAATTGCTTTGGGTTACATACTAATTGTTGCAGAAACATGGCTCAGGAACATGCGTGTTAGTGACTTTGCTAAGTGGTAGAATTGCCTTTCCCGCTCTGGGAAATCTGGTGAGATTTTCCAATCTTGGGAATTGACAATGCTTAGTTCCACATGAGCAATGAAAAGGTAGGCAAAAGTATTATTTGTCTAATGGTGTCCCGGGATTTTGGAGAACCAATAAAAGGAGCACAGTCCACCCTTTTGGAAGTCAGTGGGGTATTTGTAGAAAGCCAACAGAACAAGGTGATGATATATCCTGTGACATCATAATGGAATAGAGTCAGATCTTTAAGAGGAATAAGACTACTGGAAAAATGAGAATTTCATGAACCCAGGGCTTTATGCATGCTAGGCAAGCACTCTACCACCAGCCCCCAGCCTGAGAAAGACAGTTTTAAAGACGTCAAGAGGGCTGGGAGTTTGGCCTAGTGGTAAAGTGCTTGACTAGCATGCACAAAGACCCAGGTTCGATTCCTCGGTACCATATACATAGAAAAAAGCTGGAAGTGGTACTGAGGCTCAAGTGGTAGTGCTCTAGCCTTGAGAAAGTCCAAGGACAGTGCTCAGGCCCTGAGGTCAAGCCCAGGACTGGCAAACAAACAAACAAAAAAGACATCGAGGGTCTGGACTTTGGCCTAGTGGTAGAGGGCTTGCCTACATGCATGAAGACCCGCATTTGATTCCTTGGTACCACATAGATAGAAAAAGGCTGGAAATGGTGCTGTGGCTCAGGTGGTAGAGCTCTAGCCTTGAGAAAGCCCAAGGATAGTGCTCAGGCCCTGAGTTCAAGGCCTAGGACTAGTTAAAAAAAAAAAAGAAGACATCGAGAGGAAGTCAGGAGTGTTTGGTGAATGGGTCAGTCTGGTTGGAACAGAGGATTCTCATGCAGAAAGTAGAAGAGGCTGGGAAGGAGAATTTGGGAACTCACAATGTTAGAACAAGGATCTGGACTTGGTCTGCTAGTAGAGGAGAGGGGACTTGGAAGTTTTCAAGTAAGAATGCAATGGGTGAATTTTAGGAAAGTGAATGGATGAATGGATGGATGAAGGAAGGATGAATGAGGACAGAGACCAGAAGATCAGTTTGGAGGCTCTACATACAGCTTAGTGAGGATGAAAAATGGATGGAAGAGAGGATTATGAGAGGGATGTTTTAAGGGAGGAATTGATCTGTTTTAGAGGTTTCACACAATAGAAGACCAAGAGGAAAGGGAGTCATGGATGACTTAAAGGTTACCTTAGAAGGCAGAGAATTGGCCTACAAGGTAGGCCTGTTACCGATGTAAGAGACCTGGGAGAGCCATCCCTTTTGCCTCTCACATATGAGATGGAAGAAGGAATGTTCCAGAAGGAAGTGACCATGAAGAGGAGAGGAGTCTGAGGAACATTGTCCAGGTGAGCTCTCGGGAGATAAGCAGATAAGGAAGACTAGGCTTGATAGGAAGCAAGAAAGAAGTTCAGTCTAGAGGTGTGAACAGAGGAGGTAGGGCATCTTTTCAATCCAAAACTGTGCTGCGCATGCATGCACATCGTGTGTGTGTGTGTGTGTGTGTGTGTGTGTGTGTGTGTGTGTGTCTGTCTGTCTGTCTGTCTGTCTGTCTGTGTGAATTGTGAATTTAGACTTGAAAACTCAGGGTCTCATGCTTTGGTTTGGGTTCTCATACCCTTACTTGACTTTTTCACCCTAGTCTCAGGGACTTTCCTGCCTGGGCCAGCTTTGAACCACAATCCCTAGATCTCAGTCTCTTAGGATTGCAAATGTGAGCCACTGGGGCCCACCTCAGTCACTGCTGATTATTGAGCTGCTTTGATAATGTCAAACCCTTCCCAGGGCACTGACAGGACCATGTAGCAGCATTTCAATGGACAGCAGTGGTGGCTTAATCTGTGGTCTAATCTGTGTCTTCATCAGGCTCTAAGCCAAGCATCAGCTCCAGGCTGGGCTACTGGAGGTATCCAGGACTCCAGGGCTTGAATGAGTGTTTTGGAAGAGGGAGTTTGAGGAGGGCTGGATCTGGATGTCTAGAAACCTGAGACAATCTGTGTCAGAGCTGGCAGGGAGGGTAAAATGTAGGAAATTGAAAGAGAGTTCAACAGGAAGCAGGAGGCACGATAGGGCTTGGTGATAATCTAAGCTATTCAGGAGCCTGAGACCTGAGGACTGAGATTCAAAGCCAGCCTGGTCAGGAAGTCCAATGAGACTTTTTTCTTTCTTTCTTTCTTTCTTTCTTTCTTTCTTTCTTTCTTTCTTTCTTTCTTTCTTTCTTTTTTTTTGCCAGTCCTGGGCCTTGAACTCAGGGCCTGAGGACTGTCCTTAGGTTTTCTCAAGACTAGAGCTCTACCACTTGAACCACAGCATGATTTCTAGCTTTTTCTATGCAGGTGGTACTGAGGAATCGAACCCATGTCTCCGTGCATGCCAGGCAAGCACTCTGACCAGTAGGCAAAACTCCCAGCCAGTCCAGTGAGACTCTCAACTCCAATTAATCACCAAGAAACTGAAAATGGAGTGTCAGCCTTGAGTGAAATGCTTAGGAACACTGTCCAGTTCCACGTACATACATACATATATACATACATGTGCATTCTAAGGAGCAAGAACCTAGTCCCAGAAGGTGGGGACTGTGATTTCCTGCTGGACTAGAAGCTTCCTGGGGGCAGGGTCTGTTTCCCCACTGGAGTCTGAGAGAGGAGGTAAGGGGGTCAAAATAGACAAGAATTTTAAACCCCAGTCTCCAGACTTCCCCATCCATGTTGGAGGAGTCCAGCCTGTGGCCTGTGTATCTGAACAACTTCTTGGAGGCCAGCCTGATTTTTACCCCTTGTAAATGATTTTCTTTTCCTGCCTGAAGATGTTTTTAAATTCTTGAACTTTAATAGCATAACTCAAATATGTCACAGTGGGGCATGTTCTGCATCTAATTTTCCTGGAACAATGTATGCTTTCAAGCAGCAGATTCTGTTCTTTTTTTCTTCCTAGAGAATAGTTGTGTGTGTGTGTGTGTGTGTGTGTGTGTGAACATGCTCCCAAGTCCTAGAGCTTGATCTCAGGGCCTAGGCCTGCTCTAAGCTTTTTATTGCTGATGGCTAGTTCTCTACCATTTGAGGCACAGCTCTACTTCTGGCTTTTTGGAAATAAGAATCTCACAGACTTTCCTGCCTGCCGTTATCCAGCTTCCCGAGTTATTAGGATTACAGGCATGAGCCTCCAACACTTACTTGCAATGTCATTTTTTTTCCTTTTATCTAAAAAAAGTTGCCTCTGAGGGGCCGGGAGTTTGGCCTAGTGGTAGAGTGCTTGCCTAGCATGCATGAAGACCCGGGTTTGATTCCTCAGTACTACATACATAGAAAAAAAAAGCCGGAAGTGGTGCTCAGGCTCAAGTGGTAGAGCTCTAGCCTTGAGAAAGTCCAAGGACAGTGCTCAGGCCCTGAGCTCCAGCCAGGACTGGCAAAAAAAAAAAAGAAAGTTGCCTTTGAAATATTGGGTTGTTTTGTAGCAGAAGGCAATTGTGATCCATTTCCTTCTGTCTCTCACTCAGAAGCTATTTTTAGGAGCTATTTTTCCTCATTCAGTGAGTACCAGCTTGCTGCCTGCCTTTCTTTCTTCTTCCTTCCTTCCTTTCTTCCTTTTCTTCTTTCCTCCTTTCCTTCTTTCTTCCTTTAATCCTGGGGATTGAACCAAAGGCCTTAAGTACACTAGGCAAACACCCAACCCTTGAGCCATGCCCCCAGGCTTTCAAGGTCCTATTTAACTTTCATCATAACATTTTGGAGTATGAATATTACCTTAATTTTATTTCATTTATTACACAATATTGTGGGGGTGAGGAACAAAGGACCTGACACTTGCTAGGAAAGTGCTCTACTACTTAAACCATGCCCCCAGGCCAAAGAAGCCTTTATTTTACTTTTCTGGCTTTTGGAAGCCAGAAATAGGGAAGGGAAAATATCTGTTATGATTTGAGGGTATGGGGCTAGGTGTGGCACAGACCTGTCATCCCAGCTGTAGAGAAGGCAGGAAGATCATGGTCCAAAGGTTAGCATGCCACACAAGTATGAGATTCTATCTAAAAAATAAACGAAAGCAAAAATGATTGTGTAGAGAGAATAGGAGGTCCTGAGTTTAAACGTGTGTTTGGGGAATATAAGAATCAGATTTTGTCTTCTTGTCGGTTCATTTTTTGGGGCAAAAAGGGATGAAATACTTTCTTGGCTGCCAGTTTTTGCAGTGTTCTTACATTAGAATCTTTTCCCTGACTTGTTGTTCCTTAATATGCTCAGTGTAGGCCGGTTCTTGTTTCCATTCAGTTTTGTTCAATAACAATTAGCAGAAGAAAATTCTATCATTTATTTTCGGTTAGCTATTTATATCTTGAAAATCTCTCCCAAACTGAGGTCCTTCTTTCCTTCAATTCACACCTGCTTTTGGCCAAGGCCTTCATCTGCACAGACACGCCTGGCTCACGCTCACCTCCCCACCTCTGGGCACACTCTTCTCCCTGTTCTGAATGTCCTGTGCTCAAGGGCCCATCTATCTTAGGCCCTGCTCAGGATCACCACCCCTGGACAAGTTCTTCCAGTTCCTCCAGACTCACCATTCTCCCTGCTTTCTCAGTGTGTCCACAGCTCTCTCCAGTTGTAACAGAAGGCTTAGCCTTAATTATATGTTGTCTGCAGTGGTTTGCTCTTGGCTCCTCTAGGAACGTCTGGCCACTGAGTCAGGCTGGCTGGGTCCTAGGAAGAGAGCTATAGACGATGCCTCAGATGTGAACCCCTCTGACATCAGGCCTCCCCCCTCCCCAAGTGCTTAGAAGAAGCTTACTTTAGTCCTGGCCTGGGGCTCTCCTCGCCCTCCTTCCTTCAATAGGAAACTCAGAATGATGTATATAGTCTGTGGTCAATATGGCCTCGGAGGTGGTGGCTTCCAAAATCAGTGTTGGCCAAACTGTTAGTCCCTGGAGACAAAGGATTTGACCACTGAGGTCATTCTGTCCATGTGTCTGCCTCTGCTTTGCTCCCCCTGTCACTGTGTGCTCCTCTGGCCCACCACAGCGCTGTGACACTCACTCTGACGTGTCTTTCCTTCCCACACAGGCATCTGCACAACAACCACATCCAGCGTGTGGGGACCCACAGCTTCGAGGGGCTGCACAGTCTGGAGACATTGTAAGTAATGGAGGCCTGCTGCAGCCCTGTCCTGCCTGGCCAGGGGACCTGTGATCCTGGAGTCAGGGGTGTGGGCACAGAAAGGAGCAGTGGGACTGAGAAGCAATCGTCTGGTTCTAGTCTTATCATTCGCATGTCCTCCTAGCACTTTCCATGAACCATCATTCAGTATGAATTCCAAGTGGGCAGAAGGGAATTCACAGTGAGACCAGAAGGAAGCCTAGAATCCCCACCAAAACTGCAGAGAAAGGTGAGGTGTAAGGAGAAGCTAGAGTTAGGTCGGGAAGCTAGGAATCCCTAAGGTATGGGGCTAGGCCCAGCCGAATGGCAGTTTTGATGTCTGTTTAAGGGTGCTGCTGACAGGGGGAGAGTAAAACCACAGAGAAAAGCCAGGAATTGTTTGCCAACTGATCTAACAAGCTAAATGATTAATGGGGAGATGGCCCATTCAGAGCTCCATCCAGCGTGACTATAAAAAGCACCCAAGCTGTTGACTCTTAAAAAGCCATATTATTCACACATCATCATCCTGGAATTCAGTTAAGGTCAGAACATACTCGGGCCCTCCCATCACTTCCTCTGGAACCCTGCCAGTCCCCACAGTAAAGTAGGTTGAGTGGGCCCCAACTGAGCAAACAATTGGTCAGGCCCTACAAGTGTGGCTGGCCATGCCAACTGAGGTCCTTCAGCTCCTATGGTGCTGGGGAGAGAAGGACCCTCAAGTCACCAAGTATGAGCCAGTGGAAGGTAGGAAAGGGCTCATAGCGTGCAGAGTCAGTCATGGTCCTCCTTTTCTGCCCTAACTAGCTCCCCATTTTCTACATACAAACAACAAACATCTCAGAGCATAGCTTCTGAGGGGAAGGATTTCCAAGAAGCATAAGCAGCAAAGGAGACTATGCTGGGAGATGGGCTGTAACCAGGAAGCTGCTTGTTAGGGAAAACCATTTGGCAGAGTTTATCCCAAGAGGCCTCTAATGTCAGTATTTTGGTTTGTGGGGAAAGGGAGGCTCAGACCAAAGCACCAGTCTTCTTGGTATGTGTGTGTGTGTGTGTGTGTGTGTGTGTGTGTGTGTGTGTGTGCGCGTGCACACCAGTCCTGGGGCTTGAACTCAGGGCCTGAGCACTATTCCTTAGCTTTTTCACTTCTGAGCCACAGTTCCACTTCTGGCTTTTTGGTGGTTAATCAGAGATAAGAGTCTCACTGACTTTCTAGGTTGGCTTTAAACCATAATTCCAAGATCTCAACCTCCCGAGTAGCTAAGATTAGGAGTGTGATCACCAACTCCTTTATTCTTCTTTCCTGTGATGTTATGGTTATTCTTGGGCTGGACAGTGGCAGGAGAAATGGTAGAATTATACACAGCTTTCCCAGTGTCCTGATGATCCATTAGCTTCTGAGTGTTGGGGACTGGGGTACAGGGCAACAGGCTGGGTGTCCTGGTCTGGTGTCAGAAACATTAGATCCTTTTCCATTATGCATGACTTGAGCTGTGTGCTCCTCCCTAACTGTCATGGACAGGTGGACAGTTAGAGATGTATGGTGTAGCTCATTAAATCACTACTAGTAGTCTAGTGACAGACAGCACCAATTTGGGCAGTGCAACCAGACAACACGGGGTGCTTGCTGTCATCTCCCATCTGGTCACGTGTGACTTGTGACCGGGGATTTTGAAGACTCTTAAATGTGAGAGATAATCATTTCCTGGGAGAAGCCCAAGCTCTGTAATCCATAATCCATTCTCCACCTTCCCAAAGCCCCCTCCCTACTTCCATAGACTCAGAGCTTTTGAGACAGTGCTTGATTTCAACAGCAGGGCAGGAGGGGGTCCTACTTCTATGGACCTGGAATGTGGGGGCTGTTTGCTTCGCTGGGAAATCAGGTGAGGAAGGGGCACACATCCTGGGTGAGCGCTGGCACCTTAAGAAAGCCAAGCAGCTGTTTCTTCACTTTTGGGGCATGCTGCCTAATTCTTTCTCAATTAGCCACTGGATGGTTGCGCAGGGCATTTGGCTCAGCTGGTGCTGGCTACATTTCAGAGCAGTCCTGCCGCTCGGCGCCCACTGGCCCTTTCATCTAGCTACAGGAGTGTTTGGCCCCATGACACAAAGCCCAGGGCTGCGCCCACTCTGTAGATGGGAAAGCCAAGACCAAGAAACAAGGGAAAGTGCTTCCAGACAACCTGCAGGCCCATGAGAGCAGGTTGTGGGACTTCCCAAACGCCTCATGCCACAGTCGTCTTCTCCGCCACATGTCGCTCCTCATCACTACGACTGACCTTACAAGGCTGATTATGTCGATTCCACGGAGCAATGCGGATGAGGTTAGGAGCCATACACGCCTTTCTTCTTCCCCAATCCTACCCTGAGGACTGCCATCTCCGCAACATGGTCCTCCCCGCTGCTTGTGCATGCGAATGCATGCCCCCCCTTCCCCTCTCCCCCGTAAGCCAACTTTTGATCTCCCATTAAAAAGAGGGGAAAGTGTGTTCTTTATCCTCTGTTCCCCAGTGTATTTTGTTGGGGAGCCTGCGGGGGAAGCCAGATTGCAAAGGGGGCTGAGGGTGTGTTGGGGGGGGAGTGGCTATGAGAATGAAAGGAAAAAGAAATGATAGTCGAGCCTTTTAATTGCTGCATAATTGGCACGCTCGGCAGCCTTCAGTTATTACTCGGGAGCTTTCATGTGAGCTTCTCACTGGAAGGGTATTTCTCCCTCAGGCCCCGTAAATCTCTGCCACTTAGACCTCTCTCATCTCTGGCAGCACATAGAAGATCAAACCCCCACAGCCTAGGCTGTGGTTTGGCTCAGGCTGGGGTTTGGCTCATCTTTGGAGGGAGTGCAACCCCCAGCCTTACCACCTGGGGGGAGGGGCCTGGTGCCGGCACGCACACACATGGCCACACAGGATCCCCAAAGTAGGCACATGCAGTGCCCACAGCACCCGGTGCACACCTCCCACCATCCTCACTCTGCGTACACACCACCACCTCACATCAACACAGTACATAAATGTCCCCCAAACACACCTGCCCAGCCCAGCCTCTCTGGGGCCCTCCTCTCTGGAAGTCAAGAGGCCTGGTTCCAATCTCAGCGTCTGCATCAGCTGGAGTATGTGACTTCACATCTGGAACTCTCACCTGCTTCACCTGTGCAATTGGCTACCTCAAAGGAGAGAGGGAAATGAGAAAGTGGTCCACCATGCTCTTCCATTGTGAAGCATCAGGCAAATTGCAATGCTTTCCCAGGGTCTGAGGCAGAGTACTAGTATACCGCCTCCTGTTGAGCAGGTCAGCCTGCAGGCTCCACACAGTCCTGAAGAAGAAATCTTGTTGTGCTCCCAGGAAACCAGATGTTTGGTCGCTATTGTAGATTTTGCCAAGGAGGTTGACCCAGAGGTATACAAGACATGCTCTGTCCTGCATCCCCTGCTCCTCTCCCTCCCACAGTGGTGATAACCCGCCACCACCTGTTGGAGAACTCTGAATCAGAGATGGTCTAACCTCCAGCCTGGGCAGTAGCATTTTCTTCACTTTCCAGATCAGGCCAAATCTCCAGATTTGGGTTAGTTGCCCAAGTTTCCATAGTTTGGAAGTGAGGAGAAACCACTCGAAAGTCATGGTATGTTGTTCTGTTTGGCATTAGCACTCTCAGGGGCAAGTCAGTTACAGGATTTTCTAGAGATCTAGGTTGAGAGATTAAAGCAGTCACAGTATAGAAGAGTTCTGGCAAGGGGACTGAAACAGGTACCTGGTCCTCCAAGGCCAGTGCTTGGAATTGCAAGCTTGGAGACTCAGGTGGCTGTCCTACCCTGACGGGTAGCAGTCCTCAAATTCCCAGTTACCCAACAAAGAAATTTAAGGATCTAGAATACCATTGCCTCCCAAGGGGCCCCACCCTCACTCCCTACATCTGGGATTTTGATGTTTGCATCTCGGTAACTCACAGGGGTTTCCAAAAAGCTTCTGGGATCACTGAGCTTCCTCCGTCCTTGGGCTTGGGCTTTGTTACAACCTTGTTAAACAAATCAGCCCTAACTAGAACCCTTGCCGGCTGAATATTTCTCTTTGGAGGAGAGTCTGGGCCATAGTGAGAACAGAAACACCCTGGCACCCTCATCGCTTGTCTTAATCAGAAATATGAAATCATACATTCCATGTCAAACCTCCTCTCATGAAAGATGTCCCAGTGATCTAATTTTTGCAGAACAGTTTTACTTCAATAGAAGCCATGGTTCTAAACTGTTTTACCTTCTTTGTCCTTGTAACCATGAATATCAACAATTTTTGCTCTCCACTGGTGTGCATATGACCCTGAAAGTCTCTGGCTACCTCTCACCCCGGGGCCTGATGGTCAGCCTTTGAACTAGAAAAGAGGTTCTTCCAGACCTCGGGAGTCCTAGGGACAATCAAGGATTGGGCCTTGAATCAAAAAACCTGGGTTCAAAATCTGACTCTGCTACCAGAGCATGGCCTGCACAAGTCATTAGAGCTCTTGAAAGCTTGAGGTGGCTGGGTACCAGTGGCTCATGCCTGTAATCCTAGCTACTCAGGAGGCTGAGAGCAGAAGATCACAGTTCAAAGCCAGCTGGGGCAAGAAAGTCCATGAGACTGATCTCCAATTAACCACCAGAAAAATAGAAGTGGTGCCGTGGCTCAACCTGCAGAGTACTAGCCTTGAGTGAAGAAGCTCAGAGACAGCACCCAGGCTTTGAGTTCAAGCCCCACAACTGGCAGAAACTGATAAGGCTGATATTCAGGAGACAGTTTCAAAGATGACAATAGATGAGGTAACTTCACACAGTGCCTGGGGCACTCAGTTCTTGATTTATATCACTTTTTGTCTTTCTTGCACATTGCATAGCCTGTGTGTGAAGGTGGCAGGGGTAGAGCATTACCCAGAGATGTCATCTCACTGTGGTCCGTGCTATGACTCATCGCTATAGGATGGATAGGAATTCCCAGGCCATCCGGGGTGGCTACAGTATTTGTTTCCTGTGGCTGCCATGACAAACTACCACAAACTTGGTGGCTTCACAAAACAGCAATTTATTCTCCCACAGTCCTGAGGTCAGAAGTTCAAAATCAAGGCGTTGACAGGGTTGATTCCTTCTGTAAGATCTGAGGTAGAATCTATCATATCTTCTGATTTCTGGTGGTAATCCTGGACAATCCTTGACTTGGAGACTCACACCTCCCATCTCTGGAAAGATGGAAACATCTTCACAGTGCCTTTGGCTTGTGCCTCTTATAAATGTCCCAAGAGAGCCTTCCCTAAACTCCGTCTGCATAGTTGCTTTGGCTGAGTAAGGTCACCTTCACAGACACCAAGGGTTAGGACCTGTTGGCATAAAAATAATGAAAATGCAGAGTTCCAGATGACTCTTTCTTAGTCTGTCTTCGTAATCATTTTGACTAGTTCATAGGCTAGTACTTCCTACCCTGCCCAGAACTAGAATGGTTTTCCTCTAAGGCTGTGTCATCTCATATCCTAGCTCTTACCCGCAGCCAGTTACTGAGAAAGACAAGGTGGGAATGATATCCTTATCTGGCAGATGAGGAAATCAGAGCAGAGAATGGAAGACTGGCCCAGGGTTGTTCAGCTCATTCAAAGGCAGAAGGACATTGCAGGTTTCTGTGCTTTTGGCCCATTTTCAGCCCTAAGACCACACTGCCTCTTGAGACACAACACTGAGAAACTCCTTCCTCTCCAGTTCTTAATCATTTTACATTTGTGGGTTTATTAGCTGCAAATTTGTGGGCTTTTGTGGCTTATAGAGGAATTTATTGTTCCATATAAAAACTTTTCCCCCCTGGCTTCCCCCACAGAACCACTAATGACTTAACAGGCAGAAAATTGAGCTGCCCAATGAGTTTGTCTTGCATTCTATGACCAAGACAAGTTATTAATAGTCCTTCTCAGCACAAAATTCCCTTTCCCACTGCACTGGACGTGGGGGTAGCCAAGGTCGCAGCTCCAGTGAGGGCTGCCCTTTGCTCCCTGCTGGCTACGGGGCCCTAACTGCTCTGACCCCCTCCTCTTGAACCCCTAGGAGTCCCAGCCAGCTGGGCTGGAAAGGAGAGGGGAGAGAGGTTAGAAGGGGTGGGAGAGTTGTGGCCACTGATCTTTACCAGATGCCACAGAGAGGAAACTTAGAAGTTCAAGGCTAGCCTTGCATATCTGCAGGAAAGAGCTGGAAGGGATCAGCGATTCCCACTCCATTTGCTTCTGATGCCTTAGTTAAACCCGTTCATTCCACAAATACCAATGGAGCATCTAGAATGTGCCGGATCCTTGGAATAGGCACTGGGGACACTTGTTTGTACAATGAAAGTATAGCCTCTGCTGTGGCAGAAACTAATGGGTTCTAGAACCCGAGTTCCTTTAAATTATCACCAATGTACCATTCCCAGCGCTTCTGCCCTTCTAACCCTGAGCTCTTAACATCAGCAGGCCCCAGAGCTCGCCTTCTATTTCCACTCTTACCTTCCATGTTCCCATCTGCTATCGTAGCTTTCAACATCGTCAGTTTGCTAGTGACCCCTGGCTGGAGCTTCCCATTGAACCTCAGACTTAAACATGTACCAGCCAGTCCTCTCATAGCCTGGGAGCTGGCATAGATGCCCCACACTCTAACTTAGGGAAGTGCCCTGGGCATGGGCTACATTCACACCTAGGGTCCCCCATCCTTGTCTTGTTGTTTTCATAGTCTACCATGGTCTAGAGCACCTCAAAGCTCAATTGTCCACCAGTGGGATCTGATGCTTTCTTTGTTCCAGTACTATGGCTTGAATTCAGGACTTGTGCTCTGTCCCTTTGGTTTGTTCGTTCCGGTCTACTTAGCATTCGACCACTTGAACCACAGCTCTTCTCCCCACTTTAATTGGAGATAAGAGACTCACAAATTTTCCTGCCTGCGCTGACTTGGAACAGTTGTCAGTTCTCAGCCTCCTGAATAGTTAGGGTTAAAGGCGTGTGCCATGCATGCCCAGATGGGCATCATTTCTCCAACAAGAACTTTCCTGGGCAGGAATACTGGCAATATCTATGAAGCATGATCCAAAGAACTGGAAAGAAGCTTGGGTGCAGTGTGAGGATGGCCCCTGGAAGACAGGCACACGTGGTCCGGCCTTCTAGCAGACGGGGAGAGGCCCAAGGGAGGAGGTAAAGGGGCGCTGTAACTCAGGATGCAGAGATGAAGTGCAGCCTGCACAGCAGCCAGCCCCCAGTGGCCACTGTGCACAGCCAGCACAGTGAGTGTTCTGCTACTTGGATCATCCCAGCAGAGAGATACTAGACCCATAGCTGCAGGAATCTCAGTCTAGCCAGGTGCTTCATCAGGACAACAAGAAAAGTCAGAAACCAGTAACTGTGATTGAAAAGAGCACTGTGTCAGTGTTCTCTTGATCTGGGTTTGTCTGAATATTCTCTCTGGCAGGGAAGAGAGTGTAGGTGGAGGGATGAGGGTGTGTCTGTGTCTCTCAATAGAAACTGATGACAATTGTACTAATTGCTGTGTTTATTAATGGGTGACCTTTTATGTAGGTTGTTTAGAAGGTGAAACAATGCTATTAGTCATGAAATGTTTGTTAGTTCCTAGTTTTCCAAGCCATTAGCCCCAAGCGCATGGAGCCAGATTCAAGACAGGCACACTCTCCCTGCTGTATGGGAAGGGCAAGGAAGACCTGTGCTCACTGGGCTTGCTCGCTTTTGTTCCAGACCTTCAGGAGATGAAAGTGACTCCATTTACAATCTAGCAGAAATTTCTATGCTCTGTGTTTCCACTGTAAGGCTAGGCTATCCCACATCCCTCACTTTGTGGGCTCTTTATCTGGGATCTGGCAACAAACATAAATATTAGCCTGAAGAATAAAAAGGTAAGTGGAAACCCAATTAATGATATTCATCTTTCTTAATTGCTATGAAAAAGTAGATAGGCCAACTTGCATGCCAGCTGTTGTAGAGTGTAATGAATGAAGTGTTTGTTCCAGTGTGCTATGTCTACTGGAAGGAAAAGGAGAAAAGAACTGACATTATTCAAATGTCTACTCTGTGTCAGTCTCTGGGCCACGTGAGCACAGTGGTCTTCCACGTAAGTGGAGGGAACAAGAACATGAAGAGTTCAAGGTGATCTTTGTGAGTACACAAAAGACCAACAATTCTTTAAGGCTTTGATCCCAGGGTCTCATGCTTATCTTGCTGGCTCATGTGTGTGTGTGTGTGTGTGTGTGCGCGCGCGCATACATGTGCATGCGTGTGTACATGCCAGTATTGGGACCTCACACTCTTGCTTGGCTTTTGCTAGACATAAGAATCCCGTAGATCTGTATGTCCAAGCTGGTTTCACATTGATCTTCAAATCTCAGCCTCTTTTTTGTGTGTGTTGGTTCTGGGACTAGAACTCGTAGCCTGGGACTGTCCCTGAGCTTTTCTGCTCAAGGCTAGTCCTCTACCCCTTGAGCCATAGCTCCGCTTCCAGATTTTTTGGTAATCGGAGATAAAGAGTCTCGAAAGCTTCTTGCCTGGACTGACTTTGAACCACAATCTTCAGCTCTCAGCCACTTGAAGAGCTAGGATTGGCAGCAGGAGCCATCACTGTCTAGCTCTTTAGTGTTTTGAGGCAAGGTCTGGCTTTCTGGGACCTGCCTCTGAGCCATGGTCCGCTTACTTTAGGCTTCCCATCATTGTTGGGACCACAGGTAGGTGCCATGGCCTCCATCTTCCCTCTGTGGAATCTTCACAGACTTTTCTGCTTGGAACTTTTCTGGCTGGCCATGGTCCTTCCAATCTTAGCATCCTGAGTAGACAAGATTACAAGTATGAGCCACTGGCACCACCTAAGACCAGCCACTTTCTACTCTAACACAGCACAGAAATGAACTCAGGTCATAATCACCTGGTTTTGACATATCCTCAAGCACTTAAACCCCCCTAGAAGCTTCCTCCTCCACTTAGCCTCTTTCCTATTCTCTCTCAAACTTTCTTGTTAGCCCTGCGATTTGGAACCTTGCCAGGATCCAACTCTAGGTAGTAGGGAAAGTGTTATAAGTCATAAGGCTTGAGTTCGAGGTCGACTTCTGGGACTTGTGGCAAAGAACTAGTGGTCTCCAAGCTCCAATTTCACCATCAGTAAAAATAAATAAAAAGAAGAGGCTAGATGCGATGACTGTGAAATCCTGCCAGCTCTATCTACTCGCCCATGACCAGGCCCCCAGGGCTCTCAGGAGTGGCTGTCCATTTCTGCATTGCCAGCTGGGACAGAGAGGACTAGGGCTGGGGGATGTGAGCAGCCCAAGGCTTGGGCTGCCTTCTCAGCTGCTTTGGCTGGTCCCATGGGTTTGCCATCAGTTTGATTGGATTTGGCTGGAAAGTACTAAGCAGATGAAGGAGTGGATTAGCCACAGACAGCTGCAGCTTTCAGACTGAGCTCTGGTGAGAGTTGAGAGTGGTTTCTCTTTAACCCCTGCCTTTCCTCATCTGCTTTTAGCCCTCAGGAGCAACATACACAACAAGGAATTCTTCATGGCTTCTGGCTGATTTGGAGTTGGAGGACTAACAGACTATAAAGCAAGCCATGGATGAGTTTTCCAGCTAACTAATTTAGAGCATCATAAGCCATTCTGCAACAGATCAGTCAGACCAGCTTGATGTTAAGGAACATTTTCTCTGTCATGGTCATGAGTCTGCATGATAGAGTCAAATTCCAAAGACACTGCCCCAAAGAAGCCAGCTTCAAAGGTCCAAGTTCTCTTCTTCCATCTTGAATCCTTGTCCAGTGAGCTCAAATGATCATCTTCTTTCTCCTCTTCCTCCTCCTCTTCCTTATTTTTCCTTCCTCCTCCCCCTCCTCCTCCTCCTCTTTTCCTTCTCCTCCTTCTCCCTCCTTCTTCCTTCTTTCTTCTTCTTCCTTTTATGTGTATGTGCCAGTACTGGGACATGAACTCAGGGCCAGGGTACGATCATTTAGTTGTTCTGTTCAAGGCTGACACTCTACCACTTGAGCCACAGCTGTATTCCAAGCCATCTTCATCAGTGAATATTCGCATATGTGTCCCTGCATCTGGGCCGCAAGAGATCCAAAAGTGAAGCCATGTATTCTGCCTGCGATGAAGGAGATGACAGGCATGGATATCCCCACTCAACCTGGTCTTCCTGGACTTCAGTCCCAGGTCTTCCATTATGGGTTGTGGAACTGTGTCTAAGTAGTTGCCTCTCTCCATGGCTCAGTTGCCAAAAAAAAAAAAAAGATAACAAGCCAGGTGCCAGTAGGCTCATGCCTGTAAGTCTAGCTACTGAGACCTGAAGATCAAAGTTTGAAGCCAGCAGGGGCAGGAAGGTCCATGAGGCTATTATTTCCAATTAGCTAGAAAAAAAGCTGAAAGTAGAGTGTGGCTCAGGTGGTAGAGCACTACCCTTGAGTGAAAAAACTAAGAGATGATGCCCACACCCTGAATTCAAGCCCCAACACTGCACACAAAGAGGGGAATATGTGGGCCAGGAGTCTGGCC
Organism: Megascapheus bottae; assembly: GCF_031878675.1. NCBI lineage: Eukaryota > Metazoa > Chordata > Mammalia > Rodentia > Geomyidae > Megascapheus > Megascapheus bottae. The sequence goes on along the minus strand of NC_143518.1, from coordinate 57,720,862 downwards.
TAGTGGTCCAGCGTTTGCCTAGCATGCATGAAGCCCTGGGTTTGATTCCTCAGTACCATATACACAGAAAAAGCTTGGAGTGGTGCTGTGGCTTAAGTGGTAGAGCACTAGCCTTGAGGAAGCTCAAGGACAGTTCCCAGGCTCCAAGTTCAAGCACCAGGACTGGCCAAGGAGAGAGGAGGGGAATCAGGTAATAACAATACAGGTCTGAAAGAGTTGGCATAACAGATATTCAATGGATTAATGTAAGTAAATTACCTGGAACTATGACTGTTACATAGCAGTTACTGTTACTACCATCACAAGTCTATGGCTATGTGAGCTAAGAAAGAAAATACCAGAAAACTGCTGAGACAGGGAGCAATTCCCTCTAACTGCAGGGATGAGGCTGGATTCATAGAGAAAGGTATATTTGAGCCCAACTTCAAAGGATGACTAGAATTTCAACAGCTAAGGATGTGGGGAAAGGTCATTCCAGGATGGAATATTTAGAGGGCCTGGTCCTTGTAAATATACAAAAGTATGGAAATACATGCTGGATTGAAATGTGGGTGATATTACCGGTTGGTTAAGGGCATTGGAGCCCATTAAGGAATTTCAACTTTGCTCTGGAAGCCTTTTTCAGATTGTTCCAGCGTAGGAATGTGACAGAATGAGCTTTGTATTTTAGAAAGATGCTTCTGGTAGATGTGTAATAGACTCTTAACAGCCAGGGTTCAAATCCTGACTGAAATACTGGATTTGTTATGATAAGCTAATAGACAGACTCAAATATGTGCCAACACTCAAACACAATAAAAGTTTATTTCGGAATCATGAAACAGTCCAAGGACAGCAGACTTCCTAGAGGGTAGTCTTTCTCCACATACAGGAAATAAAAAGGATTTTGGCAGATTCTTTGCCATGCCCATTTGTCATTTGCTGCTGATTGAGAAACTAGTTTGCTCTCTGTGTCTTACTTTCTTTGACTGTAAAATAAGAAAATCTACCTGCTACAGCTGTTGGAGGATTTGAGAGATCATTCAGTCACAGTCCTTAGTGGCTGGCACAAGTCAGTGCTCTACCAATATTATTCCATATATGACCTGTAGGTGGCGCCCTGATAGGTGAGCATACAGCATTGGGGTTGGGGGAGCCTCCTACCTTAACACTGAATGTTGTCCTATGAGCCTGTCACGCTACACCACTTTCTCTTCTTCATACACAACGCTGAAAATGTTTACTTCCTCTAAATGTTTTCTCTGCTTGACGTAGCATCCTTTTCCTACTGAAATTCAGCCTTTGCCACCAAGTCATGTGGTTCAAAGGGCATAAAGTCCTGCAGGTCTGCCAAGGTTGTGTAACCATCACTCATGTCTCTGAAGGTCATGATGCTTTGTTTGTTTGTTAAGACCCACAACATTATGCTGAGGAGTCTCATGTCTTATATATTTTGTGTATGGTGTGTGCATGTGTGTAGATGTGAGTATTGGGGCTTGTACTCAGGGCCGGGGCATTATCTTTTAGCCTTTTTTTATTCAAGACTGGCACTCTACTACTCAAACCAGAGCTCTACTTTCTCCTTTTAAATGATTTATTGAAAATAAAGTGTTGCAGACTTTCCTGCTCAGGCTGGCTTTGAACTGGGATCCTTGGATCTCAGTATCCTAAGTAGCTAAATTGCTTACTTGCCTAGACAAGAACTATTTATACTCATCTTGCTACCTTCCAGTTTACCAGTAGTTTACCAGTAGCATTCTTCATATATTTGGGGATATTTGGCAATAAATGGGCCTGTGTTGAATTCATCAGGGGCAGAGAAAGTTACAAGGACGTATTCCCTAGGCAATTAGATTTACACAGCATTATAGGAAACAAGGCTTTGGCAATTACCAGGTCACTGAATCTATGGAGACATCCAAATGGGAAAATTCAGGCTACCTCATTGGTGGGATGTTTGCAGAATTCATTTTGACATTTGTGTAATTTTTCTTCTCCCACATTTCTCTACAAAAATAGCTTTCGCGTTCACATGCCCTTTGCCATGTGTCTTTCCCCACTGTCCGTTCACTCCTGGCAAAGATCCTGACCAGAAACTTCCAAGGACAACTGGAACCACTCAATTTAGCTGCCTGAACATGGGTCCAAAGTCACACAGGACCAAAGCCATGTTCTCCATGGCTCTGGGCAATACTAATGGTGTCAGTCAAGATTATCCCATGTGAGGGGCTGGGAGTGTGGCCTAGAGGTAGAGGGCCTGCCTGGCATGCATGAAGCACTAGATTCGATTCCCCAGCACCACATTAACAGAAAAGGCCAGAGTGGTGCTGTGGCTCAAGTGGTAGAGTGCTAGCCTGAACACAGATTGGCTCAGGACCAGTGCCCAGGCCCTGCATTCAAATCTCACAACTGGCAAAAAAAAAATCAAATCCAAATTATCCCATGTAATTTTAACATCAGCCTCAGAATCTAAGAATGTACCTCTAGCTGGACGATGGTGGCTCACACCTGCAATCCTAGCTACCCGGGAGACTGAAATCTGAGGATCTGAGTTCAAAGCCAGCCTGGGCAGAAAATTTATGAGACTCTTATCTCTAATTGACCAGCAAAAATCTGGAAGTGGATATGTAGTTCAACTATAGAGTACCATTCTCAGGTGGAAAGAGCCAAGCAAGAATGTGAGGCCCTGAGTTCATGGTCCACTACTAGCACATATACATTAAAAAAAGAAAGACAGACAGAAAAGAAAAAGAAAAAAATAATATACCCCTAAACACCCAAGATTAAGACTTTCTTGAGTTCATTTGTGCTTTTCATTAGTTTATTTTAAGCTTTTCAGTCATTCATGAAACACCTATTTATTGAACTCTGTGTCAGTCTTATTTGGGTGTTTAGGATCTGAAACAGAGAACCTATGTACAAAGAGCTTTCATTCTGGTAAAGTAGAAAGAAAATTAATATATGTTAGCTCCAGGAACCCCAGAATTTAAAAAGCTTCCAATGCTTCCTCCTCGAATACCTCTCTTTATTATAATTTTTAGGAAAGCAAAGCAAGTAAAGAGTCTTGTTATCTGTTGCAACAGAACAGATTACTTCAAAATATAGTATCTTAAAATCACATTATTTCTTGTGAGTATGTGGATTGTCTGAGCTCACTGGTGTGGTGGTTTTATCTCCTACATCACACAACTCCCTGCCCCCACTAAAAAACAGGAAAAGAAAAACTCAGAGTTTATTTTATTTATTTATTTCTTTTTACCAGTCCTAGAGCTTGAACTCAGGGTCTGAGCACTGTCCTTGGGCTTTCTTAAGGCTAGAGCTCTACCACTTGAGCCACAGCATCCCTTCTGGCTTTTTTTTTTCTATGTATGTGGTACCGAGGAATCGAGCTTGGGTTTTCATGCATGCTAGGCAAGCACTCTGCCACCAGGCCAAACTCCTGACCATCTAAGATTTTAATCTAGGCTTCCTTACCTGGTGTTATTACAGTAAGGAATTACATAGTAGAACAAGCATCATCCAAGGTCAAGGCTACAAGGCTCTAGCAACCAAGTCATGTCTATCTCATTCTATTGGTCAATGCCACTGATAAAAGCAGTCCATTAAAACATTTTTTTGTTGGTTCCAGGGCTTCAACTCTTGGCCTGGGAACTGTCCCTGAGCTCCTTTTGTTCAAGGCTAACACTCTACCACTTGAGTCACAGCACCATTTTCAACTTTTAATGTGATTAATTTGTAGATAAGAGTCTCATAGAGGGTTTGGGGATTTAGCTCAGCGGAAGAACCCTTGCCTGGAAAGTGTAAGGCCCTGATTTTGGTCCTCAGCTCTCGGGGGCGGGAGTCTCACAGAGCCACAGAAGTGGCTCTAGCTACTTAGGAGCCTGAGGCCTGAGGATCAATTTGCATCAGCCTGGGCGGAAAAGTCTGAGCAAAAGCCAAAAGTAGAGATGTGGCACAAGAGGTAGAACATACCACCTTTTGAGTTGAAAAAGCCAAGAGACAGCACCTAGGCCTTGAGTTTAAGCCCCAGTACCACCTTCCCCCACCCTCATTCCCTCCCCCACAAAAAAACCCAAATGTGGGGCAAGAGCATCTGTGATAGAAGAGACAGCAAGCAAAGGTACTTGAAGCCAGACTGGCTAGACTGCCATAGTTCTTTGCATTAGAAATAATATTTCCTTATGGAAAATAGAGTTCTCCTAGGACAACAAATGGAGAATTCCTAAGGGAGATGAGCCACATGAAAAGAGGGGCTCGTGGAAGTGGAGGTGTAGCTCATGAGGTAGAACCTCAGTCTTGAGCAAAAGAGCCACGTGAAAGTGCAAGGTCCTGAGTTTAAACCTGAGTACAAGCACAAGAATAAGTAAGTAAACATAAATAAAAGAGGGACCGTTGGCTTTGAGTTTTTGAGATGTGAAAATAAATTCAATTTAAGAACAAAAAAGTGTGAGCTAGGATATGGCTCAATGGTAAAGTGTTTTTCTAACTGGGTCATGCCCTGGGTTCAAGCCTCAGTACCAAAAACAGAAACACACACATGCGTACACGCACATGCATACACACACACACACACACACACACACACACACACACAGGGAAAAAAGTGTCCATCATTTTGATGGATAAAGAGGATTATCTCTCTGCTGTTTCTACTCTCAGTGCTCCTGGCTTCAAATTCCACGTCTCTTCTGGAGCTCCAAGGACTCTGAAGTTTGGAAAGCCTCCATGCTCCTTCCTCAAATACCTCTAGTTTCAATAGAGCTTTGCACATGTTCAGGCTTCAGCCTGACCGAGACCTGCCCTCACATGGCCCACGGAAAGGTCTCTGTGAGCTGGTCAAGGTGTCTGGATCACTAAAGGCTAGAGTAGAGCAGAAAGGGGTTTCTGCTGTCATGCCTTGAGATCACCAAGGCAGTCTGCAAGTAATCAGGTAATTAGTGTGTGTAGAGAGGGGGACAATTATCCAGCTCATTGGCTGCCAGGCGCTTGTCATTGCCTCTCTGGTCCTTGGGCTGAGTTCCTGGCTCTATCTAAGGACTATTAAATATAATGACTTTGTCATGTAGATGAACCTGTCATTATCTCCATGTTAACATGCTATTTATCCACAAATCCTGCCACATCACTCTATAATTAAAGGACTTCTCTGTGGTCCCTCTGCCCTGGCACTGAACAGCCATTAAAATGATCAGGGCAAGAGTGGCTTTAAAAGACGGAGAAGAGGCTGGGGGTCAGGAGGATGGAGTTTTGAGCCTAGCCTGGGCTCAAACCTTTATTTGGCTCTCACCAAATGAAAGGCTGGGTGCAGTGACATGCACCTGTCATCCTAGCTATGAGGAGAAGTGTTAATAGGAGGATCACGATCCAGGATGCCTTAGACAAAAATAAGACTGTATTTGAAAAATAATGAAAGCAAAAAGGACTGGAGATAGTTCAAGTAATACTGTACTTGTATAATGACCGCAGGTCCTGAATTCAAACCCAAGTACCACCAAAAGAAGCTTTAAAAGGCTAAGAGGATGGGCTCAGGATCTCCTGGAATGCTCAACCCCTTCCCACTCCCAAAATGTGTAACTGAGCAACAGGATTTTAGCGATATCACAAAACCTCCTACTACCACCACTCATCAAGCTTATTTCTATATGGGCTACTGGGTAAAACCAAAGCCCACTTTAAAAAGCACTTGAAATTTAGCCAGGCACTGGTGGCTCATGTCTATAATCCTAGCTACTGGAGAAATTGAGATCTGAAGATTGTGGTTCAAAGCCAGCCCAGGCAAGCTGTGAGACTCTCATTGCCAAATAACCACAGAAAAAGCCAGAAGTTGAGCTGTTACTAAAGTGGTAGAGCACAAAAGCTCAAGGAAGGGCTAGGAGTTTGGTCTAGTGGTAGAGTGCTTGCTTAGCATGCACAAAGACCTGAGTTCGATTCCTCGGTACCATATACATAGAAAAAGCCGAAAGTGTGGTGCTATGGCTCAAGTGGTAGAGCTCTAGCCTTGGAAAAAACCCAAGGACAGTGCTCAGGCCCTGATCCTCAGCCCAGGACTGGCAAAAAAAGGGAAAAAAAGCTCAAGGATAGTGCCCATTCTGAGTTCAAACCCCAGGACTGTCATATAAAATAAAACAAACCACCCACATTTGAAAATTGTCATCTCTTCTGAAGTAGTCCTAGTCTTCGAGGGATTCTGTCATACAGCAGTGACATGTTCTAAAAAAAAATCCTCTATGCCTCTTCCCCCCCCCCTGCCAAAATGCAGATAATTTCTCACTCACAGTTTGTGCTCTACCACTTGAGCCATAGGGAAGCCATAGGCAAAGATGTAGGGTATCACATTTAACCAGTTACCTCAATAGTCATCACACATACATATATATACATACATACACATGAACATATACATACACACATGTACAGAAATACACACATACACATACACATACACACTTTTGATAGTCTCATACTTGGGGCTTTTTCTTTAGTAATAAGCAGTTGTAAAGTAAATGGAATTTGTTCTTGCCTCTCCCATCTCTCCTCCCTTCCTCTGCCCTGTCATTACCTCCAAGGACACAAACACATAAGTTCTTTTGAAGGAGTTGACCGTTGAAGCTACAGTTACTTAGGGGTCCCTATCTAGCTCCTGTCGCCTATACTATGGTATCCTGAGTGCCTCTTTCTCTCACTCTTTTTCTTTCTTTACACTCAGGTATAAACTTTCGTGTAGGATCAATCCCTGAACTTAGGGGACTCAGTGTGGATATTTGAAGTTCCAATGATGCTAAACTAAGTACTGTTTGTCAAAATGAATACTAGGAAGTGAAAACATGTTTTGGGGTGTGGGCAAAGGGGAGGCCATAGGAATAAAAGCAAGAAGGGTGAACCAATTTAGTCATTATATTCAATGTTCACTATGTAACTTAAGAGTAAGAACATGAGAGGGAAAATAGGGGAGAACCAAGAAAGGGGTGACACTGATCAAGAAGCATGGTGCTCATAACCTGACTTACAGAATTATAACGCCTTTGTTAACCTACTTAATATTTTTAAAAGATGTTCTTCCTGAAAAGTCATTCACACTTAAATCTCTTTAACCAACATCTTTAAATTTTTTTCCTTCCTTATTTTCTGATGCTACCAGGTGATACCTGTTTATTGTATAAAGAAATTGGAAAGTGTAGCAAAGGGTAAGAAAAAAAAATAAAGATGAGCTGTCATGCCACCAACAAAAAAAATACAAGATGCACAAAATAAAACATCAAAAAAGGCTGGGAGTTTGGCCTAGTGGTAGAGTGCTTGCCTAGCATACACGAAGACCCGTGTTTAATTCCTCAGTACCACATACATAGAAAAAAGCCAGAAGTGGTGCTGAGGCTCAAGTGGTAGAGCTCTAGCCTTGAGAAAGTCCAAGGACAGTGCTCAGGCCCTGAGCTCAAGCCCAGGACTGGCAAAAAAAATCATAAAAAACAATTCCTCTGTCCATTTTTTTATAGATGACCTTAGCAGAAGCTAGAACCAAAGTAGTCACTTGAGGAATTTTCTAGAATCTTGAGCCCTGGTAACAAAAGATCATTCTATGTTCCCTGCTCTTCAAACCTTGCCATGGCTCCAAAGGCCTGATTTATTTTCATTGGCTTGTGGAGACTTTGGGGGGAAAAGGGGCTCCAGGTACCCTTGAAGTGTCTCCTCTACTCAAAACAGTTCTGCAGCCAGGAAGGCTCTGAGCCTGAGGATTTGTGGAGCAGGAACAGAGTACAAACATTCCAAATATGTGTTTCCAGACCTTGGCAGCGGAATCCAACAGATTGGAAAACCCATCTTTCTGGCCAATCCCACAGCCAAGTTTCCATTTCTTGGGGACCCTGACATGCCCTGTTAAGCCTCTGTGCTAATGACTGTTCTGCTTTTCATTCCAGAGACCTGAATTATAATGAGCTGCAGGAGTTCCCTGTGGCCATCCGGACCCTGGGCAGACTGCAGGAACTGTAAGCTCTTCTGTTGGTTTCTGTGGGTTCTTCTCCACCCGAGGGCAGAGGCTGAAGCCAGTCCCCCAGCCTCCATCATTCCTTCACCTCCTCACCTCCCAGGGTCCTTGTAAATGCTGGAGCTGCAGCCCTTCCCAGCCCCCAGGGCAGCTTGGTTTTAACCATTTTCTGGGTGTGTGTCATTGGTAGAAATAGCCTCCAGTCCTTCCAACGTGGGAAGACCGAGGCACACGCCACTTCTTACAGCCCAGGCCTGACCTTGCCACTGTTGGGCTATGTACAGAGGGGAAGGAAAAGATGAACCGGTGGGGAGAGGGTGGAGGGATTGCTTGCAGGATTTGTATTTCAGCACCTTGTCCTTAGAGGGACTAAGAGTGGACTGTGCTATGGTTCCCCCACAACCATATTTATTATTCTCATTGAGTATTCTCTGAGTTCCCATTGTGCTAGTTTCTGAGATGGGTGCTAAACACAAGGGAAGAGTGTAACAAGGAAAGAGTGGTTTCTCCCCAGAGATCCTCCAACCTCGTGAACAACACGACAGAACCTATGTAACTAGAGAACAGGACAAAAGCAAACCTAAATTGTGTAGTATTGGCAAAATGACCGAGGGAGTTCAGAGTAACATTGACGGATGATTGTGGATTGAGACATCTTGATGTCACCAGACCGAGAGATGAGGCTTCCTTCATCTTCCCAGTTTCCATGCAAAATTACAGACTCTTGAGATCTACTTGTGAAAAGCATTTCAAGAGATCTCACAACAGGTAGAAATTTGAACAAGGAATTATTTTTTAGTATATCAAGATAAATTAGGGCAAAATGGAGAAAGAAAGAGACAGAGAGGGGGGGAGAGAATATGAATTTCCTGCTCTCCACACAAAGAAAGAGAGTTAAAGGCTCAAATTCCCGATCCCTGGAGCCAGGAGCGTGGCGTAGAGGTAAGATGCTTATCTAGCATGCATGAAGCCCTGAGTTCAAGCACCAGGACTGGCAAAAAAATGCTGATTCCTATCTGATGTGGGATTCAGGCACCATCACAGCAGAGGAGCACAAGCTTTGAGGCAGGAGAGTGGTACAGATAGGGACCTCATTAGAATGTGGAGCTGACAGAAGATAACCACTGTAGTAACACTAGCATTGCTGGAGGCAGGGCTTTTAAGGACCTAAGAGATTTAGCATACAGTTGGGCTGGAGTCAGATTCAGAGGACATGAAAATTCATGAAATGAGCCCCAAACTTTCAGAGAACCCAGCATCTCCATGGCTCAAATAACCATCTAAGACCTAATACCTCTTTCAGAAGTTGGAAGGTGTGGGTGCCATATGTAGGTGACAGATGAGGGGTGGCTGGCCCAGCCAGAGGAAAAGATATCAATGAGAAACTATTGGAATTCTTTTGCCAATGAGCCACTGAGGTCTGGATTTTCTCCTCTTTTGAGATGCTACAAAAGATGACATCTAATCAGTCAGAGGGCACAGAAGAGCCAAGCACCAGCAGCTCATGCTTGTAATCTTAGCCACTTGGTAAAGTGAAATTTTGAGGACTTTGGGGGAAATCAAGGCCAAAAAGTTTTCAAGTTTCCATCTCAACTGATAGCTGAATATAGCAGTATCCACTTGTTGTGAGACTGAAACTGGGTGGATTGCCATTCCAAGCCAGCCTGTCCAGAAAATTCTGAGACTTCCTCTCAATGGGAGAATTGGGACATAGTGGTATATACCTATCATTCTACCTATGATACAAAGTAAAAAATAGAATCACAGTCTAGGAGCAAGCCCAAGCAGGAGGTGAGACTTTAATCTAAAAATAACCTGAGGCATGGCTCAGCAATAGAGTGCCTGGCTTGCATGCATAAAGTCCTGAGTTCAAAACTCAGTACTGCCAAGAGAGAACTGGAATAGGAAGGTACGCTAAAGCATGGGTACAGAAAATAACAAAGCAAGGGCCGGGAGTTTGGCCTAGTGGTAGAGTGCTTGCCTAGCATGCACGAAGACCCAGGTTCGATTCCTCGGTACCACATAGAGAGAAAAAAGCTGGAGGTGGTGCTGAGACTCAAATGGTAGAGCTCTAGCCTTGGGAAAGTCCAAGGACAGTGCTCAGGCTCTGAGTTCAAGCCCAGGACTGGCAAAAAAAAAAGAAAAGAACAAAGCATTAGGAAAGACAGAGCAAAGACCAAAGTTATCAAGGGCAAGAATATTCATGCATAGGGATGTTTGTATGTCTTATCCATCCACCCATATCTATTATCTATTTTATATCTAAATCATTTATGTCTGTATCTGTCTATCTATACATCTGTCTTAGACTTGTTCCTGTGACAAAATAGCTAAGCAAAATAACCTAAGGAGAAAGGATTTCTTTTGTTCATTTTTCAGAGGTTTCAGTCCACTTCTGCTAGGGAAGGCAGAGCAGAGGAGAACAGAGCCACTCATATCATAGCAGCCAGGAAACAGGGAGGAGTATGCTGCATAGCTGGGTTTCTACTTTTTCTTCTCTTATTCGGTCTGGCATGCAATGGTGTCATCACAGTCAGGACACGTCTTCCCTCCTTCTCAGCTGATAGTCTACGGACACACCAGCACCCAAACCACCCATCGATCAATCTATCTGTTAATCTATTAATGCATCTATTATCCACTGGAAGAAAGCTGCTTGAGGTCAGAGCCTCTATCCTTACAAATATGCTAAATTCCTCAACGTTTGGGCTAGCCCAGTCACAGAGGAGGGACTCAGAAGAGCATGAGTGACTAGAAGGAACAACAAACAAGTCTTGTTAAGGGCCCCAGCTGGAGGTGTCTGAGGGTGAACCTGTGAGAAAAGGGGAAGCAATGATAAGACAGCAAGAAGGATACAGGTGAGAGAGACTATGGAACACAAACAGAAGCCGGATATGATAGGGTGCTATTGGAACCCCTGTCACATTTGAGCAAGGAGAAGATTTTCCTGAATGCGGTTGCTTGGTCTTGAATTGCTCTCATAGGCTTCCTGAGGCTTGCAACCCTGGGCTTCTCCCCTTGCTCTCTTCAGAAAGGATGAATCTGTTGAACTAAGAAATCTCCCAGGCAGGATTGGGACCCGGGATCTCCAGGCTGATGTCTAGTCAACTGTTGGAAGTCCCATGGAGGTCCCTGGGTCACTGCTCTGGGTGCTGTCTTCCAGGGGCTTCCATAACAACAATATCAAAGCTATCCCAGAGAAAGCCTTCATGGGCAATCCCCTGCTGCAGACCATGTGAGTATTGCTTTCTGGATCTTTGGGTGGGTGAGGGCACACTTTGGGAGAAAAGACAAAAGGCCTGGGGAGACAGAGGTGTGAGATGGCTGCATCTTCCGTGTCCTTTCTTCCAGTCTTCATTGAAAGAGAAGGAAGCACAGGTGGGCCTTGGTCCCCTAAAATGGGTAAGCCCCAGAATTAAGGTGGTGTTGTCTTTTTCTTCCAGCCACTTTTATGATAACCCAATCCAGTTTGTGGGAAGGTCAGCATTCCAGTTCCTGCCTAAACTGCACACACTGTAAGTGGACTCTGAGGTTTCTCTCCTCCCTTTCTCTTCCTCTTCTCTCTCTCTCTCTCTCTCTCTCTCTCTCTCTCTCTCTCTCTCTCTCTCTCTCTCTCTCTCTCTCTCTCTCTCTCTCTCTCTCTCTCTCTCTCTCTCTCTCTCTCTCTCCCCGCTAGGCTTAGCCCTCAGGAAAGGCATGGCCTCCAGGCCTGCAGACATTTACTTTATGCGCACCTGCTTTCAGATCTGTCTGGGCTTACTGGCCTCCCTCTACCTCCATGACTTGTAGCTTCTTCCCAGATCTCAAATGAATGTCAAGGACCCCTTTCCATATAGACACGAGACTCATCTGGCCTCTACAGTTTACCCTGCTCTTGGTAGTTGCTTCATAGATATCTCCTGGACTAGGGTGCAATAAATTGAGCTTCTGAGTGTTGTGTTCTCAAGGCTGGTAGGCTGGTTGTACAGTGGCTTGGAGAAGAGAATTCTAGGCCCCTCACTTGACCATATTTATCCCACTTAACCTGAAGATCTCCTTGGTTTCCTTTCCCCAACTTTTAATTTCCAGCCATGTCCCACTACACAAAAACATCTATGGATTGCTTCAGCATCCTGTGGCCTCTTGGTGCATAGTGAACCCCTTCAAAGTACTTGTTTCATTTTCATATTATCATATTTCATCTTTATCCCAACATATGCCATTCTTCCTCTTTATAGGCGGAATCCAAGGTATTCTAGTACTGCCTGGGCTTGAGACCAGGACCCTCAGGGTTTCCTTTCTTTTTTCTTTTGCGTGCGTGCGTGTGTGTGTGTGTGTGCGCGTGCGTGCGTGCGTGCGTGCGTGCGTGTGTGTGTGTGTGTGTGTGTGTGTGTGTGTGTGTGCGCGCGCATGCGTGCTGGTACTTAGGGTCTGGGTGCTGATCCTTAGCTTTAGTATTCTACCACACTTCCAGCTCCATTTCAGCTTTTTGGTGGTGGTAAATTGGAGATGAGTCTCCCAAAGGGAGGGATGGGTAAGCATGTTGAAAGGGGTAACATTAATTAAGCTGCACTGTATTTATAAATTGCTTTGTTAAGTGACCATTTCTTTGTACAAATACTTAAAGGTAATTTGAAAAATTAAATAAATTTTTAAAAAGAGAGAGTCCTACACATTTTTGTGCCTGGATTACCTTTGAACCATGATTCTCAAATTTCAACCTCCTGAATAGTTAGGATTACAGGTATGAGCCACTGGCACCCAGCTTAACCATCAGCTTTAACCCTCAGCCTCTGAGGGCTCTAACTCTCTGTTTAAAGTGTTAGCCTTAAGCAAAATAGCCAAGTGAAAGCATGAGGCTTTGAGTTTAAGCCCCAGTACCTGCCCCCCTCTACACACAGTAGTTGAGCTGGATGTGGTAGTACGCGTCTGCCATCCCAGCACTTGGGATGCTGAGATGGGAGGATGGTGATTTGGAGGTCAGCCTTTCTTACATCCCGAGGCCCTGCCCTAACAAAACAACAGAAAGGAAGTGGCTGCTTGGACCCTGTTAAACATGTTTCAATCACCACCAAGGCCAGAGTGGCTGGGTGGAGGAAGACTAGGGAAAGGTGACATATGCCCCAAAGTTAGAGACCCCAAGATAGAAGATATCTAAGGGCAGAGAGCCCAGCTGTTGATAACCCACCTTTCCAAGGCTGCTGTCTCTGTTCACAGATCCCTGAATGGTGCTGCAGACATCCAGCAGTTCCCAGACCTCAAAGGCACCACCAGTCTGGAGATTCTGTGAGTAGATTCTGTTTTCCTCTACCTGCTAGGTCTCCCTAGCTGCCCTCTCCCAAGTACCCTCTGAAGCTCTTCAGCCTCCTGTCTCTGGAAGGTCCAGACTCTGTGCTCCCTCCTTCTTCCTATGGCCTACCTTTACTGCTGACCCAGGGCCTGGGCCCATCTCCAGATATGGTACTACTTTGCCTCAGGGTTAGTAAGTTGGGCTTGGCTATTTCTAGTCTGGCAGGTACACTGATACACCAAGGACTTAGAATGAGGAGTAGGATGGTAAAAAACCATCCATTTTTTTTTCTTTTGGAGGCTTAGTTACAACAAAGACTTTTCCCTGATTCTCTGATTTCTCTGCCCTCTAAGGGAGCATTTGCCCATAGTAGGTCCTCATGAATAGAGTAATCAAGCAAGCACCCAATATGATTATGAGGAGTCAGCTCATTGCTGAGCTGTCATTGCTAGCTGGAACTCTCCTCTGTGCCTTCATTGTTTCCCCTCTAGCTTCAGTGGCATGTGGGAAATTTTCTATGAGGGAAGTCATAGTTTCCCAAGAATGACCTTGGCCTTGGGTCTTTCTTGAGACACCATGTGCCTAAGCCAAGCCTATTCTCCAACCTGCCCCCATGCCCTCCCCACCCTGGCCCTCTAGCTCCTCCCCTTCTTTCCCATCTCTTCTCCCTCCCCAGACACAGGAAGCAAAGTCTGTGTTCCCATGGTTTAGACAGAGCTCGTTTCTATCTATTCCCTGCCACAGCCATCCCCTCCTTCCCAAGGCCCCTGGAGCACAGAAGATTTAGTCCTTGGCCCATAAGTCCAGTGTTGCTGGGGACAGTTATGGAGGAGGAGATGGAGTAGGGTGGAAAGAATGGACTAGGCATGCAAGACTATCTGCCAAGCTGAGCTCCTGGGCTGGAGCCCTTTCTAGCTCCACTACCATCCTCAATTTCTTCAGACTTAGGGAAGCTTGGCACCCAGATGCCAGGATCAGCTTTTGTCCTCATAGCCCTACCCACTGGCCTGTCTCTCTTTTGTCAGTCTTGCCTCTCCCCCGACCCCAAACTCTGATGATAGTATCAGGCTCAGAGCTGGGGACAGGTGGCTGGGAATGGCAGGGCTCTGGGCCTGGTGCCAGCTCTGTTTCTGTTCTCCCTGCAGGACTCTGACTCGCGCAGGCATCCGGCTGCTCCCATCGGGAATGTGCCAACAGCTGCCCAGACTTCGAGTCCTGTGAGTGGCTCACAAGCAATCTACAGTCCTGGCATTATTCCCCTGTCTGTCCCTAAGTCCCACTTAGTCATGACTCTTGCTGGAGAAGGGGGCAGCCTAAGCTTTTGCTGAGAACCTGTCCAGTAGGGACTAAAATGTCATCCTTGTGGAGGATGAGACAGGCTCTCTGGAAATCAAACCTGGGTTGTTTGAGGCCTACCTCTGAGATTCATTAGCTGTATTGATTTAGACTCACTATTTCACACCTCGGAACCTTAATCTCCTCATTTGTAAAATGAGAGTAAACTTGTAAAGGTTATGAAAATATATGTAACAAGCCTAGCACATAGTAAGTACTCAATAAACTCTAGTTTATACAGGAAATTACTTCCTTCTGGGACTTTGGAGGTACTCAAGTGGTCTATAAACTTATGTCATAGTTTGTTTGTTTGTTTGTTTTTTTCAATCTCCCCCTCAACTCCATTCTAAATCCAGGGACCACCTCGGACAGGGTTTGCTGACACAGGGGTATCTGAAGATGCGGGGCTCCATACCCCACTTTGCCATGGCTGGCAACATGTCATTGGACACATCCGGTTCTGAGGCCCTGGGCCTCAAATTCCTTATCTAAGTGAAAGGGTTAATCCAATGCTCCCCGAGGTCCCCAGCTCTGCTCTTCCTTGCCAATTTTCATAAAGGGTGATTGTAAGATCACTGGCAGAGCTGCCATTGGCTAGCTTGTTCAGCAATGCCCACATTCTCCTGGCCGGCTATCTTAGGGTCCCATGCCCTGTGCCCTACTCTCTGCCTACCCCCTCATCTCCATGCACTTCCAGTTCTACTCTCAGGAAGTTTATCCAAGGGTCCTTCAGGCCTCCATATGGCTAGGGCAGCCTCACTGGACAAAATACCAAGTCAGCCCTTTGAGGCCCTGTGAAGAGCAGGACTTGTCGAGAAAATGGTACCCTCGTGTGAGGTGCATCCACAGTCCCTGCAGGGTGCCATGGCCTTTACCTGCTTGACAGGAAGGCACAGGCCTGACAAGGGCTGCTTCTCTCACCCTTCCTCCCCATAGCCACTGCTTCACCCCACCCAGGCCCTCCTCTCTCTCTCCTCTCCAGGGAACTGTCCCATAATCAGATTGAGGTGCTGCCCAGCCTGCACAGGTGTCAGAAGCTGGAGGAAATGTGAGTTGGGGACAAGGGAGAAATGAAGGATGGAAGCCAGATTCTCAGCAGGTCTGGCAACAGCAAGGTCACAGCACACTCTGACCTTTCCCTTTCTCTGAGTCAACTAAACTCAGAGTTAGGACTAGAAATTTGACAGAGGCCTGACATGGCTCACGGGACTCCAAGCAGATGACAGACCCAGGAGCTGGTTTTCTAAAGGAATCTCAAGGTGGCTCTGTATAAGCAACTGCAACAGAGTCATCCAGTAGTAATAAAAGCTAGTGGGAAAACAGGGTCACCTCAAGGTTGGGCACAGGGTTGCTCATGTACCCTGAATTTTGGAGTGTGCCCTCTTCCTTTCCACACTCCATCAGTGCTCGCACACATATGCATACACATCTGTGTTCTTTCATAGACTTGGACATGTACATGAGACTCAAGTTTCACAAGGAAAAAACTCATTTGAAAATTATTGAAGCTCGATTCTCCCAGCTCCTGGGTTTTGTTGTTGCTGTTGTGTGTGTGAATACATACATATGTACATACATATATATGTATATATATGTATGTATTTTTTTTGTTCGGGATAGGACTTGAACTCTGGACCTGAGCATTGTCCCTGAGCTCTTCAGCTCAAGACTACCATCCTACCCCTTAAGCCACAGTACCACTTCCTATTTTGTTTTATTTTTGAGCCTCCTGGCAGCCCCATGTCTGTACCTGCCTCTGGGCCATGCAGTGGTGCGTCTAGGAGAGAAGAGATACAAGCATGGGTGATGATGAGGTCTTTGTCATTGCAGAGGCCAGGGTCCATCTCCTATTCAGACAAGCTGCCTCCTGAGCTCTCAAGCCCATCCCTGGGGCTGTCCAAGGTCTGGGCTGTGCTCTGCTGCTGGGCCAGGGTCTGGAGGACCCATGACAGTGGGGGAGTATGGAAGGCAGATCAGCCAGGCTCAGAGCCAGGCCCGGTGGGAACACTGGAAGCTGACTCGCATTGGGGCCACAGCGATGGTTTTGTGGCTTTGTCTCCTGACCCACTTACCCAAAGCAACCGGATCCCCTTGTGCTCCCTTTAATTCTGGTGACTTCCGCGGGCTGGGTCCTTTCTTCCTGTGCCAGGAGAAGTGGGGGGCTCTTCTTTCTTCCTCCCAGTGCTCCGGGGGTGTGGAGCAGAGCCAGAGTCTGAGCCTGAAGACTCATCTAGTCTCTCTTGCTACTCTAGTGGCCTCCAACACAACCGGATCTGGGAAATCGGAGCCGACACCTTCAGCCAGCTTAGCTCCTTACAAGCTCTGTGAGTACCTGAAGCACCCAGGGGTGTTGAGACTCTGTGTCCCTCTGCCAGGCTCATGCCCATAGTACATGCATCTACTTTAAGCATGCATGGCAGGCACACCATTTCCCTGTTCCATAGCTTCTTTCCCAGCATGCATCAGGAAGGGTCCTTTCCATCCAGACAGCTTCAGACGCTGCTTTGCATTACCCAGCATGCCACAGAGCCATAGAGCCAAGATGCTATGTCCCTATCTTAGGGACATAGCTAGGTTAGGGTCTGGTAAAGAATATGAGGGAAAGCCCAGATTGAGCAGAGGTCCCTGTGCGTGTCATTGTCTCCTCCTATAATATACTTTCTCTCCACAGAGACCTAAGTTGGAATGCTATCCGGACCATCCACCCCGAGGCCTTCTCAACATTGCACTCACTGGTTAAGCTGTAAGTGGCCACTGCCTTTTCCCCTGGATGCTAGGGATCAACAAGGACTCTAGGATGGCCAGTGGAAGCAGGAGGGCCACCCCTGAGCAGGAACAGGCATATATTTTTGTTTTGTTTGTGTTTTGTGTGTGTGATTCTGGTTCTTCTTGGCTGGGGGGCGGGGTTTGAAGGTTTATTTTGCAAGATTGAGGTGAAACCCAGAGCCTTATGCATGCTAGACGAGTATTCTGCCAGTGAACTGCGTCTCCAGCCCCAGGGACATGCAGAAAATGTTTGACTACACATCTCAGGGAGATAGTCTCCAGCCTAATCCATCATTCTGACAGTCTGTTTGACAGACTCTGAGGTTTGTTGAACAAAGCTGATGTCCTGCAAGCTCTGGAACCTCATCTGCTAATGTTCTATAGCAGCAGTCTTGGTCCTCCATGTGCCAACCCACTCCAGCCTGTGCATTCTCCACATGACCAATAAAAAGGGGCATGGACCCAGGGTGCAAGAGACTCAAGGTCTGCTGTCATTGTGGGAAGCAGAAGACAACAGATCCCCCCTCCCTCCCTCCTCCTCCCCTCCCCCCTCTTTTTTTCTTTCTTTCTTCCTCTCTCCCTTTCTCTCTCTTCTTTCTTCCTTCCTTCCTTCCTTCCTTTCTTTCTTTCCTTTTTCTTTCTTTCTCCCTCGCTCCCTTCCTCCCTATCTCTCTCTGTTTCTATCTCTCTTCGCCCTCTCTCCCTTCTTCCCTATCTTTTTTCTTTCTCCCTGCCTCCCTTCCTCCCTATCTCTTTCTTTTTTTTCTTTCTCCCTCCCTCCTTCCCGCCCTCACTTTCTTTCTTTCTCCCTCCTTCCCTTCCTCCCTATCTCTTTCTTTCTTTCTTTCCATTATTCTTCCTTTCTCCCTCTCTCCCTTCCTCCATATTTCTCTTTCTTCTTTCTTTCTTCCTCTTTCCCTTTTTCCCTATCTCTACTTTCTTTCTTTCTCTCCCTCCTTCCTGCTCTTCCTTCTTCTTCTTCTTCCTCTCCCCCTCTCCCCTCCCCCCGTCTCTATATACCGGGGTTAGAACTCAGGGTCTGGGTGCTGTTCCCTTAGCTTTTTTGCTCAAGGTTGGTGGCACATTTTGAGGAACATCTTCACCTTCAGCTTTTTGCTGGTTGAATGGAGATAAGAGTCTCATGGACTTTCCTGCCTGGGGTGACTTTGAAACTCAATCCTCTGATCTCAGCCTCCTGAGTAGCTAAGATTATAGGCATGAGCCACTAGCACCTGGGCAGCAACAGAGTCTTGAAATTGTGTAAGAGAGATCATGTAAGACTGACTCCATAGTCATTGTGGCAGGCCAGATGAGGCCTGCCACACACTGTGGGTACAGGTTATCCTCTGTACAAGGACTCAGAGCAAATGCTCCACCTGCCTGCTGGGACAATTGTGTGTCCTAAAGGCATGTCCACCCAGATTCTTAATAATATATAGGCTCCTGTGGCCTAGCTCCGGTCCTAGCCTCAGAGATCAGCTAGTCCCAGGTCCACATTTTACTGGTGATGTCTCCAAGGCCCAAGGCAAGAAGCTTGCTCAGCCAAAGGCCAGAGCCCAGGGCTTCTGATGAGGTGGCTTCAGTCCCTCCACAGGCTGCGATTCTCTGGGCTTTGGGCTGTGGTCTTAAGACTCTCACCTCCGTTTTTCCTCTCCTGTTTGCTCTACTCCTGCCAGATAGGTAGGGCAGATATTTTTATCCTTTGAAAGGTGAGGACATTGGAACTCAGGCAAAGTTTTGACTCCTTTTGGTTACATAGTGAGTTGGTAGCAGTGCCAGGTTTCCTGCCTGCCAGTCCAGAGCAGTTTCCACGACGCACAGTCTGTGGTCTTGCTGTTTGCTTTGGAGCTCCGACTTCTACTAATAATGTCTGCACCTCTGGCTACAGGACAGAGCCTGAAAGGGAAAATGGATGACCCAATCTCTGCTTGTAGCCAGATGACCAGCTCTGTCTTAGACCTACTCAGCCTCTTGTACTACTAGAAAAGCAGAGTAAAGGTAGGGAAGGGAAACAAAGAACAGGCCGGCCCCCCCGGGGAACATAGTGGGCAGGGGCCCTGGGTGGAACTCAGATTGGGGACAGGAGGTATCTTTCGGAGCTCTGTATGTTATCTATAAGCTGGGACAGCCTGGCATTGTTAGAACAGCCGCTGGTCCAGATTGGTGCTGGATGTTTCTTGAATGAATCAATGAGTTAGAAGGGCCCTCCCCCACGGGTCACACTGTCCTCTCTCTGCGCTTACCTTCTGTCCTTTGCTCCTTTCCTCTTGCCTCCATCCCAGGCACACTGGTCTCACCCTCTGCACAGCCCTGCCCCTCAGCAATCCCACTGAGTGCCAATAACCCTGACCATCCACTGTCCTAGGGACCTGACAGACAATCAGCTGACCATATTACCCTTGGCCGGGCTGGGGGGCCTGATGCATCTGAAGCTCAAAGGGAACCTGGCTCTGTCTCAGGCCTTCTCCAAGGACAGTTTCCCCAAACTGAGGTGAGCACATACTTTTTCTGACACCTAGAGATGTTCACTTTGGGGCAGCTGGAGATCATGGAGGGACAAGGGAAAAGCTGTTCCCCTCCATCCCCACCTCACTTGAGAAGAGCCTTAGTGGCTTAGACTTTGGCCAAGCTTAGACAGGGCAGGCTCACCTGACCTCCCACCAGCTGGATCAGTGCATTGTCTCCTTCTTACCCCTATCTCCTCTGAAGCATTTCTCCCTCCCAAGTGCCAATCCCAGAAGACACTGGGGCTGCCCTGTGAGGATGGGAGTAAGCTGATATGAAGGTCCTTGGAGCACCTCTCTTCTTGTCTGGTTCATCCCAGCCAGACTATCCGTCCTTACTTGGGCGCCATCTGGGGCCCTGGAATCGGGGCAGAGCCCAGGGCACTGATGAGTGGAAAACAAGCTGCACAGCCAGTCCCTGGTGCTAATGACATCCAGGCCTCTTTCATGCAGTGGCAGCCCAGCAGCAGCACTGCTTGTGTGGCCCAGGCCTTGTCTGCTACAAGCGAATGAAATGCCCTAGGCATCTGCCCTCACCCTAAGAGAACAAGTTCAGATCTGATGTGTCCCAAGGCAGAAAGGGATGGAGTGTGGGTTTTGCAGAGGGAAAGGGTAAAGATTCCCTGGGAGTATCCTTGCCTGCTTTTATTTTTGGAAAGGAGACAGTGTTGGGGGGTCAAACCCAGAGCCTTCTGGCAGGCTAAGCAAGCACTCTGTCACTGAGCTACATCTCCAGTCCCTGCTTCCTTAAATATAAAGGAAGACTGGTTGCCTGGGAAGGGGACCAACACCCCCTAGTACTATGTGGCCTTGGGGAATTGCCTGTCTGTTGAAGAGATTCCTTAATTGATGGGCAGAAGGTTTGTGTCTACCTCCATCCTGAATGTGAATGGGAAAACTGGAACAGGCCCAGCACCCTTCAGCTTAGGAGTGTGGCTATTCCATTCGCATGGAGGCTTCAACACAGGAGCAGGGCTCTTAGGAGTGTCGTAGAGGCAGGTACTAAGTAGCCAGTCCTTGTGCTGGATACATTGTAACACAGGCTGGGTTCTGACTCCAAACACACTAAGGCAGCTCAATCCTACCCCCTCAGGATCCTGGAGGTGCCCTATGCCTACCAGTGCTGTGCCTATGGTGCCTGTGCCAGACTCTTCAAGGCCTCTGGGCAGTGGCAGGCTGAGGACTTCCACCTGGAGGAGGAGGAGGCCCAGGCTCCAAAAAGACCTCTGGGCCTCCTGGCTGGACAAGCAGAAAACCAATGTAAGTGACTGGGGGCCCCTGGGAGGACGTTAGAAAGGAGTTTTGAAGCCAGGCACTGGTGGTCCACACTTGTAATCCTAGCTAATTTAGGAGGCTGAGATCTGCTGATCCCAGTTTGAAGCTAGCCTGGAAAGAAAAGTCTATGAGACTCTTATCTTCAGTTAATCAGCAAAAAGCCAGAAGTGGAGCTATGGCTCAAGCAGTGGAGCTCCAGCCTTGAGTGGAGAAAACCAAGTGAAAGTGTGAAATCCTGAGTTCAAGCTCCCAGTACTAGCACCCCCTCCACCCCAAAAAGTGATGTGTGCTCATAAAGCCCTAAGAAGGGGTGTTTGGGATCTAGAAGACATTGTCCCACTGTTTGTCATCTGGCTCGCCAAGGGTATACCCAAAGGTGCTTGGGTAGCCATAGCAACACGAATGTCTCCACACTTGCCTAGCCCTTAGCCGTTCATAAGGTACCTCATACATACCATGTCTCCGAATCCTCTGAGGTCATGTCTCCTTCTGTGGCTGCCTCCCTACCCCATTGCCTTTCAACCTTTGGATGTTCTCAGAGAAGATGGACTCATTAGTTTGTCAGCCTGAGCTAAGTAGGATGGAATTAAATCAACTGAATTCAACCTGCTTCCAGAACCAAAAGGGATGATGGATAGACTTGTTCTTCAAGGCTCTACTGTGACTCCATTCTGTCTGTGAGTGTGGAGTGAGAAGTCACGACCACAACATATGAGAAGGCCTTGCTCAGAAGGGAAGATCTGGCTGTTTCTGGGAGGACTGGGATGGAAGGAAAGTTTGGAGGTAGAGAGGATTTGCAAAGGGATCATCTACCAAGTATTATCTTGAAGAAAGAGGAGGCAAGAATCCTTTCCTCTATCCCTGCTCCATGTCACTGATCATGGAGTTAGTAAGGAGAGAAAGGGGTTACTTCTTGGTTAGCTTTTTCCATCTTGAACTTTATATAATATCTCAACAAAGTAAAACAGAAGAATCAAACCTGAATTGGGTCCCAGTAGCTCATGCCTGTAATCTTTGCTATTCAGAAGGCTGAGATCTGGGATCCCAGTTTGAAGTCAGCCTGGGCAGAAAAGTATATAAGACTCTTATCTCTAATTAGCCACCAAACATTCCCAGAAGTAGAGCTGTGGCTTAAGTGGTAGAGTACCAGACTTACACGACAAAGCTAAGTGACAACACAGTTCAAATCCCAGTATCAGCTCAAAAACAAAACAACAAACGCAATAACCAGAAAAAATAAATTCAAGCTGGGCACTTGTGACTCATACCTGTACTCCTAGCTATGTAGGAGGCTGAGATTTGAGGGCTGCTGTCAAAGCCAGCCTAGGCAGAAAAGACTGTGAGACTCTTCATCTCCAATTAACTACCAGAAAACCAGAAGTAATGTTGTGACACAAAGTGGTAGAGCACTAGCCTTGAGAAAAAGAGCTCAGGGAAAGCACCCTAGGCCCTGAGTTCAAGGCCCATGACTGACAAAAATAATAATAATTTAATTTAAACAGGTAAGAAAAACATACTGTGATGGTGAAATCAATAGAATTTGATCCAAACCCAACCTGGGCCTTAGACAAGCAGTTTAACATTCCTGAATCTCATTTTCCTGATCTTTCAGTAAGGAAAACAATAGCTATCTCTGAAGTTGTTGGGGAGGATCAGAAGGTTCCACACAAGGTGAAGTGTGTGGACCAGTTCTGAGAGCTGGTACCTTTGGGACACGTGTAGGGACAGTGTCATTATACAGTCCAGGGCATTGCTTATGAAGGCCAAGTGTTGGGCCCAGAGTTTGGGCATCTCACAGAGACCAAAGCATATCCCAAAGGAGGGTACAAGGCCTCAATGAGGAGGTGCCTAGCGGCTGGCAGGGCCAGTAGCAGGCTGTCCCCAGGGGACATGCCTGGAAGTCTGCCACACTGTGTTCTCCCTCAGGGGCTGGAAGCGGGAATGGAAACTTCCTTCCTCAAGGTGAAAC
Organism: Megascapheus bottae; assembly: GCF_031878675.1. Classification (NCBI taxonomy): domain Eukaryota; kingdom Metazoa; phylum Chordata; class Mammalia; order Rodentia; family Geomyidae; genus Megascapheus; species Megascapheus bottae. The sequence goes on along the minus strand of NC_143518.1, from coordinate 57,697,784 downwards.
TTTCCACCGGGCTTAGGTCTTGGACAACCACAGGGCGTCGAGTTCGTGGGCTGCCTGCCGCCTGTAACAGGAGCTGGGGTAGGGCCCCCACTTCCTGTGGGAGCAAATGAGCCTGGAGAAGGAAAGTCAGGAGCCGCTGCTCCAGCCAGATTCGATTTCCTCCTCGTTTGAAGAGTGGTTATTTAACACCTTGGCTGCGGCTTTCCCAGCCTCAGACCAAGTCCGTGGGTTTCACCCCTTATATTTCATTCATGCATTTTTTTTTTATTTCAAAGAATTGCTGAGCTCTGTTCTAGAGAACTGGGGCAAGCAGGGGGTGAATGGTAGAAAGGAAGGAAATGCCAGGAAGGTGTGGGCACACCTCAGCCTACTACCTACCCTGATGTTGTCCAGGCTGAGGGCAACTTCACAGTCCCCCAGCTCTTGGAAAAACTCCTAACTGAAGATGTTTACCCTTTAAGTGGAGGGCAAAGGAGCCACACAGGAAATAGACCTTGTGAGCCAAACACCGGGCTAAGTGCAACAGGCATCTAGTTAGCTTCCTATGATAAAGGAATGGCCCAGAAGCTGTCTGTGAAACCTGAACAATACACAGTAGCCTTTGGTTGGTTGGTTAGTTGGTTGGTTGATTTTTGCCTTTTTGAGATAGAATCTCATTGCACAGTCCAGATGGGCCTTGAATTCCTAATTCTCCTACTTCAGCTTCCTGAGTATTGGAATTATAAGGGTTCATCAGCATGCCCATGTTACACATGCCTTCTAAACATAAGCAATTCTTTCGCACCTCTTAGATCCTCATCTACACTTTTCCAGTCTGGCTTGAGAAACTGAAGTCCTTTTCTTCCAAAAGAAATCTTTCAGTGATGGATGAATTAGCCTGGCAAAAGAAAGTTGGGTCTTTATAAACTGTTTTAGAATATAATTTATATTTGGCAGTATGAAGTTTAAATTTAGGGCCGTAAGCTTGCCAAGAGCTCTGCCACCTGAGCCATAGAGCCATACTTCCAGCCCTTTGGGCTCCATAAGTTATTTTTTAGATAGAGTCTTGTGCTTTTGTCCAGTTTAGACTGAACAATGATCTTCCTACCTGTGGTTATCCTCAAAGCCAGGACCAAAGGCATATCCCACCATACGCAACTTGCTAATTGGGATGGGGTCTTGCTACCATTTTTGCCCAGACTGACCTCAAAACTCAGTCCTTCCAGTTTGCACCTTCTGTGTAGCTGTGATTACAAGCACGTGTCACCAGGCCTGACCTCTCATTTCAACATTCTAATACATTTTACGCATAACCCCCTGGAGTCACAGGTCTTGGTTTAAGAAACACCATAATAGGTTGAGAATATGCCTAGCACATTTAAGGTTGTGGCTTTGATCCTTAGCACTGCTTAAAACAAACAAACCAAACCCTGCAATTGTGAAGAAGAAAATTTCATTGGATTCAAAGATGCTTCAGAATTGCTTTTAGCAGTGGATTTACCTTGTAACCTTATTTTCTCAGACTGAACTGGAATGGTACAGCATAGAGTTAGAGTTGGAAGAAACATCGACATTCAGATGGTTGAATCCAACTTTTGACTCAGGATAGGAGCATTCTCTCGTAAATTGGGCACTTTCTGTTTCAGTATGCCCAGTGTCAAATTATGCAGCTGTCCCCATCCTCCTCATTCCCTGGTAGTGGAAAATCTAGGCTCCATAGTCCGACAAACCTGAATTTCAATGCTGCTCGTGGTTCACCAGCTGTGAAATCAGTGGCAATCCACTCACGTTGATGAGCCTGTAGCCATGATGAGGGCTGAGATGAAGAAGAGGACCACGGGGATGCTAAGAGCCACTGGAACATTCTCCCTAGTTAAATATATGCATCGAGATAGCACATTGCTGGGTCACCCTGCTTGTTTCCAGAAGCTCCTAAGCATAGGACCATCTCTCATCCATCCCTGAATTCCTATGTCCTGGTCCTGTGCCCAAATATAGTTGAAAGTTTGTCTGTCGTACATGGGCTCACCGTGCTCTAGTTAAAGCTGGGCTGCTGCTTTTTTTCAACAAATAATTCTGTCAATGGATTCTTATTTGGAAGAGCTAGAACATCTCCATTTGAAATGCAATATGCACCCTTTCAAACATGCGTGTGTGTGTGTGTGTATGCACATACATGCATGTGTGCATGCTCACATGTACCAGTACTGGGGCTTGAACTTTAGGACATTGCCCCTTAGCTTTTATGTTTAAGGCTGGAACTCTTTGGAGTAATTAATTGAAGGGAAGAACTTCACAGATTTTCCAGCCTGGGCTGGCTTGAAACCTCAGTCTTCAGATCTCAGCCTCCTGAATAGATAGGATTACAGGCATGAGCCACCAGTGCCCTGCAATTACAATCCATTGTGGTGCTGGCTCTACCTTGTGGAGTTTAACTCCTTTATGCCTGAAAGCCATTATATCCCCATTCACGCATGCCTTCTCTAAGCTGAATATCTACAGTAATTTTATTCCTCACACAAATGACCTCTGCTCCCTCATCATCCCTCATTTATCTCTGCACCCACTGCTTCTCAGTGAGATCCTTCTTCATGTGTAACGTTTGCCACTAGCCATGAAATTGCAATGTTACCTGGCTGGAATGGAGAATGGGGATTGCTAGCTTCCATCATTAGGGCAAGTTACACCTGGACTCTAAGCAGCACCTGGAGACTAAAGCTCTCTGAAGAGGGTAAAGAGAATGCTGAGCAGCAGAAGAAGCAAGTCTTAGTGAAATGTTTGCTGTACACAACTGGCAATGCAGGACATAGAGAGCTGCCCAAATAGTTATCCCCAAGGGTAGAAATAGATGTTCAGAGCTGCTGGACTGCCAAAGCTGAGTAGAGTTAGTAAGGGATACAGCTGCAGAAAGGGGCCAGAGTGAGGACCAAGGTGGGACCTAGGGTTGAAGTCAGTTTCTTCTTGCCCCTTTCAGATGATTTGGACCTGGATGAGTTCCAGCTGGAGATGGAAGACTCAAAGCCACACCCAAGTGTCCAGTGCAGCCCTGTGCCAGGTAAGATGGGCACCTGAGAAGCACAGGAAGAGGCAGGAAAGGGGAATCACACCCCAGGAGGAGTAACCAGGTCAACCATATTGGCAGCCATGCTTCAGGCGGTGATTTTGCCTTGTGTCCAACCTGCGTGGGGAAGGTAGCCTCGTTTTATAATTTTCTGGGGGACAAACTGGACCTGTGTCCCTTGTATAGCTACTTTGAGGGGAGTGATGAGGGGCTGGTGGGAGTCAAGTAATGTTTATAAATCATAGAGAATACGCATCCAGGAGGAAAACTGCTCTCATAGAGAAGAGAAACAAGAAAGAATACCTTGGTTCCACAGCTAGAAGTAGGGGTACTGCTTTTGAGTACTCCCTGGGTCTAATTTTTCTCCTTGATGCCATCAGCCTAAGATGTGTTTGTTTTTATTTATTTAGTCCTAGGACTAGAGCTTGAACTCAGGGCTTTATACTCTTGTTTGGCCTTTTTGATCAATGCTGGAGCTGACACTTGGGCTACACTTTCTCCATTCGCTTTTTGATGATTAATTGAAGCTAAGAATATCACAGACTTTTTCTTTTGTCCCAGTTGGCGTTGAACCTGGATGCTCAGACTTCTGCCTCCTGACTCGCTTGATTATAGACATGAGCCACGGGTGCTAAGAAGTCTTTAAAGAAATCTGTTGCATTTGTGTAACTGTTAACTGCCATGCTAGAAAATAGCAGCCTTTTACTCAAGCCAACACAGGAACTAATTATTCAGGATGAAGAAAGTGTGATGATCAGTTTGCTGCTTCTATTTCAGCTCACCTCCATCTCCCATTTTTTTTTTTCTTTTTAATCTTTCTTTAGCCCAGGCCCTTCCGTCAAGCCTAGTTCGCTGGCCTACTTTGCCTAGCCACAGCAATCAGCACTCAGTGACAATAGCACGCCCCCTAGTGCCCGCTGGCACTAGCACACTCACCCAGCCTAGAGAAAGCAGGTGGTGTTTCTTAGAAACTCACCTACTTCCTTAACACTACAGAAACATCATCTTTGAAAAACCAGTAATCAACTGGGATGATGTCAAAGAAAAAGTCTCAAAAACAAGGTCCAACTTGAACTTACTTTTAAAATAGCTTATTTAAATGGCCAAATAAATTATAGTTTATCATATGGTGGACTGTTATACAGACATTCAAAATATGTTTTTGGGAATTAAAGAGTAAGGGAAAGTGCACATAATAAAATTTAATTAGAGACAGAAAAAAAGCTATATGTGTGAAAATCCCAACTTGGTTTAGGCATATATGTATATATGTATTTTTAACAGACGGAAATATGCCAAAGTAAGTTCTTTCTGAGAGGTGAGGACATTAACAGTTTTAATTTTTCCATATCACATTTTAAATTTTCCATGATTACTGCTGATTACTGCAAAATGAGAAAATAAAGAATTTAAAACTAGGTCCCACAGAAGCTTCTCAAATTCCCAAGCTACCAGCAATACATTGAAAAATAAGGATCTGAAGCCAAAGGAAATGAAGAAATAATGTGTCCAAAGTTCAAGGTGATTTAAGAACAGACTTTGGAGAGAGAGATAAGAAAATACCAGAATTGGGCCGGGAGTTTGGCCTAGTAGGAAGAGTGCTTATCTAGCATGCACAAAGACCCAGGTTCAATTCCTCAGTACCACATAGGTAGGAAAAAGCTAGAAAAAAAAAAAAGCTGGAAATGGTGCTATGGCTCCAGTGGTAGAGCGCTAGCCTTGAGAAAGCCCAAGGGTGGTGCTCAGGCCTTGAGTCCAAGCCCCAGGACAAGCAAAATCAAACAAACAAAAAACCAGAATCTTACCTATCTAGTGTGTGATGAAGTCAGAAAATCCAGAAGTCACTTTTTTTTAAACTTCCTTCCTATTTTTGTCTTGTTTTGAGACAAGGTATTTCTATGTGGCCCAAACTGCTCTTGAAGTCTGAATTTCCCTGTCGCAGCCTCCGAAGTGTTAGGAGTACAGTCATGTACCACCACACCTGGCTTAGTGGCTTAGAATTTTGATTACTTGCTTTAATCCCGAATACCAATTCACTGACAAATGAATACGAAATGTGATATAACAGCTCTCTCACAGGGCAAGAGAGCCACTGCAGTATACTATTGGGTCCCATCTGCAGTGGACTACTGAGCAGCAGAACCTGCCAGACTATGGTTACTGTCTGGGCAGTCATTCATGCACTGCCTTTACCCCATCTGTGGCCAGTTCTGATGTTCTCTCCTCTCTCTTAGGCCAGTCTGTCCTTTCATCCTTCCAAAGTTTGTTCCATTAGAAGGACAGGTGTACTTAGCATTTCCTCAATGCCTGAGTTGGTGCTGAAAAAGCATCAGCCAACCAGTTCAGGCTAGCTTCCCCTCTCCCCTCCACCAGTGGCCACCATATTGGGAGGGTCTTGAGTTCTGCCATAACTCAGGCCAACTCTCCTATAAGCCACCATCACAGGATACTGCCCAGGGTTGCAAACATCTGAAAAATTGCCTAAAGGGAGGAGAGAAGGTGGGCTGGGACAATACAAACATCAGGTCCCTGATCATGTGGGGGCACCCTGTTTTCTGGGCCCAGGCGCCACTGTTCACTGTCCTGAGTGGCCTTTTCTTTTCTCTTTATTGAAGAAACTCTTGGCCGCTATGCTCATCATTTCCTTGTTTTATTTCTATACTACTGGAGACCAAGACCCACCACACTAGTGCTTCTGTGCTGCTTTAATGTACACATCTATTTGCGTTCCTTTTGGGGAAAAGGTTAGAGATCACTCATTACTCCTCCTTGGAAGGAAGGCCATTCATATTCTGATTCCCCAAGACACCCTCCACCCCAACTCCGAGAGTTCTCTGGGGTGGAGGTCAGGCCTACCTAGCCTAGGACAAGTTTTCTCGGGGCAGCCTTGGTCCCTGGGGCAGAGGGAGTCTCTGAGCACAGAGGCCATCCTTGCTCCTCCCAGTCTGGTCCCAGCAGCCCATGGCCCTAGGTTTATGACTGTTCCTCTCTCTTACAGGCCCCTTCAAGCCCTGTGAGTATCTCTTTGAGAGCTGGGGCATCCGCCTGGCTGTGTGGGCCATCGTCCTTCTGTCCGTGCTCTGTAATGGGCTGGTATTGCTGACTATGTTTGCTGGTGGGCCAGGTCCCTTGTCCCCAGTCAAGTTTGTGGTAGGTGCCATTGCAGGTGCCAATACGTTGACTGGCATTTCCTGTGGCCTGCTGGCCTCTGTGGATGCTTTGACCTTTGGCCAGTTTGCTGATTATGGAGCCCGCTGGGAGATGGGGCTGGGCTGCAGGGCCACGGGCTTCCTGGCCGTCCTGGGCTCGGAGACCTCAGTGCTGCTGCTCACCCTGGCTGCTGTGCAGTGCAGCGTCTCTGTCTCCTGTGTCCGGGCCTATGGGAAGGCCCCTTCGCTGGGCAGCATCCGAGTGGGAGCCCTGGTCTGCCTGGCACTGGCTGGGCTGGCTGCTGCCCTGCCCCTGGTGTCAGTCGGGGAATATGGAGCCTCTCCCCTCTGCCTGCCCTATGCACCCCCTGAGGGCCAGCCATCCGCCCTGGGTTTTGCTGTGGCCCTGGTGATGACGAACTCCTTCTGCTTCCTGGTCGTGGCTGGTGCCTACATCAAGCTCTACTGTGACTTGCCACGTGGGGACTTTGAGGCCGTGTGGGACTGCGCCATGGTGAGGCATGTGGCCTGGCTCATCTTTGCAGATGGGCTCCTCTACTGTCCCGTGGCCTTCCTCAGTTTTGCCTCCATGCTGGGCCTCTTCCCTATCACCCCAGAGGTCATCAAGTCTATCCTGCTCGTGGTACTGCCCTTGCCGGCCTGCCTCAACCCCCTGCTATACCTGCTTTTCAACCCCCACTTCCGGGATGACCTTCGGAGGCTCTGTCCCCATTCTGGGGCTGCCAGGCCCCTGACGTACGCTGCTGCTACCAGTGAGCTGGAGAAGAGCTCCTGTGATTCCACTCAAGCGCTCGTGGCCTTCTCTGATGTGGATCTTATTCTGGAAGCTTCGGAGACTGGACGGCCCCCTGAACTGAAGACCTATGGTTTTCCCTCAGTGACCCTCATCTCCTATCAGCAGCCAGGGCCCCCCAGGCTGGAGGGAAGCCATTTGGTAGAGCCAGAGGGAAGCCATATGGGGAACCCACAGCCCTCTCTGGGTGGAGAACTTCTGCTGAGGGTAGAGGGAGCCACATCAGCAGGTGGGTGCCCCTCTGTGGGAGGGGGCTTCCGGCCCTCTGGCTTTGCCTCACACTTATAAATGTCCCTTCCTAGGACATGTTCTTTTCCTCCCATCTCTTTCCTGTCCTCTCTCCCCTGTCTAAGAATGATGGCTGCTTGTAAAATAGGTTAAATTGGAGCTCAGTGCCGTGGTGGTCTAGGCCCTGGCTCCTTTGCTCTCTCCTCTCCATGGCCAACACCAGTGCATTTCACCTTTATGCTGACCTCCTCTGTCAAATCCAAAGCAATGGAATTTACGTAAGGGAAATATGGGAAGTAAAAGACAGTGAGTGAGATGGGGGCTCATAGGGCTAGCTGGGATCAGAGCTTAAAGGACAATGAGACTTTACAGAGAAAGGTCTGGAAGGAGACCACCACATATGGGCATCTTTCTTGTGACTCATGAATGGGATACAAAATACGTTCTGTAAACTGGTGCTGGTGACTCATGCCTATAATCCAAGCTACTCAGGGGATTAAAGATCATGGTTTGAAGCCAGCCCAGGCAGGAAAGTCATGAGACTCGAATCTCCAATTAACCACCAAAAAGTCAGAAGTGGAGCTGTGGCTCAAGTGGCAGAGTGCTAGCTTTCAGAGAAAAAAACTTAGGGACAGTACCTAGGTCCTGAGTTCAAACCCCCAGTACTCTCTCTCTCTCTTTCCCTCTATTTATATGTATATATATGCGTGTGTGCACATACATACATATGTATTATCTGTTCATCTTGACCAATGGAAAAGTTAAAATGTGTTTTGGAAGCCATTACACATTCTGCCCATTTCTGTTAGTGAATAAAGGATCTGCAGCAGAAAAAAATAGACTGAACTTAGTTTAAGCAGGTTATCCAAATTATTTAACAAACTTTCATTTGCTTATTTGGCCCTCATGTAATACTTTTAATCTCAGAACTTAATGCACCTTTTTCCCAGGGGACTCCCCTCAGTGTTACCCAGTGCTGTCCAGTGACATCACAAGATTCCAGAACTCCTTGAAAGCTCTGATTCTAAGGAGTCCAACAAGAGGCCATGGTCAGAGGTAACTAGTGATTCCATTGGCTAGTATAGACTGTCCATCCTCACTGTCGGCTCCACTTGTCCCACCCATCAAAGAGGGAGGAATCCACCACTATGGTTTCAGCATCAGTCCTCCCACAGTGGGACAGGGAGAAAAGTGTTTCTGGATATAGATTCCCTCCCCACCCTGGCCCCAAACACCAGTGAAACTTGTCTCAGGAAGGATTTGGGGTCCTGGCGAGTTATATATGAGGAAGCCTGTACCGATGTGGGCTCTCCCTGGCTCTGAGTTGCTTTCATATGCTTCTCTTTCCAAAGCCCCCTGGCCATCTCTTGCCACTACCTGATCCTAAATCCAGACCTTTCTTTTCTGTAGGACAGGGACCCATCAGTCAAAAAAAAAGAAATATACTGCATTTTAGGTAGTTTTGGAGTTATCTGGGACTCACGGATGCCCCCAAACAGGCAGTGGACCCTTTTGTGTCTCTCTTCTTGATTTTACTACCTTATGCTTTCCCACATGTGGTGGATGAGCTTCAAAATGTCTCCTACTCCATCTCACACATACCCATCCAGTCTCCGGATGAGGAGAGGAGGCTGGACATCCATGAAGTCATAGAAAGGGAGTCTTGCAGATACAAAAGGGGAATCCAAGATTCAGAAATGGTGAGACTTGTTCCAGGGCACCCTCAACATCAGTCCTGTTGGGAGGACCCAATTTGGTATCTTGAGATTCAGTCCTTGGGATCCTTAGCTAGGTCCTACCCTGGGGACTCTGCCATTAAGACAACCCCAGAAAGCCTTTCTGGTTTCACAGTGCCAGTCCCTGTAGTGTAGCTTCTCCACTAGCTTCCTGCTGTCTCCTGTGCTCAGGGGAAATTCTGACATAGGTCAAAAAGATTACCTGGGCGAAGGGGCAGGATGAGGCAAAGTTCATGCCTGGAACTCCATACCTTTCTAAATCTTGCGGCTAGTTGAATTTTCTGAACTCTTACAGGCTTTGAAGCTGAATCTGCTCACCTTAAAATTCCGTAGGGTCTTAGCAGGGGGTCAGCTGCAAAGAAGGAGCTTACTCAGTGATGGACCATTGATTTATCAATTGTTTGAGGACTCCTGGTCTTCCTATTTATCCAGGGCTGATCACAAGTTCTTAATTGAAGACAATGTTAACTTTGAGTCTGTGTTACTGTGAGTTGCTTTGGTGGCTCTCATCAGTGAAAGAAGCTCTCTGAGATACCCTGAAACCCCATTGGTGACAAAATTGATATGATTTGGGAAGCCATGACTTCTAACTGTAGAGCTCTACTGACTCCCTACCATGAGATCATGGTTCCCTTTGGAGTTAGGGAACCAGCCTGGACATGGAGTGGCAGGGTCATGTGGATGTCTAGGCGTTATAGGAACTGTTATCTACAGGTGTCTTCTCCTATGAAATGTAGGCCAGTTCTCTTTGGCTGCAAGTGATCAAGTGGCATTGCTGTCAAAGTCTAAAGATCTGACATCCGTTGAGGCTGGACCTCATGGTCAAAGGAGAGGCGGGAGGGTAGAGAAAAGGTTGAGAAGGGGTTTGTCATAAACTTATTCGAGAATTCTAGTCAATGTACATTTACCTAAAATAAGATCATGTGGTAAAGTTTCTTTGTGTTTTGCCTTTGACTGAATTCCTAGCAAATCGGTATGTTATTCCTTTGGTTATCTCCTTTATGATCAGTAGATTACATTGTGTATTTGGTTAATCACAAAATCATTTTGTTCAGTGTACATGAATGAACTTATTTTTTCTGGTTGACAGAATCTTCCAAAATGGTGTCCACAGGAAAAAAAATCCGTCTTAGGAGGGCTATGGTATTGGACATACTGGGAACCTCTGAGCCAGCATGCACTGCCCTGGGTTCTGTGTGCTGTGTCTTGGCAGCTGGTGCCAACCAGAGTATCCTCTTAGACCAGCTGATGGAGGAGAACTTCTTTTGGTGGACCATAGTTTGCTAAATATTTCTGTACACACTGAAAGAAAAACCAAAAACACCCAGAGCTAAAATTAGAAGGGTATAGATTAACAAAGTCTCTAGTCCAGCCTTCCCCTTAACCTGTCCCAACCCTCTTCCAGGAAGAATAAAGGCTTAAAGAATAAGGTAGGGGCTGGGTGCTGGTGGCTCATGCCTGAAATCCTTCCTACTCAGGAAGCTGAGATCTGAGGATCTAAGGGAGAGAAAGCAGGAAGAGCTGACAAGAAGGCCTGAGAAGAGAGGATGACAAGAGGTAGCTAGAAACCTGATCCTTTCTGGTACCCTCCCCTCTGACTACCTCTGCTCTGGTTTAGCAAATTCCCTCTCCCATCATTCCCCACACTGTGTTCCTCCTGTGACCCAATTCCAAGCTCCATGCCATAACCAGCTATGTAAAATGTAAGAATTGTCAAGATGTACATATTTGGGTTCTTCTGTATAATAAAGTGCCAGTGAAGTACTGTATGTGTCTATCAGTATCTTTCTGCTACCTCTGCTGGGACCAAGGGAATGGCCAGAAGTGGGGAGGCTTTGAAGGAGGAGAGAGCATCTAGATGGTCAAGTCTCCTTCTCACCCTAACTTCTGAATTTGAAGCATGTGAAGCCCAACTATAAAAGTGCATAGTTCACATTTGGAAGTGGGAGAATTAATTCCACAAAGCTGCTTTGAAGTATCCTTCATGTGCTTTGCACTTGACCCGACACAGAATGACCAGAAGAAAGGTCTGTGCAGGCTAACCTTTCATTACTCAGCCTCGGAAACCTTATTAAACGCAAGCCTACTGCTATGTTTCCTGATACTCTAAACGCCCAACAATCGGCTTGCTTTCGGCCAGATTCCTTACTCATGCTCTACCGTGGGATTTTTCTCCTTCAGACATCTTGTTTCTGAGTGAAATGATGCCCAATCTTAAGGAAACTTACAATTATGGTAATAGGCTAGAACTCCAGAATGGTATGAGGAGATAGGTGCCAGTGGCTCATGCCTATAATCCTAGCAAACTCGGAAAGATGAGGTCTGAAGATTGAGGTTGGAAGCCAGCTGGGAAGGAAAGTCTGTGAGACCCTTATCTCCAATTAACCAGCTAAGAAACAAGTAGAGCTGAAGCTCAAGTGGTAGAGTACTGGCCTTGAGTAAAAAAGCTAAAGGATAGTTCAGGCTCTGGGTTGGAATTCCAGTATGGGCACACACACACACACACACACACACACACACACACACACACACACACACACACGGTTTGAGAAGCCCACTGGCCTGGTGCTTGATTACCTTTTCTTCCTCTCCCTTCTCTCTTTCCTCCTCCTCTCTTCTACTTCATTTCTTCCCTTTCCTTTTCTTCTTCTTTTCTTCCCTCCCCTCTTCCTCCTCTTCATCTCTCTGTTCTTTTCCTCCTCTTCCCCCTACCTTTCCTCTCCTCCTCCTCCTCCCACTTGCTCTCTTTTTTCTTTTGTATTTACTTTTATTTCAAAATTAATTTTTGAGTTAGTAATGAACCCTTCCCTCCTCTGAGAGATCAGACAGCGCTAGGTAAACCCTTGCCGTCTGCTCTTCTTGAACACAGCATTCCACCTCCCTTCATTCTTCTGACCTAGCTACAGGAAAGCTGATTTCCTCAAGGGTTCTTATAGTCTGGGTTAAGAAATAGATTCCTAGGCCAGGCGCCAGCCGGTGACTCTTGCCTATAATCCTAGCTACTCAGGAGGCTGAGATCTGAGGATTATGGTTCAAATCCAGCCTAGGCACTAAAGTCCGTGAGACTCTTACCTCCAATTAACCACCAGAAAACCAGAAGTGGTGCTGTGGCTCAAGTGGTAGATGATAGAGTGATAGCCTTGAGTTTAAGAGCTCAGGGATAGAGTCCAGATCCAGAGTTCAAGCCCTATGACCAACACACCCCCCCCCAAACAAACAAAAACCCAGAAAAAAAAATAGAGTCTCAGGAGTTAACTCCAGTATGTGCCTGTTTCTTGAGAGACAGAATCTAAGCAACTGCAGAAATATAAAGAGAACTGAGGCTGGGCCTATGTCTAAAAAGCAAAGAGCATTCTGGATTTAAAGCAGTGCCAAGTTCTGCTTAATGGGAATCTGTCAGTAGTTGCCAGTACCCACCATGGGCAGGCTCCACTGTTCTCTCTGTACGTCTGTTCCAATGTCTATCTGCTTCTTAACCACATTCCAGTACTCCATCCCCACCCTTTTTGTTTAAAAAGCTTTAATCTAATTTTTGAATAAGTAACACATTGACATGGTTCAAATAACAGCGGTTTTTATTAACAGTCTCTCTCCTGTCTCTTCTCTATTTACTCACTTTCCAAACCCTTAGTGGTTCCCAATTTTGTTAATTTCTCATGTGTTTGCACTTGTTTTCCCCTCTCTCCCTTTCTTCCATCTCCTTCTTTCTTTCCTTCCTTCCTTCCCTCCTTTCTTTCTTTCAAATGCGTATACAAGCAATCCGTGCTTGTGTTTCCTTTTTACTCAGTTGACATACCATAATTCTTCTACTTCTCTCGTTGAGCCACTAATGTAGCTCAACTATCTTTCCATATCAATAAAGCTTTCCTCATTGTTTTATTTTCTCTCCTTTTTCGTGGTATCAGGGTTTGAATTTAGGGCTTCATGATTGCTAGGCAGATGTTCTACCACTGGACCAGGCCTGTAGCCTTTTGTTGTGCAAGTTATTAGTAAGAGAGGACTTTGTTTCCTGCCATTGGCGTGATTCCCCAAGGTAGGCTTTGTGTCACAGCAAGGATAATAGATGTGCACCACCTTACCAGGCTTGAGGAGGGTGTCTAGCAAATGGATCTCTCCTGCCTAAGCTGGCTTTGAACTCTGGTTCTCCCAATCTCAACCTCTCAAGTACTAGGATTACAAATAGAAACCACCAGTTCCTAGCAGTGTTCCTGTCCCTCCCCACCCCCAACAACTTACATCTCATTATATAAATTTATTAGAATTTTATCTCACCGTTGGACGTTTGGGTTGCTTAATATTTTGTACTTACAAATGATACTCCAAGAAGTGGGCTTGTATGCTTACAATTTATGATATATGTGTATATGTAAGATAAATCTCCAGAAGTGGAATTTTTGGGTTAAAAATAATTACACATAATTATATCTTCATTTCACTGCTTCTTTTGACTCATAAGATGGTTGATTCATAATTTCTTACAGGTGCCTCACTCTGATGCTCATTCCTCTTCTAAACATTTTTTTTAGGATCAATTCCTGAGCAAAAAGCCCTGTTTTCTTTCAGTATTTCTTGTCCTGAGAGATCTAGAAGGATGCTTCCTTCTACTTGACCAAATTACACATCAATGGCTAAATAATGAGTTGAGCCCTGTTAGACCAAGGTGCCTATCTTGGTTCACTCCACTGTGATGTATAAAGTGGGGGTGTTTCTATGGGGTCCCACTAGACATAGGGTGGCTGATCAGGGCCCCTGCTGTAGCAAGGCTATGGGTAGGTGGGACTGGTAGCAAAGGCTCCACCAGGAAGCCTAACATAATAAAAATGAGCAACTGCTTTCTGTTGAAAAAGAGAGAATTAAAAAATTAACATAACCAAGTATATCTCTACAATTGATTTCCTGTCTTCAAGGGGCCATCTGGCTAGGAGATGTAAATAACATAGAACAACAGATAACTTCTTGTTTGAACTAGACCATTTATATTCCTGAGAACTGTCACTGACACTATTTTTCCCTTTGGGCATGTCTTCTCTGTTTATAAGAAAGGAGGATGGGCAGATATTTATAAGGTGAGATTTAAAGAGCCCTCAAGTTCTTGGACATTCTTCTCTATAACAGCTCCTCCCTTGGCTACCATAGTGGTTAAAATTCCTATGTTCAGCAGGGTGTGATGACGAAGTTCTATAATCTCAGCTACTCAGGAGGTCTCTGCTGAGGATCATAGTTTAAGGCCAGCCAGGGCAAAGAGTAATTTAGTTCCCCATCTCAACAAATAAGCCAGGCATGATGGTTTACTTCTGAATATTTGTAATCCACCCCAGTTGTAATTCCAGCTATGGGAGGGGAAGTAGGAAGACTCTTAGGCCTGTACTAGGCAGAAAGTACAAAATGTTATTGAAAAAATAAAGTAAAAATGGTTAGGAGCTTTTAATGGCAATCTTCAGATCTCAGCATCCTGAGTAGCTAGGATTATTGTCATGAGCCACCAACACTCGGCTTTTTTTTTTTCTTAATATAACTTTATTGCTATCATTAAGCTGTTACACAAAGGGTTAGCATTTCATAAGTCAGATAATAAGTACATTTCTTTTTTGGGCAAGGTCATCTTTTCCTTTGCTTTCCTCCAGTTTCTTCCTCCTGTCCCTGCCCATAAGTTGCATAGTTCATTTTCCACGAAGTGTTTACTGAATACCATGCCTGCATTGTTTCATCTTCCCTCCCTCTACTTCTGTGCCCCCTTGCCCTCCCACAAGATAGAAAAAAACAACAACAAAAAAGCAACAACAACAAAAAACCCCAAACTCCAAGTCCCCAGTATTTCTAGCTCTTGAAATTAATTTCAGTAAATAGCATTTTAAATGCTCAGAGGCATTACACCATTGGGTTCCTCCCCTGAGAATATCTTCCTTTAGACTCACTGCTTGTGTGTGAATGCCTAGAGTCTTATCTAATTTATTATGGCCCAGTATTTTAGATCTAGCTTCTTCATATGAGAGAAAATATGTACTATCTGTCTGTCTGTCTGTCTCTCTGATCTTGGCTTACCTCACTTACCATGATTTGTTTTAGATTCATCCATTTAAAAGTGGGGCTGCTTATTACACAAGTGGAAGTGCTGGATTTCCAGTACTTGTATGGAGAAGGGGCCATAGAAGCTTCCTTACCAAGTCCATCTTCACATTACACAACCTGATAAGGAGTGAGGCACAAACACAGTTGTCTTCTTACCAACTGCTGGGTCTGTAGAAGGCAGCTGTGCAATGGAGCTTTAATGGGCAAGGAAGCTGTCAGGATGTACAGTATAGTCTCCCAGCTATGGACATAGGCCTGGACGGGTGGTTCACAAGGAACCTAAGACAAAAGAATGTTGAAGGAGAATGGAAGATGCAAGTGAGGTGGTGCTGTGCTCTGGATTTCACAAATAGGTTCAGAACTGCACAATGGCCAGGTGTCTAAGAAGTCCTGGAAAACATCCTAGCTCCTAACTTCTTTTACAGAGGAGGAAACCAAAAGGGGAAGAATTTGTCCATGTCCCTTACACCACAGTTACTCTGAGGAGAACAATATTAGAACAGAGATCACACAGGCCTGTGTTTGAATCGAGGTTTGCCATTTATCTGTCCTTAGGTGCTGCTTCACCAGAGTCTAATTGTGTCATCAGTAAAACAGAGGTAATTATAGCACCTGCACTTGGAAGGTAATTGGAAAAGTTACAGAGGGGTGTGTGTGTGTGTGTGTGTGTGTGTGTGTGTGTGTGTGTGTGTGTGTAGAACTTTGCTTGGTGCCTGGAAATAACTCCAGGTGTGGAGACAGCCTGGGGACTAAGAATTCATTCCCTAGATGAAGATGCCTTTGGTGTTTTTGAAGGAAAGAGTTCACAGAGCTGCCTCTTGGTTGAAGCAGTTTTAGGGTTGTAGATAAAGGCAAAGAAGGGGACACAGCCTCGTGGCTAAGCAAAGAAGACAAGTATATGAAGGGGTAAAACCCAAGAAAAAGGTAGGAGGGGAGGGCAGGATGAGAGACACGGGTAACCTGTCATCTCTGATCTGGAGAGAGGGATGGATGCTCTTTGGGGGCCATGGCAGGAGGCAGGGATGACTTGCCAAGAAGCAGGGAAAAAGTGGAATGCATTGTTTCTGTGTATAGCATGTCTGTGTCCACTGCCCAGCCTCTCCTGGCCTTTCTGGCAGCCTTGTGCAGTCTGGGACCATAAGCTGCCTACAGCCAGCCATCCTGGGGAGCAGGTTCTGGAAACCACAGGCCCATACCCCCTCCTCATCCTACCCTCCCTCAGGCTGCCCCAACCTAAACAAGACAACCTGGGCAGGGGGGCCACACACTGATGGAAAAATACACAATTGGCTGGAAAAGGAGCTTTTATTTGTATGTGCTGAATTCCCGCAGCAGCTGAAGGATAAATAGCTAGGCCCAGTCTGGGCTTAGAGTCTGCCCACAAGGTGGGTGGTAAAATCTGTTCTTATTTAGATAGCTTGTGGGGAGAGGTGAAAAGGGGGACTGGGGGCAGAAGGAGAGGGGAACTTGGAATCTGCAATGTTTATATGATCAGTCATGGATGTCATCTCTTCTCTTTAATTTGGGGTTTGGAATTAAGAAACAGCTTAGCTTGCTTGTCCTAGCAACAGAACAGGCAGACAAGTAGATGGGGCACAGAGCAATTCCTTAGGGCGCATCTCTGGTCAGATAGCTTTTTCCAACCCCCAGTTTCCTGCTAAGTATTCAATGCGTAGGCCTTGTGACATACTGTACTGGGCACTTCACGTGTATCACCTAATTCAATCCTCATAACAATTGTAGAGTTAAGTACCATCATCACACCCCATTTACAGAGGTGAAGACCAAAAAGAAAGGTGGAAAGAAGCATTCTGGCAACACTGTCAGTGAACAGCACCACCAAGCTGGAGCCAGATCATCTTATGTCTGTATTGTCATTTCCCACCCTTCCCCAGACTGGGAAGAGGGACTTGGGCATGCCCCTTCTGTTCCCTGACCTAGATTGTCTGGACCTGTGAGGGCAGGGAGATGGATGGATGACTTCTAATAACTCAGCACTGGTATTTGTATAATCACAATTGTAGAAAATAGTCCTTACAAGGACTACAGGACCTGGGTGCCATGGCTTATACCTGTAATCTAGCTACTCAGGAGACTGAGATCTGAGGATCACGGTTCAAAGCCATCTTGGGCAGGAAAGTCCGTGTTACTCATCTCCAGTTAACCATCATAAAACCAGATGTGGTGCTGTAGCTCAAAGTGGTAGAGCACTAGCTTTGAGCTAAGGAGCTCAGGGACGGCACCCAGGCCTAGAGTTCAAGCCCCATGTTAGGCAATAAAAGAAGAGTCCTTATAAGGACTACAGAACCTGGAGCCATGCAATGGACACAGAAACACATTTTCTGGTCTAAGAGCTATGGGGAAGACCACTCAGGGGTTATGAGTCATAGCATGCCTGAAGCTTCAAGTCTATTTTAGATGGGATGAAGACTTTCTAAGACTTGCAGTCATCATGGAGGACATAGGAGGCAGAGGAAATGTTGCTATAGCCAGATCACATATGGTCTTGAGTCACAAAAGTAGACTTGATTTTTGTTCTGACTATAAAAGGAAATCACCTGAAAGGTTTTAAGTAGGAAAAGCAAACCTGACTTACATTGTCAAAAGATTATTCTTTCTGCTGAAAAAGCCTGCATTGAGGAGGGTCAAGGATGGTAACAAAAAAACTAGATATGGCTCCAGTGCAAGTGAGAAAGTAGCTGGTAGAAGGTGATAGGCTAGGTGGTAATGTTTGGGGTATTTTGTTCTATTCAAGGTGGTTTTCTCCTATAACCATTCCCTAAATCCAACTCTCATTTCATGTCTGGGTTTAGCCTGAAACAATCAGTACAAGAAAGTTCACTGGCCAAAATGATTGCTTTTTTATGGTGATCTCATCTCCAATTTCTGTTCCATGAAAAACAAATCTTCTAGAAGATACTAAAGCACATATGACTGCTGCTGGAAGTCACTTAGGAGGGGAAGAAACTTCTGGGACAAACAGCCTAAGAGAAAGCTGATAGTATGGATGACAGACAGAAACCAAGCGCGCTCTCTCTCTCTCTGTATATTTTTTTTTGTGGCTCATGAGGCTTGAACTCTAGGCCTGGGCGTTGTCCCTGAGTTCTTCAGCTCAAGGCTACTGCCACAGCCCCACTTCCCATTTTCTAGTAGTTAATTGGAGATAAGAGTCTCATCTTCTTTGTTCTTTAGTGCCCAGGATGGCTTCAAACTGCGAGCCTCCTATCTTAGCCTCCTGAGTAGCTAGGATTACAGGCATGGCACCAAGCTCTTTGTATTATTCTCAGTCCACCAGTCCATGTTTGTACTATCTTTCTGCCTCTGAATCCTCCCATCTATGTGTTGGATCTTTTATTTTTTTTTTTTCCAGTGCCAGTTGAGGGGGCTCCTGCTCTCACTTAGCTTTTGTGCTTAAGTCTGGCTCTACAAAGTAATACCTCTTTTTCAGACTTTGTGATGGCTAATTGGAGATAAGAATCTTAGATTTGCCTGCCTGGCTCCAAACTTGAATCCTCAGAGATCAGCCTACTGAGTAGCTAGGGTTATAAGCATGAGCCACCCATGCTCCATTCTGTTCATTTAGTAAGACAAGCAGTGCCTTTATTAGCCCCAGTCTGAGTTTCATTGAAAACTGAAAGCATTCTAATTGATATATTTCTGGTATTTACAAACTCCAACCTACCATGCGTGTAGGTGACCTGTCACTGAGTTCTCATTTGTTGCCTTGTATAAGCTCTTGGACAAGGCCCTGAATTCCAGTCTTAGTCTTGAAGGGACAATCAATGAAGAATGGGAAATGTCTATTCAGCTGGGGCTTATGTGTGGTGCTCAGCCCGGGTATAGTCCTGACATTACAGTGCCTATTTCTCTGACACAGAAAATCTCTTCCTACTTGAGCTTATTTTGCACTCAAAATCTGTTGGGGTTGGGGTTGTAACTTAATGGTAGTAATCATCTAATGTGTGGAACACTGGGTTCAACCCCCAGTACTACAAAAACAAACAAAAAAACCCTTGATTTACACAATTGTTCGATCAAATCATGAGTAGGGAATTCACATATGTCATCTAAATATTTAGAGTAATACAATGGATTAGGAGTAAAAGGGATTGTAACAATTTGTATTTAAATCTATATAATCTGTAAACAGCATGACCAATTTCCTCATTATATCCTCAAAGATTAGCACAGTATTTGGCACACAGTACACATGAATTAAATATTTGTTGAACAAATCAAAGCTTCACTATAGTAATTCTGGCCAGTTATATACATCACAAAAAGTTCTGAAACACAGGGCCAGGAGTTTGGCCTAGTGGTTAAAGTGCTTGCCTAGCATCTTCGAAGACCCGGGTTCGATTCATTGGTACCACATACATAGAAAAAAGCCAGAAGTGGTGCTGAGGCTCAAATGGTAGAGCTCTAGCCTTGAGAAAGTCCAAGGACAGGGCTCAAGCCCTGAGCTCAAGCCCAGCACTGGCAAAAAAAAAAAAAAAGTTCTGAAACACTAAATGTGAACAGAAAGGATGTGTCCTTATTCTCATGTTAAAAGACTTCTGAAAAATGAGAATTCCTTAAAGTCTAGGAGTAACTAAGTTATTTCTAACAGCCACTTTATGTCCATGTCAAATATCCAGTGTCCAGTCTACTGATGTTGCTAGTTTGGCAAAATAACAATTTCAAATACTGTAATTTTTTCTATCTTCTTGGTGGTACTTAAGTTTGAATTTAGGGTCTCCACTTTAACAACACTCCTACACCTTTTACCAGATAGGGTTACATGCTTTTGCCAGGGGCTAGCCTCAGATTGCAATTCCATCTCTGCCTGTAAAGAGACTAGGGTTATAGTTATGCAACACCACTTTGTTTTTGAGACAATCTATTACGTAGTCAAGGCTGGCTTCAAATTCACTATAGCCTGGACAACTGTCCTGTCTCAGCTTCCAAGTGCTAAGATTACAAGCATCTGCCACTACACTCTGATCAACATTTTTTTTTTTTTTTTTTTTTTTTTTACCAGTCCTGGGCTTGAGCTCAGGGCCTGAGCACTGTCCTTGGGCTTTCTCAAGGCTAAAGCTCTACCACTTGAGCCTCAGCACCACTTCCGGCTTTTTTTTTTTTTTTTACCAGTCCTGGGCTTGAGCTCAGGGCCTGAGCACTGTCCTTGGGCTTTCTCAAGGCTAGAGCTCTACCACTTGAGCCTCAGCACCACTTCCGGCTTTTTTTTTTTTTTTTGCCAGTCCTGGGCTTGACCTCAGGGCCTGAGCACTGTCCTTGGACTTTCTCAAGGCTAGAGCTCTACCACTTGAGCCTCAGCACCACTTCCGGCTTTTTTCTATATATGGTACCGAGGAATCGAACCCGGGTCTTCATGCATGCTAGGCAAGCACTTTAACCACTAGGCCAAACTCCCGGCCCAGTTCCGGCTTTTTTCTATGTATGTGGTACCGAGGAATCAAACCCAGGTCTTCGTGTATGCTAGGCAAGCACTCTACCACTAGGCCAAACTCCTGGCCTGATCAACTATTTTAACATTCGGAAATACAGCACTCTGGCCAGTTTATTCCCAATTACACACTCAGGATAAAAACATACCCAACATTGAGTGATTATTTATTTTTCAGGTTAAAAAGTCTTCACAAGATAAATAAAACAGACTCAAGAGAATCATTGTAGATCAGAATACATATAGTAATTTTTATAAAATGCAAAAATTATAATGTTACCAAATACAAAGAAAAACAGTCAAGAGAAATAAGCGAATGAGACCTTGTCAAAAGAATGTATTAACTAAGATGGATCAAGAAAAACTTCCTGAACATCAGAATGAAATTTCTTTTCTATGCCTCCTAGTTGCCCGGCCTTCCTTTTTTGTAGTGAGTTATATACTTCAGAGCCATTAGTCTTTCGTAAATCATCAAGCACCTCTTCTTCATGGCCCTAAAAAGAAGAGATAGGGTGAAAATAAATGTCAATGGAAAAAACAACTAATATTTCTATATACTTTAAACACATTGTAGTTTGTATAACATTTCCTCCAAAAGTATCTTCCTTAATTCTGATTAATTTCTTAATAAGTAACACATAAGTGCTACTTAATTCAATCTGAATTGAAATATTTTAATTCAGCAACCATTATGCACTCATCATCATGCTTTTGTAATTTACATTGTGCTGAATGGGAAAACTTTATCAACTTTACTGAATAAGAAACAAAAATTTCCCCTCATCTCTACTTTTGCAACTATTCTCTGCTCTGTAAATACTGCCTCTTCTCAGTGTTAAAAAAAAAAAAATCTGAGGAAGTGGTGCTATGGCTCAATTTGCTAGAGCACCAGCCTTGAGCTGAAGAGCTCAGGGACAGCGCCCAGGCCCAGAGTTCAAGCCCGACGACGACGACGACAACAACAATGACGACGACAACAAAAAAAGAAAAAGAAAATCAAAAGCCAGGAGCTAGTGGCTCACACCTGTAATCCTAGATACTCAAGAGGCTGAAATCAAAGTCAGCAGTTCAAAGCCAGCCTGGGCATGAAAAGTCTGCGAGACTCTTATCTCCAATTAACCATCAGAAAACTGGAAGTGGTGCTGTGACTCAAGTGGTAGAGAGATAGCCTTGAGCAAAAGAAGATAAGGAACAGCACCCAGGCTCCAAGACCAACAAAAAGAAAAAGAAAGAAAGAAGGAAAGAAAGAAAGAAGAATCTGAGTCATCTCTCTTCCTCTTATACTCAATACAGAACAGTATTAACCAGCTATTGCCTGCCCTCTAGTGTTAACAACAGATGACAAATGTTAGGAAAAAAACAACTGCTCAACTGTAACAACTTTTAGTTGAACTCCTAGGCTATTTTGTTAATTACCAAATGTTTAAAATAGAAAAAGATCAACTATTTTAGAGTACACATATATGTAGCAATATGTAGAAAACAATATTTATACATACATGCTTAATGAACTGATAATAATAGCAAATGTCATACCCTCTGTTTCTGCCTTGCATGTTTCTCTGTCCACTGCTTGGCATTCTTGAGGAAAACTGGCTTGTTATATTTAAATTCTGAGGACTGAGATGAAATCCAAGGAAAGAGTTAACAGAGAAGTTAAGAGTCAGTAGCTTATACCTGTAATCCTAGTTACTGAGGAGGCTCCGAAGGTTGCAGTTCAAAACCAGCTGAAGCAGAAGAGTGTAAGACCCTTATCTCTACTTAACCACTAAAAAGCCAGAAGTGAAGTGGTGGCTCAAACGCCCAGGCCGAGTTCAAGCTCCATGACCCACCAAAAAAAAAAAAAAGGTAAGCATCAGTCCCTATCCCCAGCCCACCCCCCACAAAAAAAATAGTTAACAGAGAAACAGTAATTTGCAATACCTCCCACCTGCTGCAGAGTTAGAGGTAGAGACAAAGTATATGCTGCAGAGGTAAAGGGAATACTTACAATGTCAGCCATGAGTGGGTCATCAGGGTTAGGTTCTGACATGAGCAGCTGGATAGAGGTCAACACAGCAGCAATATTGAGCGATGGTCTCCAGGCACCCTACACACAAGTAAAAAGTGACTCTGCAATTCAAGTTTAAAGGAACGCCTAAGTCAACCCTTTACTCACTACTCACTTTTGGTGGCAATTTGAGAACATCTAGACAAATCCTTCCAGCAGAGTCAATGTTTGGATGATAAATAGGAGTCAGAAATCGAATTTGTGGAGGTTCAAATGGGTACCTTTAAAAGTATAGGAACATAAGAAATTACTAATATGATCTCTTACTACAGTTTCAATAGTTTCCCGGTTACTAAGCTATACAGAGATGTTGGAATTAAAAAAAATCAGGCCGGGCATGGTGGCTCATGCCTGTAATCCTAGCTACTCAGGAGGCTGAAATCTGAGGATCGAAGTTCATAGCCAGCACGGGCACTAAAGTCCATGAGATTCTTATCTCCAGTTAACCACTAGAAAACCAGAAGTGGGGCTATGGCTCAAGGGGCAGGGCAGTAGCCTTGAGCTGAAGTCCCAGGGGTAGGACGGTAGCCTTATGCTGAAGAGCTTAGAGACAATGCCCAGTCCTAGGGGTAGGGTGGTAGCCTTGAGCTGAAGAGCTCAGGGACAGTGCCCAGGCCGAGTTCAAGCCCCATGACCACTATCACCACCATCACCATCATTCCCCCACTCCTCGCAAAAAACAAAACAACAACAACAAAAAAAAAAAAACAGGAAAAAAATATTTGGGAAGTAACCCTTTCTCTTCTAAACCTGTATTATAAGTTGAAAAGTATCGCTGTAAATATTAATATATTCACCACCTTGGTTCAAGCTACTTTATTATCTAAATACTTTGAATACTAAAAGTATCTCCTAATTATCCTATATAATTATACTACCATTATATCTATGAAAAAAATTAGTGTTCCCCAATATTATTCAAATTTCCTTAATATTGCCCTCCTCAATGCTTTTTAGTTGGAATTTTCAATTGAGATTTGTGTATTGTATTTGGTTACTATATCTTTCTAGTGACCCACAAACTTTGGGAAATTTACAGCTTGTTTTCAAAGTGATGTATGACATGATTACTAAGCTATTCTCCAGGAATTTTAACAAGTCTGGCCAGGATCTGATCAGGTAAATAGATGCCTGCATTTCAAGCAGTTAGATGTTCACCGTGCCTTTCTCATTCCACACAAAACTAAAACTACAGCTTATCTGATTAGAGCCTTAATCAGAATTAAGGGGGCTCTGAAATTGAGAAGAAGATTTCCAGAGACTGGGGTAGGGTAAAAATGGGAGTTGAAGTTTAACGGCTATGAAGTTATTTTGGGAGAATGAAAAAGGGGTTTACATAAATAGTGATAGGTGCACAATAAGGTAAAAAGTCCACTTAACAATGAATAAAATGGCGAGGCCCTGTGGCTCACACCTGTTTGTAATCCTAGCTACTTAGGAGGATGAGATCTGAGGATCACCATTCAAAGCCAGCCCAGGCAGAAAAGTCCATGAGACTCTTATCCTTGCTAAAAAACAGAAGTGAAGCTGTGGCTCAAGTGACAAGAGTACTTCCCTTGATCAAAAAAGCTCAGTGACAGCATCCAGGCTCGGAGTTCAAGCCCTACTAGCAGCATATACGCACACACAGAGTTAAGAGTGAAGTTAATGTTATTAAAAATATGATCATTTGAAACCACAGTTTAAATGTGGTGTACGGCTCAGTTTATATCTAACCCATTATTCTAGAGAAAACAGAAAACAACTCCAGAGAAAGAAAATAACTTGTTACACTAAGACTGACCCTCCATTTACTGCTCTCTACTACATCTTTCCATCTTCCAACAACTTTTACTTTGTAGTTTGAGAATCTAATTCATACTAACCTCTCAGGAATAGTAACCTCCAGGTTGAAAATACCTTTCTCATAAGGTGTATTGGTTCCACCTAATATTTCTTAAGAGAGAGAAAAGAAAGAAGTTAAAAGGAAATCAGATGATTTGAACTACCATACAAAATAGACTAGGCTTAATAGAGAAACAAGGGCTAGGACAATACTTCTCTCTCAGTACTTTAACCAATCTTTATGTAATGTACCATAATGCTGATATGGCCTTTCTCCAGCCTCCCCTCCCTCAACTATGTCAAACAGGCGACATACAGAACATTTCAAACAGAAGCTGCAAAATGTTGGCCAAGTACATAGTACATAGTACAGATTTGTTTTTTATGGCCTCCAGGTTTTGGGTTCTTTCTGGCCAGTTCTGTGGCTGAACTCAAGGCCTGGGCACTGTCCCTTAGCTTTTTCACTCAAGGCTGGCACCACTACCACTTAAGCCACAGACCCATTTCTGGCCTTTGGTACTTAATTAGAGATAAAAATCACATAAATTTCCTACCTGAGCTGGCTTTGAACCAATATCCTCACATCTTAGCCTCCTGAGTAGCTAGGATTAAGAGGTGTGAGCTACTGATACCAGACTGCTATGTTCTAATCATTTGTTTCCTGGCCTCATAGATCTATAGAGATCACCAGTGATCAAAATACGGCTTCAGAGCTGATACTCAAATCTTGATTTTAGGTCAGTGAAAGATACAAAGCCACCAGACATGGTAGAGCTGTCTACATGCTATCTTGGGCTATGAAATGATACTCAAACAGAGCCCCCACTACCTCGCCCCCCTCCACATTCCCAATGTTAAAGAAGCTTGAAAATATCAAGCAAGTGTTATGTAAATAAGTTAGGATAGAGATGGTAAGACAGTCTGAACTTATGACAGTGTATCTGAAGAATAGACAAATGTAGACATGGTATGATACCTACGAGCTCGAAGATCATCCATTTGGTCCTTTTCCTGCCAGCATGTGATGCCTGGGGGAGGATCTGTGGCTAGCATCTGAAGTTCTCTTTTCAGCCGGGAGGCTCTCTGCATGATTCCCAAGTAAAATGAGCCACACAATTTACCACTTTACACAAGTAGATGCTTGAGATGGACTGGGAAAGAAATAATCAAGAAATGGTCAGCAGTAGTACTTCAATTTAGTGAACAGATTATCTATACACTGATAAAGGAGTTTGAGCTTTGTCTATTTCCTTGTGAATGTTCTATCTACTGAAGAAGATAAATTGAAAAAAAAATACTTAGGAAATG
Source organism: Megascapheus bottae (assembly GCF_031878675.1). Taxonomy (NCBI): domain Eukaryota; kingdom Metazoa; phylum Chordata; class Mammalia; order Rodentia; family Geomyidae; genus Megascapheus; species Megascapheus bottae. Next base: position 57,672,120 of record NC_143518.1, on the reverse strand, counting down.
TAAACAACAAAACCAAAAACCATTCCCACCAATAAAATATAAAGTCTAGGGGTTGGATGCTGATGACTCACACCTATAATTCTAGCTATAGGAGGTTGAGATCTGGAGGGCCACAGTTCAAGGCAAGCAAGGAAAAAGAAAAGTTCACTAGTTTCCATTTCCATAGAAAAGCAAGTTTGGGGACCTGCCCCAAATAGTAAAATGTGAGAGGTAAAAGACCCCAAAGGAAAAAAAAATCAGCTCATTTTTCTCTAATACTTATTTCCACTGTTTTCTTCTTAGTCATTAATCCTCAAATATGCTGTCCCTTATGTAAGATAAAACCCAAACATACATCCACTCAACACCCCTTTCAATGCTAGTTCTCCCTCTAGTAACCATTTATTTAGTCAAGATATTATTGTAAACAATGCAGTGGCTCACGCTTGTAGTCCTAGCTATTCAAGAGGCTGAGATTTGAGGATCAAGGTTCAAAGCCAGCCTGGGCACAAAATGACTTGAGACTCTTTATCTCCAATTAACCCCAAGAAAATGGGGACATGGAGCTTGGCTCAAGGGTAGGGTGGTAGCCTTGAGCTGAAGAGCTCAGGGACAGTACCCAGGCTGAGTTCAAGCCCCATGACTCCTCCCCACACACAAAAGATACTATATGTATAGCAGACCCTTGGTATCCACAGGCATATGGTTCTAAGAAAATTACTCTTGAGAAAAAAGGTGAATGCTCTGGATACATACATAATTTGGTACTGTAAAGTTAATCACATTTACTTACACTGTAAGTAGTCTACGTCTAAGAATCGTTACAAAATACTGTACACATTTATACTGCTCACCAACAACTAGATCCTATTTCATACTTGTTACCTTGAATAATGTGGATGCCTGATTCACTGTTCCCATGACACCATCTAACTTTTACTATATTCTGTCTTTCTACAAATCTAAATGTTCACTTCATCACTCAAATGCCCTTTATTTGGGTTGGTAAGATTACCATAACTTCTAGGTTGTTTTGGGAGAACATATTTTCACAAAATTCAAGGCTGAGAAATACTGAGCAGAGTTCAACATAACTGATGTAATAGCAATGATGGTCTGACTGAAGGCTTCACATCCACTGAGCTGTTTTAGGCACAAACAAAATTTACAGCTATTGTCTTTGATATTTCTTTTGATTAAAAAAGTAATTATTTTTGGTTATACTTGGTTAACACCACAGGTAATAAATCCACGAATAAATAGGCTTACTGCATTACACTATCATTTTGTTTGCACTTTATCTTGCCATCTACTCATGCTGTCATTAATATGCTTTTTTTGTGGTGTGTGTGGGGGTCAGTCCTGGGGCTTGAATGTAGGGCCCGAGTACCGTTCTTGGGCTTTCTCAAGGCTATCCCTCTGCACCACATCTGTTTTTTTTCTGTGTATGTGATACCAAGGATTCAAACTCAGGGTTTCATTTGTGCTAGGCAAGCACTCTTACCAGTAGTAGACCATGCTCACAAACAGCCTCTTGGCTTATTTGTAGAGATTGGGGCCTTGCTAATTTTTTGTCCATTCTTGACAGTCAGTCTCTACTGACAACTAGCTAAGGTTACAGATGTGTCACAGTACATAGCCCTCAATTAAAAAAATTTTTTTTCTGAAATGAACAATCAATTGTACCAGTACCATTATTGAAGAGCCCAACTTCTTTCCTTTGAAATGCTTGGGCTTGCCTGGAACCACAAACCTCTTGAGTAGTGAGGATTGTAGGTGTGAGCCATCGGTGCTTGGCCACTCTATACACTATATGGTTTCTAAATTGCCTTCATCCCACCTTTATTTTTGTGTGTAATAGGTACTGAGCCCAAGGAGTATGGCATACTAAACACCTGCTCTACTATTTTGCTCCACAACTAGCCTTAAACAACTACACCCTTAAAAATCATCCCTTCTTGGAGCAAGTCACATCACTAGACAGTTAACTTGGCCTCTGACATCTTTCAACTTTCTCAGTATGGATAATCAACCACAATCCTGGCATCAATTACAATAAAACTAGCCACAATGTACAACATAGGAACACAGTGGAAAGACGTGATAGAGGAAAACGGCACGACAATTTCTTTCAAAGAAGCAACCAAACTCCCAGTACGAGGCTGGGCGACCGAGACCTGTGGTCTGTTATCCTAGCTAATACTTAGGAGGCTGAAATCTGAGGATCGAGGTTGGAAGTCAAGCCTCGGCAGGAAAGGCCGTGAGGCTCTTATCTCCAGCTAACCACCAAAGTAGTCACCTGGGGCTGGGGCTCAGGTGGTACAGCGCCAGCCCGCGTGCAAACCCCACGTACCAGCACTCAGAAAAGGGGGAGGGGGAGGCAGAGGCAAGGGGACCACAAGCTCCAGGTCGTCATTCAACGACCCGCTCCGCCAGCAGCCATCCCAGCCTTTCACACCTTCCAGGGGTTCCCCTCCCTGTGCTCCCGCATCGACGCACATCCTGGGGTACAGTCATGTCTGGTGACGCCTCCTCCTAGAGCGGCTTCCGGGGGAAGGGGGTGGGGGCGGCTCGCCAGGCTCTGGGAACTCTCTGCATTCATCCCGGAGGGTGAGGAGGACCAGCCCGCGGGGGCGCGCGGCGGGCGGGGGCGCGCGGCGGGCGGGGGCGCGCGCGCAGGCGCGTGCTGCGCACACCAGGCGCGCTCTGCAGCTGCACGGCCCCAAGTTCCCCTCTCTCACCTTCCAAGTCCCTTAACACAGAAGAGGAGCATGCCCGTGCTAGACAGAAGCGAGACTTCTCTCCAGACCGTCAGAGAGACCCGGGAGAGCACCGGTCACAAGTGTGGAAGAAAGCAATTCTTTCTCTTACCTGCGCGAGCTCACCGCACGCCAGCAGCGCGCGACCCTGGCTGGAGACCGGCTGCCGGGCGAGCTCAGACCGTTGACGTAGCCCCGCCCCCGGCCGGCAAGGATTTTGATTGGTCTTCAGAAAACCCTCCTGTTCCTATTGGCCAGCGATCTGGGGCCCGCCTTCCCTCACGAGGCGTTCGAATTAGCCCGCGCGCCTCGGCAGACGCCTCTGGCTCGGGCCGGAGATGCCCCCCGGCGCCGTCCTCGAGGGACCCCCGCGGCGTGACCTGGCGCGACCTGTGCCTTTACGACCCGGTGCGACCTTTACGGCATCCGCTTTGTTGGCCACAACCAGGAAAGAGCTGGAAATAAGCTTCCCAGGAGAATGGCCAGAACCAGGAGTGCTTCACCCAGAGAAGGGATGGGCGAAAGCTGCCTCCGCGGGTGTGTGCGTGGATGAAGACAACCACGGAAGCCTGGCGTCCTGCCTCACACCTGCCACTCGGGAGGCCGAGTGGCTAAAACGTCAAGATCCAGCCTTCGTCGGAGAAAGCATGCTCCTCATTACAACTCTGAAGAACCCCAGGAGATGATCCAGTGCAAGTCAGGTATTCAGTCTTTAGGGCTTGGGGCACAAGGGACCTTCTTGCAATTGGGTGGAAGTTTGGAATCGATGGCTTCTTGTTCTTCTTCTTTTGCTTTTATTGCATCATCCTAGGATTCAGATGTTTCCTACCACTGAAGTACAACTGCGGCCCTGGAATTGGTGATGTCTGTGGGTGTGTGGGGGGGTGTGGTGGATGGGTGTGGTGCTGGTAGTGGGGCTTGAAATACAGGACTGGAGCTCTTCTTCAACTTTTCCCACCCAGGAATGGTTTGTTGTTGTTTGCTTGTTTGTTTGCTTTTTGTTTTTACTACCTGAACCGTGCCTCCACTTCCAAACAGAAACATGTATGTCTGTGCACTGACAAAGATCTTCATGTAGTTGTACAAAGGTGTTTCAGTTCAACATCACTTGATGAATGCAATACATCTTGAGTAAGGTCACCCCTTTTGGCACTGATATTTTTAAACTTTGTTTAAAAATGATTAATGTTTCTTGACAACTTTGCCTATGACCACTTCACAGTATGTTTTCTCTCTTCAATGACACCTACACATCAACAAGGATCCCATGATTCTCCTGGGTTTCTCACTTTAGTTATAACACTGAACGAAAGTAGCTTATGAATTATTACGAGAATTTCTTGTTATGAAATTGTAAAATTCAAAGAATCCTGTTACCCTCAGGTATTGAAGTCTTGTGTTTAGCAGTGAAATGCCTTATGTGTGCATAGTTTCTAATATTTAATTTTATTGATATTTAGTGCCTTCAGTATTTTAAGCTTCTTCTTACCTAGCTGTAATTGTATCTCAACTAGTTTTGCCAGATTGGGGATTGCATGGTTCTAATAAATGGGTATTTAAAATGTCTCCACAAAAGTACAAACTGTATTATGTTTTGTGGAAGGGAGTGATGGTATAAAGCTAAAAACTCTCTGAAGTTGGGGCAAAAGAAAGAAAAAATGGGCCAAAGAAGAAAAGAATAAAAGAAAAAGGAATGGAAAGACCCCCTACTAAATGTACAATTTCTAATTGTCCACCAGGGGGAGTTATGTTAACTGATGATAATAGACGTCAAGAGGAAAGATTTCCATGAAGTATCTATAGGTGTACTTGTTTTCTTCCTATCTGGCTGATAGTCCTGGGTTCTATCCCTGAGCTTCTTTTTGTCCAAGACTAACACTCTACCATTGAGCCACAGAGCCACTTCTAGCTTCTTCCTGAGTAGTTTATTGGGGATAAATATCTCATGGTTTTTGCTGCCCAGGCTGGCTTTAAACTACAATCCACAGTTCTCCGCCTCCTGAGTAGTTAGGTTTATGAGTATGAGCCATGAGCACCCGGTGTAATTCCTTTTTAGAGTATTTTAATATGAAAACATAAAGTGTGGCTTGGAAAATTATTTTATAAAAATCTCTTCACGTTATACAATAATACCACAGATGATTCAATACATTTGAAAGTCTAAAAATTATATTTTATTTATTCATTTGTAAATAAGCTATTTTCTGTCTTTTTTTTTTTTTTTTTTTTTTTTTGCCTATCCTGGGCTTGAGCTCAGGGCCTGAACACTGTCCTTGGATTTTCTCAAGGCTAGAGCTCTACCACCTGAGCATCAGCACCACTTCCAGCTTTTTTCTATGTATGTGGTACCGAGGAATCAAACCTGGGTCTTTGTGCGTGCTAGGCAAGCACTCTACCACTAGGCCAAACTCCCAGCCCTAAGCTGTTTTCATTAGAGTATTTAGGAAATTTAGACTACCAAGTTTGTCTTAATGAGCTGATAGCATATTTATTCTTAGTCTTGTGTGAAGAAAAATATTTTAGAATAAACATAAAACTTACATGGTTTTAGTTTTGAAAAAAAATTCAAGACATTTGAGATAGAAGAATGTTTTATGGAATAATTTTTGCTAGCATAGTGAAATGAATTAAGTCATAATCATTTTTTTAGCACTTTTAATAGTAATTACATAGCTGGAAAATGCTTTTTTTCTGGACCTAGGCAGTATGCACTGAAGTCATCCAAGGAATTTAGTCATTTACAAATCTCCAAAGTAAGTTTTATACTCTTGCTACTATAAGAAAGATGAAAAAAAGGTAGGAAAAGCAAATACAATAAGTATAATAAGGCAGTACTTTTCCTGGAACCTCCTATTATTGAAACTAAATCCTTCTCATTGAAATTTAAGCTCATGTTGGAAAAAGATATAGCTTTCACTTGGCCAATTTTGGCTTGCTTATGCAGCCAGAATCAAGTGTTGTTTGTTTGTTTCTTAATGTAAAAAGAATATAGCCAAAAGAAATATAGTATTATTGGTTCTTGAAAATTGTATCACAGTTATAAAATTCTTACTGCAAGATCATTATGTTAGTAAAAATGAGAAGCATACATGTATATATATGTATATATTGCATACAAATATGCATAGTATATATACACATATTTATATCTATATTCACATATTTATTTGGAGCCCTCCATTTGTTGCTTATTTCAACATATGTTTACCCATTCATTTCAGGGGAAATTGAGGAATAGAGACATAGTTACATAATATAATACAGTTTCCCTTCCAATGCCCTATTCATTTTTGTGTTTTAAAATTTTATTACAAAGGTAATGTACATAGGGGTTATAGTTTGGACAGTGTCACACCTACTCCCACTGTCTCCCAGTTTTTCTCTCTCACCCCCACCTACAAGTTGTATAATTCATTTATTTACTTACTGTTATTATAAAGATAATACACAGAGTTACATAAGTAAGGTAAAACATATATTTCTTTTTGTACAATGTAACTCTTCCCTTCCTGTCTCCACCAACAAGTTGTACAGTTCTTTTTTTTTTTTTTTTTTGGTGGGTCATGGGGCTTGAACTTGGCCTGGGCACTGTCCATGAGCTCTTCAGCTCAAGGCTACCGCCCTACCCCCTGAGCCTGGGCATTTTCCTTGAGCTATTCAACTCAAGGCTCTGGCCCCACTTCCATTTTCTAGAAGTTAATTGGAGATAAGAGTCTCAGGTCATTTTGAGCCAGGGCTGGCTTTGAACCTTGATTCTCAGATCTCAGCCTCCTGAGTAGCTAGGACTACAGGTGTGAGCCACCGCACTTGTATAGCTCATTTTAACATAGTGTCTGGCTGCATTTATTCACCCTTGTTCACCCATTTCTCCCTATCCTCCCAAAGACAGATAAAGGAACAAACAATACAAAGAGAAAAGGAAACAAAAGCAACAAAGAAAAACAAAAACCACTATTTCCATTTCCTGGTCCTATTCATTTTTAATTTAGTTTTTAATTAAATTATTATTATTATAAAGATGATGTACAGAGGAGTTGCAGTTTCATATATCAGATAAAGCATGCATTTCTTTATGGACAATGTCATCCCTTCTCTTGCTCTCTCCCTGTTTTTACCACCTTATATCCCCACCCACAAGTTAGATAGCTCATTTTCAACATAGTGTCTAATGAGTACCACTGCTGCATTTGTTCAGTCTTTGTCCTTCCATAGCTGTCTGTTATTCATTTTTGAAAAAGGTTTTGGTGAAAAATGTATATGCTCTCTGTCATATAGATAAGACAATTACAGTTTGTCCAATGTTAAGGCCATAGAGGATATAGTCATTAAATCAGTCAGATAGACAGGTTTTATTAACCAAGTTCATGCTGAATATGAAAGTTTCCTGGGCTGGAGGCATGGCTCAAGTACTAGAGCACCTGTCAGGAAAACATCAATACTGCCTGCTCCCAGTCCCTAAAACCTAGTCTGAATTTTCTGGCAGCTAGTGACTCATGTTTGTAAATCTATCTACTTAGCAGGCAGAGATCTGGAGGATCGCAGTTGGAAGGCTAGTCCAGGCAAGAGGTGTGTGACTCTGTCTCAAGCATGTTGAGATAGCATGTGCCTGTCATCTAATCTGTGCAGTAGGCTGATATCAGGATTGAATTTCCAGGCCTGCCTGGGCAAAATATAGAGCCTCCCATCTCAACAGATACTGCTGGGCATAGTGCTGTGCACTTATCATCCCACCTACAATTCAAAATTATAAATAGGAGGGTGGCTGATTAGACTGGGTCAGACATGAAGTGAGTCCCTATCTCAGAAATAACCAGAGCAAAAAGGGCTGGAGGTATAGCTTAAGTGGTAATGCCTGCCCAGCAAGTAGAAGCCCTGAGTTCAAATTCTGATGACATCAACATCAGCAGAAGAGTGCTCACTTGTTTCTTTATGAGTTTAGAATGTTCCATGGTATTTTTCTGTGGCTTTAAAAAAAAAAGAGAGAGAGAGAGACATTTATTCTCATGATCATTTAAGATCCATGAAGAGTCCACGAGACAGGAGGGAACCTAATATTTATTGCTAGCTGATATGTTCCAGGGATAATGATAGTCATCATTGCATACATTGTATTTAATCTCACACGACCCTGAGGGATATTGTTGCCATTTCACAAAGAAGAAAGCAAGTAGCTGGATGGTGGTAATTGTAGCCGCTCAGAAGACTGAGATCTGGACATCACAGTTCAAAGCCAGCCCAGGCAGAAAAGCCCATGAGTCCCTTCTCTCAGCCACCAAAAAGCCAGAAGTGGAGTGGTGGCCCAGGTGGTAGAGCAGAAGCCTGGTGCAAAAATCTCAGGGATGGCACCTACGCCTTGAGTTCAAGCCCTAAGGTCAGTACAATTTAAAAAAGAAAAGAAGGAAGCCGGCCCGAGAAGTCAAGTCTACAGATGGGAATTGTTCGAATTTAACACGTAAACTCTTTCCGTTACACGAGGGCAAATTGTCTTCAATCTTCCCCAGACCTGGAGTAAAATGAAGTGCTGTGTGGCTGTGCCTCCTCCCCAGGCACATCCTCATCACGGAGGATCTTCACTATGTGTCGGTAAACCTAGACTTAGAACCAAGACGTGCATTCGAATCTTTTGAGTACTTCGTGTCTATTCTCTCCACTACACTTCAGAAGTGTCTGACTCCTAGGGAGCTGAGATTAGTCGGTAGTCATGAGAATAAACTACGACTCCCAAGATGCCTAGAGAAAGAGGCCCAGTCGGTTCAGCAGGCCGTCCAGCTTCAGGGCAAAGGTGACCCTGCCGGGATTGCTGCTGGGGCGGGAGTAGACCAACCTCGCCTCTTTTCTTATGCATTCAGGGAAATGTAGTTCCCTTTCATCCTGGAAGTGCCCTTAAGGCAGTGTTTCTCACCACAAGTTCCGTGATGCTTTGAGGGTTGGGCAGCGCATGCGTACTGGGGCCCAGGGAGTCTGCAGGCGGCGCTAGTGGCGGGAGGAGTAAAGATGGCGGCGCAGCGGTCTCCGCCTTCTCCTGGTTGAAGCGCTCTGAAGGAGGCAGCAGCGGCAACCCAAACTGCTCCGACAGTCCAGTGTTGGTAGTTTCGGCAGCAGCTGCCGAGGCCCGAGCCATGGCGGAACTCGAGCATCTGGGCGGAAAGAGGGCAGAGTCGGCGCGAGTGCGGCGGGCTGAGCAGCTGAGGCGCTGGCGGGGTTCGCTGACAGAGCAGGAGCCCGTGGAGCGTCGGGTCGCGGGGCGGCCGTCACAGACAAGGCGCGGGAGCCCGCGGGTCCGCTTCGAGGACGGCGCCGTCTTCCTGGCCGCCTGCTCCAGCGGGGACACGGACGAGGTGAAAAAGCTGCTAGCGAGAGGGGCCGACATCAACACCGTCAACGTGGACGGCTTGACAGCCCTGCACCAGGTCAGTGCCGTGGGGGACTTCGGGGCGCCCCGTCTGCGGACGAGCCTCTGGACCCTCGCTCCGAGTCGCTGCTGAGCCTCCCGTGTGGACGCGGGGCCCGCGACCAACTCCTTCTTGTCCTTGACCACCTTTCTACATAGTCAAGGCTTTCCCCGGCCCCGGGCCGCTAACCTGAACCAGTGTCATCTCGACGCCTGGTCAGTGTTTGTATTTCCCTCCTCCTACTTGAGTTGTCATGGTTACCAGTGACTTGACTCCTGGTGGAATGCCTATAGATAAATCTTCACTGGTGTCTTCTTTTTGTACCCTGTGGTCACTCTTAACGCATACTTGGTATTTTGTCTGATGCTCTTTCAGTCAACACACACACACACACACACACACACACACACACACACACTATTTACTTATTTTTGTGACATTGACTTTGGACTCAGGGCCTCACTCTTTTTAGGCAGGAATTTTACCCTTTAAGCCATATTTCTAGCCCTGTCTGGTGCCCTTTAAAAAAATTCAATCTTTCTGTCTGTGTGTGGTGGTCCTTTTATTGAATGAATAACTTAGGTCACTTAAAGAGTAAATTCCTATCCCCAGTTAAAGGAAACTGTCTTGTTTTGCTGATATGTCATGCTTCAAAAATAGTTTGTGTCTTCTCTAGGCTATAGCTCTCAGAACACCCTTGACCTCATTGTTATGGGTATCCTCTGCGAGGCAACCCTGCTACCTCCCTCAGAACTTCCAAGTGGTTGAATCTCTCTTGTCTGACTGATACATCGGGAATAGCTTTTGCATTTCTTTCTGAAGCCCTCCATAAAAACCACCACCACCACCACCACCACCACCACCACCACCACCACCACCACACACACACACACACACACACACACACACACACACACATTGTAGATTGTGGGCTACCTGGTAGTTCTGGGCTTGGCAAAAGCCTTTACTTTTCTTACTTATGGGACAATATTTGTATATACTGTGTCATTAACTCCACTCTCTTTAATGTCACTTGATTGGTTATTTTAAGCTGAGTGCTAAATATACACCTTTTCTTACTTTTCCCTTGCCTTCTGATAAAGTGAGTATGTTCCTATGAGAATCCCAATTCTATATAATTTAACTGTATATCAAACCATTTCCCTCTATCTTTTTTTTTTTTTTTTGGTCCATCATGGGGCTTGAACTCAGTCTGGGCATTGTCCCTGAGCTCTTCAGCTCAAGGCTAGCACTCTTCCACTTGAGACACAGTGATACTTTTTCTGGTGGTTAATTGGAGATAAGAGTCTGACAGACTTTCCTGCTTGGGCTGGCTTTGAACCTCCATCCTCAGATCTCAGCCTCCTTTGTAGCTGGGATTACAGGTGTGAGCCACCAGTGCCTGGCTCCCTAAATATATTTTGCCAATAGTTTAAAATTGTCCCTCACCATCCTGTCTCTTTCAGGTAAGAGAAACTTTTCATTTGCTCCTATTTTTACATTTTTATTTATTTTTTTGCCAGTCTGGGGCTTGAACTCAGGTTCTGGGCACTGTCCTGGACTTTCTCAAGCCTAATGCTCTACCACTTGAGCCACAGCACCACTTCCAGCTTTTTCTGTGTATGTGGTACCAAGGAATCAAACCTAGGGCTTTGTGCATGCTAGGCAAACACTCTACCACTGGGCTACACTCCCCACCCCCTGCTTTTTTATGCTTATAGCAGTGTTCCACCTAAGGTAGCAACCAGTATTTGTAGAATGCTTTATTATTTTAAAATGGTTTCTTACTTCCTAGTTCATGTGACTCTTAGTTGTGATCTCTGAAGTAGATATAGCCAGTAACAGTAATGTTGCTATTCCCATTATACAGATGAGAAAACTGAAACTTAGAATATTGTTTACTTAAAGTTTAGAAAGTGCTGGGCACTGGTGGTTTATGACTGTAATTCTAGCTACTCAGGAAGCTGAATTCTGAGGATCAATATTCAAATTCAGCCTGGGCAGAAAAATTGGCAAGACTGTATCTCCAGTAAACTATCCCTGCCCCCAACAAAGCCTCCTAAAAGAAACAAAAACAACCCAAAATGCAAAAGAACTCCTCCCACCACCTCCAACGGAATTGATGGACTGGAAGAGTGACTCAAGTGATTGTCAGTCATGAGAAAAAGATTGAAGGAGAGGCCAAGTACCTGAGTTCAATCTAGGTACAGGCACACACACAGAAGTTGGCTGAAGGTCAGTTCCTCAAAAGACTAAACATAGACCTCCCCTATGACCCAGCAGTTCCACTACTTGGCATTTACCCAATCGTCCAGAAACAAGGGCATACTAAATCCACTAGCACAGCGATGTTCATTGCAGCACTATTTACCATAGCAAAGATATGGAACCAACCCAGATGCCCCTCAGTTGATGAGTGGATCAACAAGATGTGGTATTTATACACAATGGAATTCTGTGCTGCCATCAGAAAGAACGACATCCCCCCATTTGTAAGGAAATGGAAAGACTTAGAAAAAATCATATTAAGTAAAGTAAGCCAGATTCAAAGGAACATAGGCTCAGTGGTTTCCCTCATTTGTCATAATCAGTAGAAACCTTGGGCTCTCCTAGCAGAGATTTATAATAGAGCAAAACCTAGATACATAAGGCCATATAGAATGATGCTAAATGAAAGGACCTCCAGGATATAGAAACAAAAGCAATATAATGAGTGATTGTTGTCCTTAATGGACTATGTTATCTCTCATCTCTTTTGCTGTTCCTTGGTTATCTCATTGTTGCAGTATTTCACCTGGTTATCCGATATATTGTATATATGCATATTTGGTTATTTGCAATCAGATAGGGAAGGGAGGAAAACAAGATGAGGGGTGGGTGAGGGGGGAGGGAAATGGGGACCAAGACATGAAAAAGGGTATCAATGTATGTGAAGTAATGCACCTTCTATCTGGTGAATATAATTGTAACCCTTCTATTACAATAAAAATATATGAAAAAAAAGAAATTGACCGAAGGTATGGATTTTTTTTTTTTTTCCCAATCCTGGGGCCTGGGCACTGTCCTTGTCTAGTGCTCTGCCACTTAAGCCACAGTAACACTTCTGGCTTTTTCTGTGTATGTGGTACTGAGGAATTGAACCCAGGTTTTTGTGCATGTGAGGCGAGCACTGTACCTCTAGGCTACACTTCTGGCCCCTAGGTATGGATCTTTAGATTTAAACCACAGAACTCTATATCCCACTGAATAATTGACTCAATATAAAATATCATAGAAACTAAGAGAACCACATGAAATTTTAATGAAAGTTTAGCTTGTGTCGGGGAGGATGGGGAGAGATGTGTGTACCCAACAGAACTGGGACTTTAACTCAGGGTCTCGCTTGTTTTCACTTGGCTTTTTCACTGAAGGCTGGTACTGTACCACTTGAGCCATATCTCTACTTTGGGATTTTTATTGTTTAATTAGAGATGTGTTTTTCATCCTTTTTTGTTTGGGTGGCCTGCTTCAAACAGGGATCCTCAGATCTCAGCCTCCTGAGTAGCTAGGATTACAGGTATGGGCCACTGGCACATGACTCCTTCCTCTCTCTCTCTCTCTCTCTCTCTCTCTCTCTCTCTCTCTCTCTCTCTCTCTCTCTCTCTCTCTCTCTCTTGCTTACTCAAGTAGCACCCTGCCACTTGAGCCACAGTACCATTTCCAGCCTTTTCTAAGTGTATGTGGTACTGAGGAATTGAACCCAGGGCTTCATGCATGCTAGGTGAGCACTCTACCACTGACCCTCCTTGTTTCTTTTAAAATGTCTCTTAGCTAAATTTGTTCCTTCCCATACACATTTGAGTGTCTCATTGAGTTCATTTTTTTTTAATATCATTTATGTTAGATTGTCTCATTCAAGTAACCCACTCCTGAGCCCTTCACTTGAAACTCATACCTTGATGCTTTTCTTTCTCTGCATTGTCACTCCTGGTTGTGAAGTCTTTCACTTTTTACCAATTATCTCTTGAAATAGGACAGGAAGAAGATGAGGTCCATGAAATTTTTCCCCATCTATAGCAAGCTGCAAGTGAAATAGAGGCATTTCTTCACATTAACAATGCTGGCAATGGGAAAAATTGAATCAATACTAGGCAAATTCAGTCATTTAGCCATCAACCTCAGGTTGATTTGAGATCAAAACAACCTTTGCATAGGAATGTATATGTGCATGTGTTTGTGTGTTTGCATGTTTGCACATGCACGATCTTGAATCAGGGCCTTTCGCTTTGCTGTTTCACTCAGAGATGGCGCTCTACCAGTGAGCCATACCTCCAGGTCTCTTTTTTTTTTTTTTTTGGCTGGTTAATTGGAAACAACCTCTCAGGTTTTTCCAGTCCAGCTTTGAACTGACAGCCTCCTGAGTAATTAGGATTGTAGGTGTGAGCCACTGGCACTCAGCTAAATGGCTTTCCTGATCTTTAGCTCATTGTTTTTTGGCTTAGTAACTAGGGCTTGAACTCAGGACCTTGAGCTCTTGCTCAACTTTTTTGCTTATGGTTGGTGCTCTACTGCTTGAGTCATGTCATCAGGTCAGATAATCCATCTTTTTGAAACAAAATAAAAATTGCTGTAAGAATTTTGATAAGCTAAGTTTACAGAGTACAATGTGTCTTTCCATGATCTGAAAGACTGTTTAGTACATAAAAGATTATTTATAACATGTAAGGCTGGAGCCACTAGTAGTGGGACCACTAATTTGCCTTGTGTAGAATGGACAGTGAGTGAAACAAATGAGTAATTTAGTAAAATATTCATCTGTCATATAAGCATGATGTGCATTACGTAGATAATGCTAACTCTCCTTTGTCTGTGGCCATGTGAACAACTATGGATTATCACCTTGGCATGTTCCCTATATAATATTGGGAACAATTTTCCTCTACCTCAAGGACAGTAGATTTTACTTTTGTCTTAGAGACCTTTCTTTCTTGGTAGCTTGTGCTGAGGCCAAAGAGGAGGTGCTTGTGTCAAAGATAACAAGCTCTAGGAGGACTATTAATAATACTTGAAATAGAATGGGATAAGAACCGTCTCATGGGCTAGACCAACTCTGATGAAAACTTTGAAAACTGAGATAGACTAACAATAATTTAATATTTGGTATAATAATTGAATAACTTAAGATTTCATATATATGCATTTAATATTCTTAAATCCTCAATGAAAAGGGTATGCATATGATTATATAAACCGTGAAAGCACTTATTTGCTACAAAAACATTTTATTTCTGTACACACTTTATAAGGAAAGAATGTATATGTTGGTGTCTCTGTATGGCCTGGTACTTTTTTGGGGGGGAGGGGGTAAGAAGGCGGTATTTGCCAGTACTAGTGCTTGAACTCAGTGCCTGGGCACTGTCCCTGAGCCTCTTTGTGCTCTCCCACTTGAACCACAACACCATTTCCAGCTTTTTCTGTTTATGTTGTACTGAGGAATTGAACCCAGGGCTTCATGCATTCAAGGCAAGAACTCTACCATCCTGCCTGGGCTTTTTTTTTTGCCAGTCCTGGGGCTTGAACTCAGGTCCTTGAACTTTCTCAAGGCTTGTGTTCTACCACTTCCAGCCTTTTCTGTTTATGTGGTACTAAGGAATAGAACCTAGTGCTTCATGCATGCAAGGTAAGAAACCCTACCACTAAGCCACATTCCTAGCCCTAGAGGACTTGGTCATCCCAGTCTGGAATTGAATTTGTAGTAATCTGTGTGTGTGTGTGTGTGTGTGTGTGTGTGTGTATGTGTGTTTTAGATAAACTCTCAATATATAGTATAGGCTGGATTTTAAATCCTGGTCCTTTTGTTTCAGACTCCTGAGTGTTGGTATATGCCATATACCATTCTAGAGCTGCTTTAGTAGTCTCAGAGAAGTTAAAATTACATATTTATTAGGAAGGGAAGTAGGGAACAGGAATAGAGGAGGATATTAGGTAAGGCAATTTTTGTTTAGAAGGAGACAAGACTCAAGATGATAATGTGGTCAGTTCAATGTAAGAGAGTATGTTATATGGCTAACATATAGTAAAATGAATTTCTACTGGGCACCTGTGGCTCATGTCTGTAATATCTACTCTGAAGGCTGAGATCTGAGGATCGAGGTTCAAAGCCTGTATTTGGGTAGGAAAGTCTGTTAAGACTTGTATCTATCGCCAGTGAACCACTAAAAAGTCAAAATGTAGCTGTGGCTCAAATGGAGCCATGCTAACCTTGAGCAAAAAAACTTAGAGACAGTGACCCAGCTCTAAGTTCAAGCCCAGGGCCAGTACAAAAATAAATAAGCAAATTTCTCTTTTATTCTAAATTTATTACTGTCATGGTTCTGTCTGTGAAGTGAGTATTTATTCTGCTTGGCAGCACCAATGGTGATGTAGGATCCAGAAAATCCTCTTGGTTCCTTCATTGTGACTAGAACAGTCACCTCTCTTCTTCACTTGGCTAATATGATGCATCAGAATATGTTGGGAACCTGGCCCCTGGCTGTGTGAGTAGTAGTTTGAAGTTTTCATACTGTGGTAGACCTCAAAGCTAAATTTGGACATGAAGTTTTTGGATTTTTTTGAAAGTTCAGATGCATAAGGCTTTTATTCATTCAAAATTTCAAAGAAAAATTTCCATTTTTTTCCATTTTAAAAGTTTTGTTAAGTAACTATATACTATCATTGGACCTTAGGGAGATCAAACTCTTGTGTCTTTTATAGACCGCCAGTCCTGTTTACTGGGGCTCTACCTCATGACCTGTGCCTCTGAAAGACTTTACTAGCTAACTGTTACCCTCGTTGTTTTGACAAGTACATATAGGTAGGAAGCCTTCACTATAATCAAGATACATATAGAGCATTGCTATTCCTCCTATGGTTTCTTTGTCTTTGTTTGTAGACAACTCCTTCTGTCCCCAGTCCACAGCACCTATTCATTAATTTTCTGTCTCTATAACTACAGTGTAATAAATGGAATCATAAAGGTTAGCGCCTTTTGAATCAGGCTACTTTGGATTTATTTGTGTTGTTGACCATGTCAGTAGTTCATTGGACTTTATTGTTGAATGATTTTCAAACATGTGTCTGTGTCATAATTTGCATATCTAGAAGCATAGTCAAACTCTTGTGTCTCTTATTGGCTACTAATACTGTTTGCTGGGGCTCTACCTCATGACCTGTTGCCTCTGAAAGCCCTCACTAATTAAGGACCAACATGTTGATTAGGATTTCAGCACAGAATTAGAAAGAAACACAAATATTTACTCTATAATACTTCCTGCATTTGATACTGAATTCTTTTTTTTCCCAGGGTATCTTGGAATTTACCATCTCCCTGCTTTAGTTTCCTAAATGCTTAGGATTCCAAGCTTGTGCCTGAACTACAATGGGCCTGGGTGCTGTCTGTGAGCTCTACACTCAAGCCAACTGTTCTACCACGTGAGCCACAGCACCATTTCCAGCTATCTGGTGGCTAATTGGAGACGAGTTTCACTGGCTTTCCTGCCAGGGCTGGCTTTGAACCTTGATTCTCAGATCTCAGCCTCCTGAGTAGCTAGGATTAGAGGCGTGAGCCACTGATGCCCAGCTGATTACAGCTATTTTAATCCCTTTGTAATATATTTTATTAAAATGAGTTAGTAGTAACAATAGTAGCAGCAGTGATTGTGGTGATAGTAGCAAAAATAGTTACAGTAGCTCCCACTTAAATGGTGTCAATCTGTTCTAATTGCTTTTGATGTATTAACTCATGTAATGGAACAACTGAGATAGATGCTTATATTGTTATCATCTAGAGATGTTATTTTTATCTAGAGGTAGGCAACCAGATAAGTAGAACTAGAATTCATTTAAGTTGAGGAATACTAGAAAACCCATGCTTTAAAAAAAATTAATTTTATTTTATTGTCGGCATAATGTATAGAGGGGTTACAGTTACATTCATTACGTAGTGGGGGTGCATTACTTCTCACACATTGATACCCCCTTCTCATGTTTTTGTCCCTGTTTCCCTCCCCTAACCCCCTCCCAAACCCATGCTTTTAACATTGCTATTTTGCCTCTTATTAGACTGTATTCTGTTTGTTTTTAAAAAGCAAGAAAATCACTGGGTAGGTGCCGATGGCTCAGACCTGTAATCCCAGCTGCTGAGATCTGATGATCCAAGTTCAAAGCCAGCCCAGTCCAGAAAGTCTAGAGACTCTTATCTCGAATTAATCACCAGGAAATCAGAAGTGGCATTGTGGCTCTAGGGGTAGAGAGTAAAGTGGTAACCTTGAGCTGAAGAGCTCAAGGACAGTGCCCAGGCCCAGAGTTCAAGCCCCACAACCTACAGAAAACAAAAACAAAAGCAGGAAAATCAGATTAAACTTGCCAAAAAAAAAAAAAAAAAAAGAAACAAAGTAAAAGTCTAAGGAAAAAAAGGAACAACTCAAAATCAGGTTGCTTGGAGATAAATAGTATAATTTTAGGATTTTTTTTTCTGAATGTTCATTATTTTCATTAGTTTACAAGGTTAGAGCCACACATTTTTTTCTTTCTTTCTTTTTTCTATAACCATTTTCTATATTGTAAGCCATCAATCATATGTGTTCCAATATAGTAAGTTTTTAATTTATAACTACATTGAAGGATGAATGATAAGCTATATGTCTGTGCTGAATTTTATATAAAGTAGAATTTCTGCCCTGAAGGAACCAACTCATAGTTTGGTTTGCAGACAGACAAATGAAAACTTTTAAGTGCTTAGAACTAAGTTCTGTGGCACACAAGTGGGGAGATGCTCCACTAAGAAGAGGGGCAATCTCAGACTAGAACCACATGGGCACATGGGCAAAGCACTTACAAAAGGAAATAGGCTACATGGTGATATTCTAGTCTAGCATTTTAGTTCTTTTTTTTTTTTTGCTAGTCCTGGGGCTTGAACTCAGGGCCTGGGTACTGTCCTTGAACCACAACACTATTTCTGGCTTTTCTGTATATGTGGTATTGAGGAACCAAACCCAGGGCTTTGTGCCTGCTAGGCAAGCACTCTACCATTAGGCTCACTCCTGGCCCAGCATTCTGGCTCTTACAGGGTGGGTACTGTATTTGTGACATTGTATGCTTATGAATGAAAATAATCATACTTACACTTTCTCTACCTAAAGATGGTAAAAAAATGGGAGTTTGGGATCATCAATAAATCTTTAATGGCTCAACATAAAACTATAACATTCAGACTAAATAACTCAAACTAAGATCTAGAATTTTATACTGCTGATTCACAGTCCATCGTGTGTGTGTGTGTGTGTGTGTGTGTGTGTGTGTGTATGTGCACCCGTGAGCATGCACATATGCATACGTACACCAGTCCTGGGGCTTGAACTCAAGGTCTGCATGCTGTCCTTGAGCTTTTATATTTAAGGACAGCACTCTGTCACTTGAACCACAGCTCCATTTACTGCATTTTGATATTTAATTAGAGGTAATTCTCATGGACTTTCGTACCTAGAGTACAAGCCTCACTACAGACAAAAACAAAACAAAACAACCTTCATAGATAAAAAATTGAATGGCATTTATTAATTTTCCCCTCATATTTATTGTGTGTTTCCTAGAGTTCATTTCAATAAATATATTAATAAGCTCATAGGCATTGTACATTGGTGTGAAACTCATAGTTTTAAAAAGATACATTCTAAGGCTGGGAGTTTGGCCTAGTGGTAAAGTGTTTGCCTAGCATGCACAAAGACCCAGTTCGATTCCTTGGTACCATATACATAGAGAAAAGCCGGAAGGGGTGCTGAGGACAGTGCTCAGGCCCTGAGCTCAAGCCCAGGACTGGCCAAAAAAAAAAAAAAAAGATACATTCTAAGCTTGGCGTGCTGGCTCATGCCTATAATCCTCACTACTAAGAAGGCTGAGATCTGAGGATCGAGGGTCAAAGCCAGCCCAGGCACTAAAGTCTGTGAGACTTATCTCCAATTAACCATCAGAAAACCAGAAGTGGTACTGTGGCTCAAGGGGTAGGAAGGTATACTTGAGCTGAAAAGCTCAGGGACAGTGCCCAGGGCCAGAGTTCAAGTCCCACGACCGACCCCTCCCCCCAAAAAAAAGATCTTAAGGAATTGAAATCTTATCTAAGTTGTTGATTTACAGACTGGGCTGGCCTTTAGCTCTCAGCCTCCTGAGTAGCTAGGATTACAGACATGAGCCATTGGTACCCAGCTAAGTTCTCTACTCTTATTTCTTGTCTTTCCCAACAATAACCTTAGTCATCTTTAATTTCTTCAGTTATATCATGTTCTTTGTCTCCAAGTTTTTAGTATGCTCCTATCTACTTTTCCAATTCTTACTGTCTGTCTTCTTTGCCTAACCTGTTTTAGATCTGGCCTCCAAGAGGCCTGCCCATGGCTCTGTTCATCTATCTGTCTTATCACTTTAGGTTGTTGTCTTATTTTTTTTCTTGGTATCTTATAGCTAACTTGTCATCTACTATAGCCTAATTGTCTGCCTTCCCTCAATCAAACTGCCTAACTTATTCATTATTACGTTAATTGCAATATAAAGTTTTAGTCATTTCAGATAAAGATTTGTTTAATGAATGGGCTAAACACTATAGTGGCAACACAGTGATTTGTTTAATTAGTAATTAGTTCATAGATGAAATCTTTTCGGTCATGTGATTTTAGTTTCTCCCATCAACCACAATAATATATGGTGTCCACACTTTGTCTTAACTAGTAGGCCTGTCAATACAGGTGTATCCATCCCACTTATGGCCAAGTTCTCTTTGCTATGTATCATAGGTTACAATTTTGAGATTATCTGGAATTGACACAGCATAAATTGAATGGATTGGTAGAAATTTGGAATGATAGTAAGAATAGAAACAAACTGATTTTTTAGTGTAGTGTTGGGATTGGCATATAAATATAATCCTTTAATATATTGTACATGCATTACAGAGAATTATTTGTTTTCTATAAGAATTATGTTATAGGGGGGGCTCAGTGACTCACACCTATAATCCTAGCTACTCAGGAGGCTGAGATCTGAGGATCAAGGTTCAATGCCAGCCCTGGCATCAAAAAACCTGAGACTCTTATCTCCAATTAACCTCTGGAAAACAGGAAGGTAGCTTGGCTCAACGGTTGGGTGGTAGCCTTAAGCTGAAGAGCTCAGGGACAGTGTCCAGGCCCAGAGTTCAAGCCCCATGATCCACCAAAAAAAAAAAAAAAGAATTATAGGTTAGGCAGGAGCGTGGGCGAGTGGTAGAGTGCTTGCCTAGTATGCACAAAGACCCAGGTTCAATTCCTTAGTACCACATACCCAGAAAAAGCCAGAAGTAGGGCTGTGGCTCAAGTGGTAGAACACTAGCGTTGAGGATTGCCCAGTGCTCAGTCTCTGAGTTCAAGCCTCATAACTGGCAAAAAAAAAACCCCCACATTATAAATTGTTAATATTCAGCAAATAAATCTTGAAAATTGTAATAGCATAGTGAATCACACCAGTGTACATTGAAATCAGGTTTTTTTTCTACTGGGATTAAAAAAAAAGTGCTGCTTGGGTCTGGGAGTTTGGCCTAATGGTAGAGGACTTGTGTAGCATGCACAAAGACCTGGGTTTGATTCCGCAGTACTACATACATAGAAAAAAGCCAGAAGTGGTGCTGTAGATCAAGTGGTCGAGCTCTAGCCTTGAGAAAGCCCAAGGAGGGCCAGGAGTTTGGCCTAGTAGTAGAGTGCTTGCCTAGCATACACGAAGACCCAGATTTGATTCCTTGATACCACATGCATAGAAAAAGTCAGAAGTGGTGCTGTTTCTCAAGTAGTAGAGTGCTAGCCTTGAGAAAAACCCAAGGACAATGCTCAGGCCCTGCGCTCAAGACCGAGACTGGGAAAAAGAGAGAGAGAGACAGACAGACAGGGACAGTGCTAAGGCCTTGAGTTCAAGGCCTAGGACTGGCAAAAAAAAAAATAATCGTAATAAAAAATTAAATTAAAAGAACTCTGGTAGAGGCTGAGAGTTTGGCCTAGCGGTAGAGTGCTTGCCTAGCATGCACAAAGACCCATGTTTGATTCCTCAGTACCACATACATAGAAAAAAGCTGGAAATGGTGCTGAGGCTCAAGTGGTAGAGCTCTAGCTTTAAGAAAGTCCAGGGACAGTGCTCAGGCCCTGAGCTCAAGCCCAGGACTGGCAAAAAAAAAAAAAAATTCTGGTAGACTGTTGGTGAAGAGCAACACAGTTCTTCTTGGTTTCAAAAGGATTAAAAGGAGACAACGAGCTTTTTTTTTTCTCCTTCAGGAACTTTGTTCTCTATTTAATGAGATTTGACATAATTACTTGAATTATAGAAAAGAAAATAATAGCTGTTTAAGTGTAGTACTAAAAGAATAACATATTGGCAAATTAAGGTAACTGTTCTGTCATTCTATCCTTGAATACAAATTGAGAAAGAAAGTAATGTTGAGAATGAAACTTTTAAAAAAGTTCTGTCCTATAATTTAAATGCAGATAAGGAGCACAGAAAAGATAGCTGGTGATGAGGATCATAAACGAGAAATGCAATAGTTACCTCCATAAACAACTGGAATTGAGAGTCATATAGTTTTTTTTTTTTCAGGGAAGGGGGGTCAGTTGTGGGGCTTGAACTCTGGGTGTAGTCACTGTCTCTGAGCTCTTCAGCTCATGGCTAGTGCTTTGCCACTTGAGCCACAGTGCTACTTCCCGTTTTCTGGTGGTTAGAGATAAGGGTCTCAAGGACTTTCGTGCCTGGACTGGCTTAACTGTGATTCTCCTATCTCAGCCTCCTGAGTAGCTAGGATTACAGGCATGAGCCACTGGTGCCCAGCTATGAGCTAGATTTTTAATCAGCCAAGCCTGATATGGTGGCACAAGCCTGTACTCTCTATACTTCGGAGGCTGAGTGAGGAAGAACTAAGTTCAAGGCTAACCTGGGCTATTTAGTGATCCCCTTTCTCAAAACTAAACATCAAGAGCAGCTAAAATCCCAACCAAGTGAACAAAACTGTTCTGTCAGAAAACCTGGCCTAGTAGCTAGTAAAACTGTCTTCAATTTCCTTGAGTTTGTGGAGTTCATTGTACTTCCGTGCCTATTGTCCATTTTGTTCTCCTAAACTTCTGAGTAGTACTAAAGTGTTTTAGTGTCTTACTGGTTTGGTATCAAATAAACTGATTTCTATTTTTTAATTTTTAAAAATTTTTTATTGTAATTAATAGAAGGGTTACATTATATTCTCCAGATAGAAGGTGCATTCCTTAATCATCATTGCTACCATCTCTCATGTTTTTGTCCCCATTTCCCTCCCCCACCCTTTCCCCTCATCTCTGATTTTTATTTTAACGAGGCAGCAGTAGAATAGTGAACAGCTCTGAATCTGGGCCCAACCACCTTATTTCAGTCCTGGTTTTGTCACTTGACTTTCTTAGGCAGATCACTTAATCCCCTTCTGTGTTAGCTTCATTAAAGATAAAATGATGATAATAACAGTTTCAAACTTAGGTAAAATACTTATAGAGTTAACATCTTGTAAAGGGCTCAGAGCACTGTCTGGCACAAAATAAACTTTAGAGGTACTTTTGTTAAATGAAATGAAAATTTTATTAAATGAAATGAAATGAAACATTTTGTTAGATGAAATGAAATATCTTCATCTGGGTCTTAAAACCCACCAGTGTTGGGGCAAGGTGGTTCACATCTGTAATCCTAGCTACTCAGGAGGCAGAGATCCGAGGAACACAGTTCAAAGCCAGCCTGGGCACAAAAAGACTGTGAGATTCTTATCTCTTTTACCACTAGAAAACTGGAAGTGGGGCTGTAGCTCAAGGAGTAGGGCAGTAGCCTTGAACTGAAGAGCACAGGGACAATGCTCAGGGTAGATTTATAGCCTTGAGCTCAGGGGCAGCACCCAGGCCCAGAGTTCAAGCCCTATAACTGAGAAAACAAAACAAAACAACAATAAAAAAAACACCAATGTTTTAATTGCTTTTACTGGTCTGAGACTTCATTTCATGCTTCCAAGCCCATCTTTATGTTCTGTCAACAGCTGACTTAATCATCTACTTTTCCCTCACATACATGAAGAATGATACTCAGTATTCTCCTTTCTACATCCAGACTATGCACATTACCATTCCTCCTTCCTTCTTTCTTTTTCTGGCTGATACTATCCATCTTCTACCTCTTTTCAGAGGAGGTTATATCTTTTCAGTTTTATCTTTATTGTTTCCGCCCTTGCTTTCTCTGGTTTTCTAGAACACAGAGTTGTCTGCTTACTTCAGAATAAAATTGGCTTTCAGAAGTACCCCTTAACCTTATTTTTCTGACAGTATTGACTTAGCTTTTTCTTTTCCGAAATTCTCAAGTCTTATGACCTACTGTTATGCTTTGCCGTGGTTCAACAGAAACTTCTTTTTTCAAAGGTGCTACAGTCTTTTGGAATGACATCTTACCATTCTTCCTTTTTACCCATTTTGTCTATTTTATATTTTTCTACTTTTGTTCTTTATAATTACAACTTTATTCTTTAGCTTCCAAAACAATTCTTTCTTTTCTAGATCCTCTCCTATTTCATGAGTCATTCTTCTATACTTGCTTCTCTAGTTCTCTTCCACTACCTACTTTTATCTCATAGAATTCCAACCCCAGTTTCTTCTAACCTTTGTTCATTTGTAACCATACCCACCCCGTGGCCTCATCTGTTTCTTGTATACTAATGATATCTACATCTAACGTTTCTAAATTTTACCTTTTCTCTGGGATTTTTTTCCCCCTGTGTTTCCAACTGCTTATAGATGTCCTGATATAGATGTCCTGAAGATTTGCTTCAGTCATTATTTCCAGAGCAAAACCATTTTTACAGTCACAATTTATCTGCTGCTTCTCTGGAATTCTCTTCTTGCAAAAAGTATCATTAGCCACTCTGCTGTCTGTGGCATTAATAATCCCATGATTGATTTGTGGCTGACTCCTGGAAATCATGGGGAAGGGCACATGTTTAAAATAGAATCCTGAGCCCTATCTTCCAAAAAGTCTGATTCAAAATATTGAGGTAGAACCTAGAAGGTTTTGTTTTTTTTTTAACCTAATGGTCTTCCAAGTTTGGAAAACGATGATAAAAAGTGGGATTTACCCATTCTTTTGGTTTAGATATGAAATGCCCTACCCCTAGGGCTCATTTGTGTTTGATCTCCAATGCTGTCATGTTCAGAGGTAGAGCTTTTGAAGAATGATTGGCTCTTGAGCGCTCTGAACTATCCATAGTTGTTTTTAAAATGAAAAATCATATGATTAGATTGGCATTGTAAAGATAACTCTGAAGGTACAATTAAGATGTATCTCAAAGTGAGAAACTAAAAAAATATAAAAGGTGGCCTATAGTAGACTACAAAGATGATGCTTTAATTTATTCACAGACAATTAAAAATATTGACTAGGTGTCTATCAGTTCACATATGCAAGGGAATTTGAACTATGCTCTGTGAGTTTGAAATGGAAAGAAAAAAGTGAAGGGAGATTATAAAGCTAGAATTCAAAAGATTTTTTTTTCTTTTGTACTACTGAGGTTAGAAGTCAAGGCTTTGCTGGTTGCTAAAACTGGCATTATCAGAATTCTCACCGAAGTACAGATGCTTGCACTATACTTCATGCTGGTACTAGGGCTTGTTGAATTCAGGGCCTGAAGCTTGTACTTGCTCTGCTTTTTTGTTTATTGTTGGTGTCCTGCTCTTTGAGCCAAGCCTTCAGTCTGGCCTTTTGCTAGTTATTTTGAAGATAGTGTCTTGAGGACTTTTCTGCCCATGCTGGCAGGATTCAACCTTCTCAGTTGCTAGGGATATGGGCATGTGCCACTAAGTAGAAATTACAATTTAGTAGATTCAGAGTAGAGCCCAGAAATCTGTATTCTTGCCAAGCATCCCAGGTTATTCTGATACAGTTTTGCATTTTGAAATAGTTGACATGTGAGTCAAAAGGCTAGCTACTTACATGGTATTGAAACTGTTTTCAACCTGTTTTACTATTTTCTTTGCTCCCTACTCCTCCCTTGTTTTTACATATCCTCATGGTTAATACTTGCTATTTCCTCAGCACTCCTTAAACTTTTTGCTCATGCTGTTCTCTTTGCCTGGTTTGCCCCTCTGCCCTTGTATACTTGATAAACCCTCCTAATCCTACAAGGCTCAGCTCAGGTGTCATTTCCTCTGTGAAGTCTGCCAGAGGTTATTCTTCCTTCCTTGGTTCTTATAACACATTGTTCTTCCTAGTTTAGCAACTATATGTGATACTATCTTACACAACTTTGTAGTTGACTTTTCACATGCTGGTCTGAGTCTGATGACACTTTTTCAACCATCATTTTCCTTAATACACAACTTGAATACAGGAATAGTTGAGTAAATTCTGAAAACTGAGCTCTTTCAGCACTGAGAACAGCAAAGGACTAGTCGACTTGACCCTTTGGGATTTACCTCTATGCAATTGAAAGTAACTAAAAAAGAAAGCCGAGGAATTAATATTTTGTGGGAGCTAAGGAAAGAGGGTTTGTTCAATTGCTCATCAAATCATGCAGCCCTTTACTTAAAAAAAAACCAAACATATATATATATATATATATATATATATATATTTAGCGAGGTGCTGGTTAATTATGGTTAAAAGCTAGCCAGGGCAGGAAAGTCCATGAGACTTATCTTCAGGAAACTACTCAGAAAAAGCCGGAAGTGGCACTGTGGCTCAAGTATTAGGGCACTAGCCTTGAGCAAAAAAGCTCAGGGTCAGCACCTATGCTCTTGAGTTCAAGCCCCAGGATGGGCCTACAAACAAAAATGTATTTATTGGGTATTTACTATATGTCAGGTGCTGCTCAAAAGAACAAGGATACCATATGGTTAGGGAACTTGAATATGTGTGCATGCCTATAATAGGGGGAAAAACCTCCTTTAAATAACTTACTGCAGCTGGGCATGGTGGCTCACGCCTATAATCCTAGCTACTCAGGAGGCTAAGATTTGAGGATCAAGGCTCAAAGCCAGCCTGGGCACAAAAGGATCTGTGACTCTTATCTCCAATTAACCTCTAGAAAATGGAAGTGGGGCTTGGCTCAAGGGTAGGGTGGTCACCTTGAGCTGAAGAGCTCAGGGACAGTGCCTAGGCAGAGTTCAAGCCCCATGATACGCTCTCTCTCTCTCTTTCTTTTTCTCTCTCACACACACACACACACACACACACACACACACACACACACTAATTAAAAAACATTGCAGAAAGACTTGATTTTATTTCTTATAAAATTTAGAAATTTCCTGTCTTAGTTATTAATGATCTTATAGAAGGCTACCATGATGGCCCAAATAGCTGGTCATTCCACAGGCTTAGTTCTGTTATTTCTGTATCATATGCTAAGGATGTAAAGTCTGGTTAGTTTTAGGTTAGATAAAATTTGACCCCAGTTTTGTTTTTTATTTATTTTTTTGTTTTTGTTTTAATTTTCTTGGCTTTTTTTTTTCTTTTTGAAGTAGAGTCTTATTATATATAGCCCAGGTTGTTCACAAACTCATATCTTCTTACCTTAGTCTTTGAGTGCTGGGATTATAAGCATGTACCCACTATACTCAGCAGCCAGTCCCTCTTTCTGCAGTTTTATTAGGTTCTAGATTCCATTTGGCCTCTGGCTGCAGCCTTTTAACTGGATTGTGTTTCCATGGATTTTAGGTGTTACTATCAAAATAAGAGATTTCCTCCCCCCACCCCTCTCTCTGTCCTAGGGCTTGAACTATGGACTTGGATACTGTCCCTGGGCTTCCTTTGCTCAAGGCATAGGCTCTGCCACTTGGGCCACAATACTACTTCTGGCCTTTTTTTGTTGGCCTTTTTTTGTTTATTGCCAGTCCCAGGGCTTGAACTCAGGGCCTGAGCACTGGTCCTTGGGCTTTCTCAAGTCTAGAGCTCTATCACTTGAAGCACAGCACCACTTCTGGCTTTTTCTATGTAAGTGGTACCAAGGAATCGAACCTAGGTCTTCATGCATGCTAGGCAAGCACTCTCCCACTAGGCCAAATTCCTGGCCCCACTTTCAGCTTTTTTGAGTAGTTTTTTGGAGGTAAGAGTCTTATGGAGTTTCCTGCCCAGGCTGACTTGAAATTGCAATCTTCAGATCTTACCCTCCTGATTAGCCAGGATTATAGGTGTGAGGCACCAATCTCTGGGGAGATGTTATATTTTGAAACTTTGTGAAACAAACTAGATCAGAGCTCCAACTTACCATCTAAATGCATGAATTTACATCTAATAAGCTAGAATTAATATTTGGAGATTCAGACTTGATAACCTTCACAAACTTTTTCAGGTCTTTTTCAGCAAGTCATGCTGTGTGACAGGCAGAAGACTTAGTAAGTTTCATTATTTGTCTAATACTTCCAGTCTAGGGTTGCTGTTGCCCTGATGGAGAGATTTGTCCATGAATAAAGAAGAAAATATGTTTCTATGAACGTAGTGTGACCTTTAATTCATGTACTTGTTTCTTAGCTACTTAAGAGTGAATGTTTGAGCCTTGTCCTATCTCCTCCCCTTAGAGAAGTGTCTTGAAACTTTAGCTTTCAACCCTCCCTGTTCTTTCTTTTCCCTTTTTTTCTTTTTGCTAGTCCTGCTTGAACTCAGGGCGTAGGCACTGTCCTTGGACACTTTTGCTCAAGGCTAGTGCTCTGCCACTTGAGCCACAGCACCATTTCTGGCTTTTTCTGAGTATGTGGTACTAAGGAATTGAACCCAGGGCTTCATGCATGTGAGTCAAGCACTCTACCACTAGGCTATGCTCCTGGCCCACCCTCCCTGTTCTTTAGTAGTTCTCAGTGAATGCCTTGCCTTGCCCTGCCTTGCCTTGCAAGTCTGGGTGGGAATTGACTTGTCAAAGATAACTGCAATAAAATGCAATATTCTTTGGTCGGTGACTGGAAATGCAGATAGTGGGGGCTTAGTATTTGCCAAGTAGGGACATCTAGCTTAGGCTTCATGGAGAAGATGTGTTTTTTCTTTTTGTTTGTTTGTTTGTTTGTTTGTTTTTTTGGTGACTCATGGGGCTTGTGTCGGTATTTTTAGTCCTTGGTCCCTCCCGACCTGCAGGAGGGATAGAGAGAAAAACGCTCCCACCAGGACAAGCCGAGAAAGGAGAGGGTTGACTGACCACCTGCACCCAGCCCTCCCTCGTGGGGGACAATCAGACGCATCAGGGAGACCAGTCAAGGCAGGAGCTTGTTTATTGAGGAAGTCCATTCAGCTAATATAGGGTACAGGAGCCTATCAGCACAAAGGTGGGCAGGGCGGGGGAGGTACTCTCATTGAGGAAGTAGGATGCATGTGCTGTCTGAGAGTTCAGAAGGGTTCTATCCCAGAGGTGGCTTTACAAACCACAGCCACACCTTCCAACCAGGCGGCAGATACCACCTCAGCCAGACCCAAGACCAGGGAATGAACACTGAGCCATGAGTTAGGCATCCTTTTACAGCATAGGTTTCCATTTCCCTGATGTGACATGCCCCACAGCTTGTATTGGGCCTGGACGCTGTCCCTGAGCTCTTCAGCTCAAGGCTACTACCATACCCTAGAGCCAAGCCCCACTTCCCATGTTCTAGAGGTTAATTGGAGATAAGAGTCTCAGATCCTTTTGTGCCTGGCCTGGCTTTGAACCTTGATCCTCAGATCTCAGACTCTTGAGTAGCTAAGATTAAAACTGTTATGAGCTAGTAGTAATAGGTAGAAGCAATTAAGTTGTGCCAGGCATTGTTCCAACTTTTAAGCCTATGTTGTCATGCCTAGCTCCTAACAGTTTTAAGAGGTCATTATTGTCATTATTCCAAGTTTAATGATGAGGCAACTGAGGCAGAAACAAGTTCAGAAATTTATATTAGAGGTCTTATTGTTATTAAGTTTTATAGCTACTGTTTGAATCTATACTTTCTGACTAATGCTGTAAATCAAGGGTCAGCAAAAAGTAAGTATATCACTAACAGACCAAATCCAGTCTACCATTTGCTTTTGTACACCCTACAAGTTAAAAGTGGGCTTTACATTTTTAATTAGTTTCAAATATCAAGCTACACTCAAGTTTAGTACTGCCTGTGGCTGCTTTTACATTACAGTGACGACTAGAGTATCTGGAGAGCTTGATCCATAAAGCTGAAGACTTTCTATTTGGTACTTTACAGGAAAACTTACCAATCCAACATTGATACAGGTATCAATGTGTTATATTACTTATTAGCATATTTTATTTTATTATATAGCAAAAAGATCATGTGTTAATGGCAACACTTGGATTTATGTACTAGTCTCTCTCTTTCTCTCTCTCTCTTTTGCTAGTCCTGGGGCTTGTACTCTGAGCCTGTGTGCTGTCTCTGAGTTCCTTTTGTCCTAACACTTAAGCCACAGCGCCACTTCTGGATTTTTCTGGGATTAATTGGCATTAAGAGTTTCACAGACTTTCTTGCCTGCTAGCTTCAAACCACAATCATCAGATCTCAGACTCCTGAGTAGCTAGGATTACAGATGTGAGCCACTGGTAACCGGGTTAGCTACTCTTTTTCTTTTTTGCCAGTCCTAGGCTAGAGCTCAGGGCTTGAGCACTGTCCTTGGACTTTCTCAAGGCTAGAGCTCTACCACTTGAGCCTCAGCACCACTTCCTGCTTTTTTCTATGTAGGTGGTACCGAGGAATCGAACTTGGGTCGTCATGCATGCTGGGCAAGCACTCTACCACTAGGCCAAACTCCCGGCCCCGGTTTAGCTACTCTTTTATTTTTATTTTTTGCCTCCTAGAGCTTGAACTCAGAGCCTGAGCACTGTCCTTGGGCTTTCTAGAGGATAGCATTCTACCACTTGACCCACAATACCACTTCTGGCTTTTTCTATGTATTTGGTACTGAGGAATCAAATCCAGGGCTTCATGCATGCTAGGCAAGCACTCTACCAGTAGGCCATGCTCCTGGCCCTTTTTTATTTTTTTGAGGAGGAGTTGCTGTAGATTCAACTCAGGACCTTATATATTCTAGGCACTAAGCTAGATACTTCCTGTCGTTTGCAGTAGTTATTTTTTAAATGTGTTTTTATATTTATTTCTCCTGTCCTTACATCAACCCTGAAATGAAATTACTTCCTGTGTCCTTACATCAACCCTGAAATGAAATTAACTATGGTGCTTTCCATCTTACAGCCAGGAAACTTAGTTGGGAGGGGCTGTTACATTAAAATATGACTCTTATGCCTCTACAGTATCTTGTCCCCGTTTGGTTCTGAAATTTGCCCTCTACCGCTGTCCTAGATAGACAGTTGTTCACAGGTTGGGCCTGAGGCCACTTCATAAATGAGACAGCTGGGATAGATTTAAAAAGTAAGGTAACACACAGTCTTCCCTTAACCTTCACCATGTTTGCAATAGTATCTGAATGCTGTCTTGGCAAGCTTCATCCATTTCTGAGTCCACTGTCACAAAGTGTTCCAGGTGTCCTGGATTTAACTGCAGATGAATAAGCACTTGCCATCAAAGGAAATAGAGGTTGGGGGTTTAATTGGAGATAAGAGTCTCTCAGCTTTGTATTACTTTTATAAAGGGATTTACCACATTGTCATGCTATATGACATATCTTTGCCTTGGAAGGTGAATTGTAAATCCTTCTCTTTTTGGAACCGTTCAGCTATTCTTGAACTTTTCCTGGATTTAGAAATGCCTTTTCTTACCAATTAAATCATAGAAGCTTCCTTTATTGCCTTAGTAATGAGCTGGTCAGGGAGAGTGGAATTTAACTTTTCTGAACGTGACCTCAAGGGAGATTTGTGTTATTTATTGCTTTATATTCTTTCCACTTCTGTTTGTCCATATCTAGGACAGAGCAATCTGGGGTTGGATAGGCTCTGTTTCTTAAAATATTAAACTTGATGCTTTCAGAAACAAACAAGATGCTTAAATTTCTAGTCACCAGTAGTGATTCTTCTTTTAGCCTATTGGTGAATGTATATTAGATATATAGGCTTAGTTATGCCCAGATTTGGACTGCTAAAGCCCAGTAGAAACTAGCTGCTCCGTTAGGAGAGATCAGCTGTATTCTGTTCACAGCCAATGTTTCCTTAGCCATGGACAGTGCTGAGGTCAGAGCAGTGTAGAAAAACAGTTTTCTGTCCAACAGGTAAAATGCCTGAGAGAGTCAACTCAGACCCTTCTGGTGATGACTAGAAGATGTAGATATTTGTCCACACTCAGTGAATAATTACTTTAGATTTATTTGTACTTTTCATTTCGCATAAATTTTACTCCAAAAGAAAAAGACAAGTACTGAGCTATGGTTAATGAATTCATGATGCAATATTTTGAGAAATAATTACCAGTGTCTGAAACAGGATGAAGGAATGAAGGGATAGATGAATGACAGAGCAAGAACGATACAGGGTTAGTGATGGACTGCAGTTTATTCAGCTGTGTAAAGCTTCACTGAGAAATTCTTTAATTTCTCCATATGTTGGGGCATTTTTAAAATATGTCTACTGGGGAGGGGCAGGTAATTAATGTAAATAAATAAAACAGACTGGGTAGAGTACATGCCAGTCCTTACTTTGTGGCAATTTGGCCTTCTTAGTAAAGTCCTATATTTGAATTCTTCTTTCTCTCTCTCCCTCCCTCCCTCCTCCCTCTCTCTCTCTCTCTCTCTCTCTCTCTCTCTCTCTCTCTCTCTCTCTCTCTCTCTCTCTCTCTCTCCTCCCTCCTCCCTCCCTCTCCTCCCTCCCTCCCTCCCTCCCTCCCTCTCTCTCTCTCTCTCTCTCTCTCTCTCTCTCTCTCTCTCTCTTTCTTTCTTCTTTCTTTCTTTCTTTCTTTCTTTCTTTTTCTGTCTGTCTGTCTGTCTTTTTTTTGTTGTGTACATGAACTCTGGGCCTGGGTGTTAGCCCTGAGCTCTTCAGCTTAAGGCTACTGTCTTACCTCTTTAGCCACAGTGCCATTTTCAGTTTTCTGGTGGTTAATTAGGGATAAGAGTCTCTCAAACTATTTTAGAGCACACACTGACTTTGAACCGTAATCCTCAGATCTGAGCCTCCTGAGTAGTTAGGATTACAGGTGTGAGACTGGGCCTGGCTTCTTATTGTTTCTGAGTGTGTGTGTCTGTGTTTATGCTGGTAATGGAGCTTGAACTCAAGTCCTTGTGTTCTCTGTATGTAGCTTTTCTCTGGACGCTGCACATTCTACCACTTGAGCCAAGTCTTTCTCCTTCTGTCTTGCTGCTGGTTAATTAGAGATAAGAGTCTCAGGATTTGTTTCCCCAGGCTAGCTTTGAACTGTGACCCTCATATCTTAGCTTCCAGAGTAGACAGGTTTACAAGCATGAGTTATCAATTTGGTGTTCTAAGTGTGTGTGTGTGTGTGTGTGTGTGTGTGTGTGTGTGTGTGTGTGTGTGTGTGGCCTAGGGCTAGACTCAGGGCCTGATTATTGTGTCGAGCTTTTTTTGCTCAAGGCTAGCATTTATCACTTGAGCCACAGCTCCACATCCAGCATTTGGTAGTTAATTGGAGATAAGAGTCTCCTGGATTTTCCTGCCAAGGCTGGCTTCGAGTTACAGTCCTCTATTCTCATCCTCCTTAATAGCTAGGATGACAGGCATGAGCCACTGGCACCCAGCAACTTTTTTTTTTTTGACTATTAAATCTATCTTTTCTCCCTCCTTCCCTCCCTCCCTCCTTCCCTCCCTCCCTCCCTCCCTCCTCCTTTCCTTCCTCTCTTCCTTCCTTTCTCAATTCATCCCTCCTTCCTTTCTTCCCTCCCTTCTCGCTCTCTTTCTCTCTCCCCCTACCCCTTTTCTCTCCCTCTTTTTAGGACTAGAATTCACTGTATAGCCCAAAGCTGGCCTTGAACTCATGCTTCTCTGGCTTCAACCTCTTGGGTACTGGATTGCCCATGTATTTCATTATGCAAGTGTTCAGGTATGGAATTTCTTTTTCTGGTGCCACTACTAAGGCCTGAACTCAGGGCTTGAGTGCTTCTCTTGAGCTTTTTTTGCACAGAGCTAGTGTTTTTGTTACTAATTGGAGATAAGAGTCTCACAGACTTTCTTGCCCTGGACAATTTCAAACCACCATTTTCAGATCTCAGCTCCTAAATAGTTAGGATTACAGTTGTGGGCTACTGCTCCTGGCTAGAATTTTTTTTTGTATAAAGAAGGTTTATTGTTAAAATATTATATAGATCAAGCAATATTTTTATTTTGCCAACTAATTTATTATTTCAAGGATTTTATTTTGGAGAAGAAATTGGTAGGTTTCTTTCTTACCATCTCTCTTTGTTTCTTTCCTTTTGAAAAAACATTTTCATGGTAGAGCCCTTTGTGCTATGCCTCCATTTCTTTTCTTTTCTTTCTTCTTTTCTCCCATTCCTGAGGCTTGAACTGGGACCTGATCACTGTCCCTAAGTTCCTTTATTCAAGGCTAGTGCCTTGAGCCACAGCACCACTTCCTACTTTTTCTGTTGATGTGGTACTGAGAATGGAAGCCAGGCTTTCATATATGCTAGGCAAGTACTCTAACACTAAGCTATATCCCCAGCCCATCATACTCTACTTCTAAAGGAGTTTTCTCTTGAGCTGTAAAATCAACATTAATTTGTGACTTTAAAGAGATCTTAGCTATAGCTAGTTTGTGCCTTAACCTCAGTTCTCCTGTTGTGTGAGCTGCTGCCTGATCCTGTTCTTTGCCAGAGCCATGCCACAGTGTTCATGACACTGACCCAACCAGGACTTCGCTGTAGGTCAGGAAACAGCTGTTGTCATTAATTCCCTGGCTCATTTTAGGCTTATTAATATAGAAAGGACAGTAGTACATGTTTGTTTACTGCTTAGATATAGTTCCTGGATGTAAATAAGTTAAGCGTTAAGAGAAATTAGCACTAGATGGGAAATCAGAAACAAAAACTTTCAAGACTTCCTCACGTTTTATGTTTTAGGAAGAATCAAGTAGTTAAGTAGTACAGTCCACAGTTACATTTGTAAGATAGTAAATACATTACTTCTCCAAGTAGTTAAGTAGTACAGTCCACAGTTACATTTGTAAGATAGTAAATACATTACTTCTCAAACATTGTTACCCCTTCCCATGTTTTTCTCCCACTCTCCCTCCCCCCCACTCCTCCCAAATTGTAAAGTTCATTTCTAATATATTTTCTTGTGCATATCACTGTTATACTGGTTCATCCTTTGTGTTTGTCTCATCCTCTTGTTTTTAACCTTCCCTTCCCTGGTTCAAATAAACAAATGTATATACAATACACTAGGTACTTGATTATCTTTTTTTTTTTTTTTTTTTTTTTTTTTACCACTGGCATTCTAATCAGTCACCCTATTCTGTCCATTCTGCTTCACCAGTGCTTCTCCAGACCCTACCTCCCCACCTCTCCCATATCTCTCTTCCATCAATATCTTATCTTCTCTAACCTGGATTGCAGTTTCCTAAATTGTGTCTCCACCATGAATTTTTTTCTGCAGGACTCGTCTTTCATATTCCTAGTCAGTGATCATTTCCTGGCTTAATTCTGATAGAATTACTCTCTGTTTTAAAAACTCCAATATCCTCTTATTGCCTGTAGTATAGAGATCAAAGTGCTTATCATGCATGGGAAATAAGGACCTTTATAGCTAGCAGCTTACTCTCCTTCTATAATAGAGGAAAGTTATTAGTCTGATAAAATCCTACTTAGATTTCCATCCATGCCTTCACACACATCTAAGTACAAATATGCCAAATTCTTAACAAAATTTGAAAAAGAACTGACATTGTCTTCATCCCTCAGACCTTTGTATATGCTGTTTCCCCAGATTGTCAGCAGCAGGAGCCCTGACCCATTGTCTTTCCTTTCCATTATGACTAATTTAAATTCACTTCTTTCTCTTATTAACAAAAAGCTGACTGTGATCTGTTTGCACCTGAGTTTGTACTATACTTAAATTTAAGTTTGGCAATTTGTCTTAGGTATAAAACAGTGATAGAAATCTCTGGTCCTTGGACTATATAAGGCTCTTAAAGTCATTTGGTACATGGACAGATACAAGTTTCTCCTCCTCCTCCTCCTCCTTCTCCTCCTCCTCCTCCTCTCTCCTCCTCCTCCTCCTCCTCTCCTCCTCCTCCTCCTCCTCCTCCTTCTCCTCCTTCTCTTCCTTCTTTTGCCAGTCTTAGGACTTGAACTTGGGCTTTCTCAAGGATAGTGCTCTACCACTTGAGCAAGAGCATTACTTCCAGCTTTTTTCTATGTATGTGGAACCAAGTAATCGAACCCAGGACTTTGTGTATGCTGGCAAGCACTATACTGCCAGGCCATGCTCCCAGCCCCACAGGTTTCTTAATGGCTGTCTGAGGCCCATGTACTTGTATTAATAATTTTATATGGCCTGTGAATAATGTTATAAATATCCAAATGGCCCTGGTGTGAATGAAGGTTGTTTTCTAACTCTTAGAGACTATAGGGGTAACAATAATAATGGCAACATTTATATAGAATTTAACTATGTGCCTGTCATCCCACATTTTTATTAACTTACTCCTAATTGGGATCTCCATGAAGAAATAATTTTACAGCAAAGAAGATGAAGAATACTGATATAACTGGTTTCCAGACTACATATTGGTCTAGTTTGAATTACTTACTGTTAATCTTGGGATGTAGACTCAAGAAGACTTGTTCCCTAGTCTGTGTGTTTTACATATATACTGTACATACGATTTTTATTATATAGGACTACACACAGGCTAAGGAGCCTTAACATATAGGCTAATATATTACTGGTGTCTGTGCAAAACTCTTAATGAAAATATGCTGGGAGAATAATAATCACTTCTTGTTTAATAATACCCTTTGGGGATAAGATTTGTTTTACTGATTTGTACTTTCTATAAAGTTAAGCTTCCTATAATTTCTTTGTGGCATTCATTCCTTACCCAAATCAGGTCCCAAGATTGCCTTCCTCCTTTCCCCAGTCTTACTTGACAGCCCTGGAGCTTTGCCCATGACATAGCTCTCAAGCTGTACTCTTGTGGCTTGTGAAATATTTGTTTATGGGCACAGAGTGATCTGGAGTTAAATAGAAAAATCCTTCTCCATGGGACAGCAATTTACTCTACATGCCAAGTTGGCAGCAGAGTAGACTTTTGGAGAGCTGTGGTTAAAACAGGTAGCCAAGATATGAGGGAGGTTTCTAATCTAGACTCACGCTAATAAACAGCATAGGAACCAAAGCCTTTTAATGTGATCTTTCTGTTTTACATTTGGCCTACTTAGGATAGACCAACTCAAATTGAAAAATTGGCCATATTCCTCATATGAAATTATTAGAGGACTAGAGTAATATCAAATTACCCCTTATGCGTTGAAGTTATTTTTAAGGAGATGGTATCAGGTATTAAAAATGTTCCATGAGCCAAGTGGTATCTTGACCCTGGCCTATGAATTTTATTTTGGACACCTTTATATTGGTAAATAAAAGGCACAAATAAGTCATTTAATATTTCTGGTCTAAGTTCTCCATCTTTAAAATGAAAAATTCTGGTGGTGCTTATTATGGCAGTGACCACATTTTTTTTTTTTTTTTGCCAGTCCTGGGGCTTGACCTCAGGTCCTGGGCACTGTCCTTGGATACTTTTTGCTCAAGGCTAGCATTCTGCCACTTGAGCCCCAGTGCCACTTCCAGCTTTTTCTGTGTATGTGGTTCTGGAAATCGAACCCAGATCTTTGTGCATGCTAGGTGAGCATGTTACCACTAGGCTATGCTCTTGGTCCTTAAATGCCAAATTTAACAAGTATTCAAGAATGGAATCTTTATATGCAATCACTGGCACATAAATTTAAGAACAAACTTAAAATTAAGCTGAGAGTCTGTATGTCATAGATACATAGTGATCTATATATCATTATGTCTATAGAATATATATTCAATCATAGATTTGTGTCTATATAATTATATCTCCAAGGTCATGTCAATGACCTTGAGTACGTGAGTATTAAGTCATTGCTCTCATACTGTTTGGATCTAATATTTACATATCAAGGAGATCATGCACCTTTTGTTCCTTTGGTCTTGGCTTTTCTCACTCAACATGATTTGCTCTAGTTTCATCCACTTGCAAGCGAATGCCATTGTTTTATTTTGTCTGGTTGCTATGTAGAATTCCACTGTATATACTTACCACATTTTTTGTATCTATTCATCTGTAGTGGGGCATCCGGGTTGTTTCCATTGCTTGTCTATTGTGAACAGTGCAGCGATGAACATGGCTGTGCAGGTGTCCTTATCATATCCTGGGTTATGATGCTCAGGATAGATGCCTAGGAGTGGTATGGCTAGGTCATAGGGAAGGTCTATTAGTTTTTTCAGGAACCTCCAAACTACCTTCCAGAGTAGTTGTACTAGTTTCCATTCCCACCAGCAGTGCAATAGGGTTCCTCTTTCTCTATATCCCACTAGCATTTGTTGTAGTCCAAGTTCAGAATTTTGGCAGTATGGCTATTTTCACAATATTTATTCTCCCTATCTATGAGCATGGGATGTTTTTCCATTTCCTGGTATCCTCTCTGATTTCTTTCTTTAGGCTTTCATAGTTTTCCTTTACATCCTTGGTTAGGTTAATTCCTAAATATTTTATTCTTTGGGGGGCTATTGCAAATGTGATCATTTTCTTGATTTCTCCTTCTGTTTATGTATTGTTGGCGTACAGAAAGGCTTCTGACTTCTGAACGTTGATTTTGTATCCTGCTTCTTTGCCAAAGTGGTTTATGAGTTCCAAGAGTTTGGGAGTGGAATTTATTGGGTTGTTCAGGTATAGGATCATGTCATCTGCGAATAGGGTAGTTTAATTTCTTCTTTCCCTATGTGGATCCCTTCTCTTGCTTTGTTGCTCTGGCTAAGGGTTCTAGCACTATATTGAAGAGAAGAGAGAGTGGGCATCCCTGTCTTGTTCCTGATTTTAAGGTAAATGGTTCTAGTTTTTCTCCATTTAGTATCATACTAACTGTAGGTCTTTCATATGTGGCTTTAATTATTTTAAAGAATATGCTTCCTATTCCTATTTTCTCTAGTGCTTTCAATATGAATGGGTGCTGTATTTTGTCAGAAGCCTCCTCAGCATCCAGAGAAATTATCATGATTCTTAACCTTTTATCTCTAGTAATATGATGTATTACATTAATTGATTTGTGAATGTTAAACCAGCCTTGCATCTGTGGGATGAAGCCTACTTGATCATAGTTTATATAGTTTTTCTTAATTTGTCTCTGGATTCTGTTAGCTAGTATTTTATTGAGGAGCATTGCATCTGTGTTCAACAGGGAGACTGAGTGACCACATTATTTATAGCTTTGCTTATAATAGACTTTTTTTTTTCCCCAGTCCTGGGCTTGAGCTCAGGGCCTGAGCACTGTCCTTGGACTTTCTCAAGGCTAGAGCTCTACTACTTGAGTCTCAGAGCCTCAGCACCACTTCCAGCCTTTTTTTTTTTTTTTCCCCTATATATGTGGTACCAAGGAATGGAACCCAGATCTTTGTGCATGCTAGGCAAGCACTCTACTACTAGGCCAAACTCCTGGCCCCTATAATAGACTTTTTGCCAAGGGACTTCCTTTGATTAGTCTAAGAGATGTCATTCTATTGCTTAGTATTCAATTCTTATATGCAGAAGGGTAAAAGGGTAACATATAAAGGACTTTACTCCTTAAATACTAAGAATGCCATAGTTGTTCTGCTTATCTATATTCCTTTGGCCCAAAAGAAAATTGGACTTGCTGCATACTGGTGGCTCATGCCTATAATCCTAGCTATTCAGGAGGCTGAGAGCTGAAGCTATTGTGAAGAGTACAGAGATAAACATAGCTGAGCAGGTGTCCTTATCATATCTTGGGTTATGGTGTTCAGGATAGATGCCCAGGAGTGATATGGCCAGATCGTAGGGAAGGTCTATTTTCAGTTCTTTAAGAAACTTCCACACTGCTTTCCAGGGTGGCTGGACTTGCTTACAATCCCACCAGCAGTGCAGTAGGATTCCTTTTTCTTCACAACCCCACCAGCATCTGTCATTGTCTGAGTTAAAAATCTTGGCCATTTTATTTGGGATATGGTGGTATCTTAGGGTTGTTTTTATTTGCATTTCCTCTATGACCATGAATGATAAACATTTTCTCATATGCTTTTCTGCCATTTTAACCTCTTCTTTTGATAAGTCTCTCTTTAGTTCCCTTGTCCATTTGGTGATTGGTTTGTTGGGTTTTGGGGGGATTCGTTTCTTGAGTTCCTTGTAGATACTGGTTATTAAGCATTTGTCTGATGTATTATTGGTAAATATCTTTTCCCAGTTGGCTGGCTGTCTTTCTACTTTGGTAGCTATGCTTTTATCTGTGTAGAAACATTTTATTTTTAGGTAGTCCCATTTATCAAATCTCTTTCTAATCTGTTATGACCCTGGGATTCTGTTCAGGAAGTTTTTGCCTGTGCCTATGAGTTCCAATGTCTCTCCAACTCTATCCTGTAGCAGTTTCAAGGTTTCCGGTCTGATATTGAGGTCTTTGATCCATTTTGAGTTAATACTTGTGCATGGTGTAAGGCTAGGGTCAATTTTTTGTTTTCTGCATGTGGCTGCCCAGTTTTGCCAGCACCGATAATTGAATAGGCTGTGTTTGTTCCACTGTATGTCTTTGGCTCATTTGTCAAATACAAGTTGACTATAGGCATGTGGTTTTATTTCTGGATCTTGTATTCTGTTCCATTGATCTTCTGGTCTATTTTTGTGCCAATACCCCGCTGCTTTTGTTATTATGGCTCTATAGTAGAATTTGAAGTCTGGTATTGTAATACTACCTGCTTTGTTCTTTTTTCTTTTTCTTTTTTGCTAGTCCTGGGCTTGAGCTCAGGGCATGAACCCTATCCTTGGACTTTCTCAAGGCTAGAGCTCTACCACTTGAGCCTCAGCATCACTTCCAGCTTTTTTCTATGTATGTGGTACCGAGGAATTGAATCCGGGTCTTTGTGCATGCTAGGAAAGCTCTCTACCACTAGGCCAAACTCCTGGCCTGCTTTGCTCTTTTTGCCTAGAATTGTTTTGGCTATTCTAGGTCTTTTCTTGTTCCATATGAATCTTTGTATTATACCTTCTATTTCAGCAAAGAATGGGATTTTGATGGGGATTGCATTGAATTCGTATATCAATTTTGGCAGTATGGTCATTTTCACTATATTCGAACTTAAATTTTTACCATTAACTAATAGTCCTCATTTGTTGTTTTCCTAAATCAGAATTATCAGCATTATTAAAGTAGAAATTTGGACTGGATCTATTAACTACCCTTTGAGATTGAAACTTCTTTGATAATTCTAGCTACTTAGGAGGTTGAAATCTGAGAATGGAGATTCAAAGCCAATTCTGGCAGCAAATCTGAGAGGCTCTTATCTCTAATTAATCAGCAAAAACTATAAGGGGAAGAGGCGTGCAAGTGGTAGAGTGCCAACCTTGAGTGAAAAACTAGAGTATGAGTTCAAGCCTTAACATTGATATATATGTGTACATGCACCATACACACACATACACACACACACACACACAATTAAAAACCTGCCACACAAGCTGGGCACCAGTGGCTCATACCTGTAATGCTAGCTAGTCAGGAGGCTGAGATCTGAGGATCTTGGTTTAAAGCCAGCCCAGGCACTAAAGTCCATGAGACTCTTATCTCCAATTAACCACCAGAATACTGGAAGTGGTGCTGTGGCTAAGTGGTAGAGTGGTAGCCTTGAGCTGAAGAGCTCAGGGATAGTACCCAGGCCCAGAGTTCAAACCCCATTACCAAAAAACAAAACAAAAAAAAAAACCTTCCACATGACAAGAATGAGATTAGACATATAGAACATTTGTGTAGTGCAGGAAAGTTGCCAATTTAACACCTGTAAGATAATAAGCTTTTCTTCATTTAAGTGGATAAAGTCCTCGAGCATAGAAAGAGTTGAAGGAAACATTACTTTAAGGGTAAGAGCTAGGGGATTTAGAGAAGGCATTGTTAGAAACTAAAATAAGCATATTTTTGAAATTTAAATATTGTTTACCCATAGGCAATACGATACTTGCTCTTAATGGAAGGAAGACGTGCTCAGTTCTAGCTTGTAAATATTTGTAGGCTTGAGGTAATATGCCAATTCACTGACAATAAAAATCTTAATCAGTGTGACAAGCCATGGAAAATTCTTTACGTCTGCTCTCTCTCTTGGCTTTCTCCACTGAAAGGCATTCATCTGTGTCCAGAGCCTGCCTGACCACTGAGTACATAATCAGATATAGTTCTCACTGTTTGGGAATCAAACTATCTCTGCCAGTGGTGTTGTGAGTCTTTCACACAGGGCTAACAGTTGCTAAAGTTGCTTGTCATGTTGGAATGGACTGCTATTATGATTATGTATAAGTATAATACAGAATAAGTATTATTACACTGTATTATGGTTAGAATAAGAGAGGAAGGTACTTGGAAGGACTGATTTAAGTGCTGGATAGGCCAGTTTTAACTACTAATGTGCTAATGGTGGTGAACTGCTGATAGTGGAGATTTCCAAATTAATTGAGTTCTTTATCACCTTTAATTTACATGGATAATTTCTTGGTATATGATTAGTTAGTTGGAACAAGTAGATTTTGAGCTTAGAAAGTGTGGATTTCACAGGGAATTCATCAATTCAGCTACCAAAATTTTAGTTTCACTTCTTAGAATACCTTTAATATGAAGGGAGTACCATGGTTAGCATTTAAGAGTTTTGCTGTTTGTGCTAAAGATTGGTTTAATAAATAAAACAAAAAAAGCACGAAATGCCATCTCAACCAATGGCTGGGTATGGTAGCTTGTACCTGTCTTTGGGATTGTAGGCCAAATTGGTCAGGGCATAAAGCAGAACACTATCAACTTAACATTAACCTACACAACTGGATATTGGTGGTTTATACCTGTAGTCCTAGCTACTCAATAGGCTAAGATATGAAGACCTCATTTTGAAGCCAGCCCATCCAAGAAAGTCCTGAGATTCTTATCTCCAATTAACTACCTATAAACTGGAAATGGCAGTATGGTTCAAAGTAGTGGAGTGCTAGCTTTGAACAATAAAGCTCAGGGGCAGTGTCTAGGCCCTAAGTTCAAGCCCCAGGACCAGCAAATTTAAAAAGCAACACAAAAGGATGAGGGATATGGCTCAAGTGGTAGAGCACCTGCTAGCAAGAGTAAAGACTTTCAGTACCACAAATAGGGAAAAGAAAATGAGGGTGGAAGAGAGGGAGGGAGGGAGGGAGCAAAACCAATAAAATCTTCCTTTTTACGATACTTGACTTTTAAAGACTGGTATTAATTTTTTGGCTACTTCTTATATGACAAAATAGGGATCTGTCATTGCTGATAGATCAGTGAGGATATAGCAGACTCTCTGGGTTGACTTTCTATTCTGTGTCAATTGTATATGCCATTTGTAACAAATTATTATAAATTTGGTGGCTTAAAAGAACAAAATTATTCTGGAATCCAGAGTCTGAAACAAAGGTGTTAGTACAGTCATATTCTCTCTGCAGTGTTTGCATTGTGTGTTTATATTACATGTTGCTTATCTGCTTATTTTTTAATGAACTCTTAAACTCTTTCTTTCCTTCTTTCCTTCTTTCTTTCTTTCTTTCTTTCTTTCTTCCTTCCTTCCTTCCTTCCTTCCTTCCTTTCTTTCTTTCTTTCTTTCTTGCCAGTCCTGGGGCTTGAACTCAGGGTCTCAAGGCTAGTGCTCCACCACTTAAGTCACAGCCCCACTTCCAGCTTTTTCTGTGTATGTGGTACCAAGGAATCAAACCCAGGTCTTTGTGCATGCTAGGTAAGCTTACCACTAGGCCAAACTCCCAGCCCACTCCTGAATTATTTCTATATTTCAACTGTTTAAAATATTGTGAGATCAGGGCCAGGAGTTTGGCCTAGTGGTAGAGTGCTTGCCTAGCATGCACGAAGACCCAAGTTCGATTCCTCGGTACCACATACATAGAAAAAAAGCCAGAAGTGGTGCTGAGGCTCAAGTGGTAGAGCTCTAGCCTTGAGAAAGTCCAAGGACAGTGCTCAGGCCCTGAGCTCAAACCCAGGACTGGCAAAAAAAAAAAAATTAAATAAAATAAAATATTGTGAGATCTGGCTTTTAGATCTTTTGAATGTATGCCACAAACAAAATCTGTATCTACCTCTCCCCCCTACCTTGTACTGGGCTTAAACACAGAATCTTACGTTCTTGCTTAGCTAATTGCTCATGGCTGGTACTCTACCAGTTGAGCCACAACTCCAGTGTATAACATTTTGTTGGCTAATTGGAGATGGACTCTGGTAGACTTCTCTGCCCAGGCTGGCTTTAACCAGGATTCTCCAGCTCTCAGCCTCATGAACAGCTCTTAAGAGTATAAGGTGTGAGCCACCAATGCCCTAATTAAAAATTTTAGTAAATATATATATATATATATATATATTTTTTTTTTTTTTGCCTGTCTGAAGGCTTGACTCAGGGTGCTGTCGCTGAGCCTTTTTGTGCTCGAGGTTAGTGCTCTACCACTCGAGCCACAGCACCACTTCCAGCCTTTTCTGAGTATTTTATTGAAGATAGGAGTCTCACAGACTTTTCTGCTTGGGCTGTCTTCCAACTGAGATCTTCATATTTCAGCCTCCTGAGTTGCTAGGATTACAGGTGTGAATTGCTGGCACCTGGCTATTTTTATTCTTTTCTTCTTTAGAACAATACTGTTTTTCATAGAGTTTTACATTACCCTTAATGCAAAGGGTTTTAATTTTGTCAAATCCTTACTACTGCTTTTCTTTACTCCTGGCAGAGATGGGTGACAGGATTGGGGGTCCCTTTGGAGACATTCAGCAGAGACATAGATGTGGTGGCCATTCCCAGAGGAGTGCTCAGATTGGCTCAGAGGTGTCATGAGAGTCAGCTAGGATGCTAAAGGCTTAATTAAGCACTGGAGTTGTCAGACGCACCATTTTCTCTACATTTTCCAGTTTACTTGAACAATTTTTTTCAAGGTACTACTTAATAGTCCTCTAGATTTCATTGGTCATTGACAAAGGAGCCAAATATATTCAGTGGAAAAGCAAGGCAGCTTCTTCAACAAATGGGTGCTGGGAAGACTGGCTTTCTATGTGTGAGAGAATTAAACAGATCCCTCTTACCCTGTTTAAAAATAAGCTCCAGTTTCAAAAATCTAATTGAATCATCTGAAACGATGAAAGATAAAAACACAGATAGTTTACTGAATAGAACTCCAATTGTCGGAAGTGGAGCTGTGGCTCCAGGGGTAGCAGGGTAGCCATGAGCTGAAGAGCTCAGGGACAGCACCCAGGCCCAGAGTTCAAGCCCCACAACTGACAAAAAAAACCAAAAAAACCCTCCAATTGTCCACAAAAATAGGAGCAAGAATGAACAAATGACTACATCAAATTTAAGACGTCCTATAAAAACAAAAGAAATAAATTACTAGAATCAAGAGACAACCCACAGAATGAGAGAAAATCTTCACCAGCTACTCAATAAATAGAAGATTC
The DNA here is from genome assembly GCF_031878675.1 of Megascapheus bottae. Taxonomy (NCBI): domain Eukaryota; kingdom Metazoa; phylum Chordata; class Mammalia; order Rodentia; family Geomyidae; genus Megascapheus; species Megascapheus bottae. The sequence goes on along the minus strand of NC_143518.1, from coordinate 57,627,380 downwards.
ATTTCTAGAATATACAAAGAGCTAAAAAATAGGCTTGGATTGGGAGGAATGAGTGAAAATATTGAGAGATGTGACGCTGATCAAGATACATTGTATTTATAAGCTGTATTGTTGAATGGCAACTCCTTTCTACAATAATTAAACAATAATAAAAACATTAAAAAAGAGCTAAAAAAAGAAGATAAGTAAAAGAACAACTAGCCCAACTAATAAATGGACAGACTGGGGCTGGGAGTGTGGGCTAGTGGTATAATGCTTGCCTAGCATACATGAAGCCCTGGGTGCAATTCCTCAGTACCACATACACAGAAAAAGCTGAAAGTGGTGCTGTGGCTCAAGTGGTAGAGGGGTATGAAAAAGCCCAAGGACAGTGCCCAGGCCCTGAGTTCAAGCCTCAGGACTGACAAAACAAATAGGGAGATAGATAGATAGATAGATAGATAGATAGATAGATAGATAGATAGATAGATAGATAGATAGACTGAGCAGTTTACAGCAAAAGAAATAAAAGTGACTGATACATTTAGTAATGTTCAATATTCTTGGCCATAAAAGAAATACAAGTCAAAACTACAGTAAGATTCCATTTCACCCCAGTTAGAATGCCATCATTAAGTAAATACAAACAAACAAAGGTGAAAGGAAAAAACCTTCATACACTGTTGGTGGGAATATAAACTTAAAATGACTATGCAAATCAGTATAGAGGTTCCTCAAAAAAAGTAAAAGTAGAGCTATCTGATGACCCATCATACCACTCCGGAGACAAAAGGAGTTACAGGATTTCTTTCTTCACTAAAGCTAGCTTTCCATACTGGAGTAGTTTCTCACAGGTACTGAGGTTAAGGATTGTGGGATGTCAGGCTTTTTCTGCAGCTAGATTTGGCAGGTTTGTTGCCAGGGCCATCTATTTTTACCTTGTAAAATAGCTTCCCCTCCATTTCTGGGAACCAGGGATGGTTTTAGAACTCCTCACTGCTGTTCTTCCATTGGATTGGTTTCTCTGTGGGTTTTTTCTCCCCTTCCTAGCACCTTCTTTGTGGTTTTTGGTTCTCTTCCTGTGTTTCTCACTTCAGGATCTAGTCTTTCTTTGTTACCAGAATCTTTCCACTCATGAAGTAAAAGCAATAGAAGCTTCTTCTCTGTCATTTTTGCCCCAGCCCTCTTACACCTTTGTTTTAACTGGATTGTTTTTGGTTGTTTTAAGATTAAAGAATTTCCCATCTATTTTGGATATTAATACCTGTTAGATGCATGGTTTGCAAATGTTTTCTCTTATTCTGAAGGTGCTTTGATAGCTGGTATACTCTCCTAATATTTTTGTTATCATGATTTGTTAACAAATCAAAGCAAACATGGATGGAAAAACCCCAAGTGAGAAGATGTTGGCTGAATTAAGCTCTGATTTAAGGGTAACAAAAGTTACCTGGAGCTTGTTGTATAGGAAGGAGGGTTGTTTGCAGGCTGAAACAGGTAGTGTTAGTATTATTCTAAGACACATAGCAAGGTTAGCTTTGAAAGCCAGCACTTGGTGGTGGTGACAGTTGTAGGCTATTCTGGGAACCAAGAGGCTTTGTTTGCAATGCCTGCGTGCACTCCCCAATTTAACTCTGGCACTGATCACCACCAGTCGCTTTTGTCTTTGATAGAGTGCAATATCAGGTAGAGTAGAAAGATCACAGTGCTTTTCCCCCAATTAATTGGTAAAACTAAAATAAATATTTTCCGTTGGAGAAAACTTGTCTTTACCAGAGAAATATGACATTATTTTAGAAAACTTTGATGTATCTACCTAGCAACTTTTAGAACAGTTCTTTAGACAAATGAGCCTTCTCATCATTTCTTGAGGGAGCTTGAAAAAAATCATTACTTTAGTATCTTTAGTAATGCAAAATAGGAGGAAATGGACTTACACCACAAAGGAAGGAATTTAAGTTAAAGGCAATGTCTATGTTACCATTATTGTCACCAGTAACATCAAAAGTCATTTTAGCCTCCTTTCCAGGAAAAGGAGGAAGGCTTTAATATAGCTGTGAGCAGAGGACTAATGTTGGAGTCTATGGCCCTGGACAGGGTTCTATAGATGCTCATGTGCCATCCTGCTGTTTTCAATGAGTCAGCAGCACAGTTGCAGGTGGTGTGGGCAGAGGACATCTAAATTTAGTCTTTATTTACTTGAGAAGGTTTGCAAGGACCATTCCTCTCTCATCCATGTTTCATAGTCCTTGAGGCAGAGAGGGCAACGGAGAAAGGGAACCAAGACATGTGAAAGGCTATCAATGTTTGTGAAATAATGCACCTTCAATCTGGTGAATATAATGTATCCCTTCTGTTAATTACAATAAAAAATATATGGAAAAAATATAGCTAGGATGGGGCTGGGAGTTTTGTCTAGTGATAGACCCAATACACAGTGTGTGTGTGTGTGTGTGTGTGTGTGTGTGTGTGTGTGTGTGTGTGTGTATTTGTGGTGGTCATAGGTCTTGAACTCAGTTTGGGCACTGTCCCCTAAGCTTTTTTGTTGAAGGCTAGCAATCTGCCACTTTGAGCCACAGTGCCATTTCTGGTTTTCTTGTGGTTAGTTGGAAATAAGAATATTGTGGACTTTCCTGCCTGGGCTGGCTTTGAACTGCAATCTTCAGATCTTAGCCTCCTGAATAGATAGGATTATAGGCACGAGTCACCAGACTCTTCCATCCCTAGGGAAAATCTGCCATCCTTCTCCAAGCCTTGGGTATTGGATACACAGAAAGTCCTTCACTGCCCTCGCTGGTCCAGGGCAGGGTTTCATCCTGAGGGATGAAAGAAAGGCAGGATGTGAAGACAGAAGGGCATGGATGAATATCAGAGATCAGAAGAAGCTTCTGGAACCAAGAAAGCAGGAGATGATGAACAAATGTTTAAGCAGCAAAAGATTACTATGGGAGAAATTCAGGCTGAAACTCTAGAGGAGAGTTTTCCATTACATGGTCAAACTTAATCTTTGATAATATTATTTCCCTTAACAAGCTCATATTATTACTTTTTTTTTTTTTTTTGCCAGCCCTGGGCCTTGAACTTGAGGCCCGAGCGCTGCCCTTGGGCTTTCTCAAGGCTAGAGTTGTACCATTGGAGCCATAGTACCATTTCCAGCTTTTGTTAATATATGTGGTACCCAGAAATCGAACCTGGGTCTTGGTATATGCTAGGCAAGCACTTTTACCACTAGGCCAAACTCCCAGTGCCACTTTATTCATTTTTAAAACAGAATAGCCATAAGTTGTTCTCTTAAGTAAAAGGTAGCAGTCTGTGGAAAATGTCCAGTTCATCTTGCAACTCAATCAGCTGTACAGGGCTTCTCCCTGGAAACAACTATCACACTGCTAATGCAGCAGCATGCTTCACGTATACTTTGTTTTGTCACCCAGAATATTGAAAAATCATATTAATGACTCTATTTGCAAGTGTAATTGGTTCTCTCTTTGTGTCTGTCTCTCTTTTGGCCATACAAGATTTCTTATACTTGGCTAATCGGGTGTTCCAGCACTTGAGTCTCTCTGCCAGACTTTTTTTTTTAAATTTTTACTATTATAAAGGTGATAAAAAGAGGAGTTACAGTTAAACAAGTCAAGTAATGACTACATTTCTTTTTGGATAGTGTCACCCCTTCCCTCACTCTTTCCTAGTTTTCTACTCCAATTCCCACCCACAAGTCATTTTCAACATAGTGTCCAGTGAGTACCACTGCATTTGTTATCTTTGAAATAGGGTTTCACTTTATGCCTGGGCCAGCCTGGACCACAATCTTCCTATTTGTTCTCCCCTTTGACACTGGAATGACAGATGCATATCATCACACCCACTGGTTAAGTTGGAGTCTTAGGAACTTTTTTTTTGGTGCTACTACTGGGCTTACACTCAGTAGTACCTCAGTCTCTCCCTTAGCATTTTCACTCAAGGCTGTTGTTCTGCTACTTGAAATGTACCTTAACTTCTGTCTTTTTGCTGCTTAATTGGAGATAAGAGTCATACTGTTCTGCTCAGGCTGGCTTCAAATTGGGATTCTCAGATCTCAGTCTCATGAGTAATTAGGATTACAAATATGAACCACTGATGCCCAACCTCATGAACTTTTACAGGCTATCCAGGAAGTGCTTCACCTTCACCCTTCACCTTCCAAGTAGCTCAGATTATAGGTTTGAAGCACCGATCTGTGTTCATAAACTTTTTTTTTTTTTTTTTTGCCTGAACTAGCCTTGAGTTGAGATCTTCCCAATTTCAGTCTCCCAAAGTAGCTCCAAATGAAGGCATGAACCACCATTCCTAGCTAAGAATTTGGCTTTTTTTATGTGGTTGTCTTGATTGGTGCTAACATACAACCGATTTTGCCTACTATTGTTTTGGTAGCTTTAACGTAGTGTCACACCACAGAAAACAAATAACTTAAAATTATTGTGATCATTATTTTGCTTTGGTTAATAAATACTCAGCTACAATTTTAATTTTAATTTATTATTAATTCATTTTAATGAGGAGATTCATAGACAAATTTTAAAATGTGATGGTCTCATTTGCTTCTGTCTTAAGCCTGGATAATAATTATCTTTTTCACTATGGGCCTTCTAACTTTTTATTCTGTTCTGATACCATTTTGACTTTTATAGATCTCATTGTATATGACTGTTCCCTTTAGGCTTATGGTAGGCCTAAAGCCTTTACTCAGAAAACTTCTGTACTCTCCCCTAATTGAGAGCATAAGATGAGCAGATAAGGATTTTAAACACCCATAACTACAAGTATTGTGTGAAGCTATTCAGAAAATGTATTTTTTCCATTCAAAATGATTTACTTACTTGTGTACTGGAGGGGTTATTTGGCAATGCCAGAATTTTATTTATTAGTTAATGTATATAATATATATTTATTATTATTGTTGGTTGTGGGGCTTGAACTCTGGGCCTGGGCATTGTCCCTGAGTTCTTCAGCTCAAGGCTAGTGCTATACTACTTTGAGCCACAGTACCACTCCTATAACTTCTTACTGAAGAAATTGTGTGTGATTGATTCTATGTGATGTGTTATTTAAAATTCATTAGCAAGGGTGTGGGGCTGGGTTGGGAAAGATGAGGGGTGAACAATGGAAGGAGTAACTAAATAACCAAAATGCATTGTGCTTATTAACTGGTGATTTCATTGAAACCTCCTTGTACAACTACTTAAGGATAAAAAAAGTTGAAAAATAAAATTTAGGGCTGGAAATGTGGCTTAGTGGTAGATAAGCACTTCATGCATCTACCATACATGAAGCCCTGAGTTCCATTTCTTAGTACCACATAAACAGAAAAAGCCAGATGTGGCGCCATGGCTCTTGTGGTAGTCCTGAGCAAAAGAAGCTTAAGAACAGTGCTCAGGCACTGGAAAAAAAATTAAAAATATAGATAATATTTACAAGCAAATTTGTTATCACATTTCTAATGTGTTCATGTTTTTATAGCATAATGATTAAAAACGTGTTTATACCACATTAGATATAACTTTCACAATTAATCCTATTAATATTTTAGTACTATAAATAATGGTTCTACAGTACATCTGAGTTTAGAGTCACCCTGTAAACATTACTATGAAAGAAAAGGCAAACATCTCATTAGAACTGCTGGGTATCGTCACTGTCTGGAGCAATGTCTGGCACATAGTAGAATTCAGTACATCTCTGAATTCTACATGAATGAATGAATAAATGGATTTTTCTTTTCAGGCTTGTATTGATGAAAATTTGGACATGGTGAGGTTTCTGGTGGAAAACAGAGCCAATGTAAACCAGCAGGACAATGAGGGTTGGACACCTCTTCATGCAGCTGCCTCCTGTGGATATCTCAACATAGCAGAGTAAGTGACCTTCTGTATGGATTTAGTAGGAATCACCTTCATTTCTCCTCTGGTTGTAAGAACTTGAATTTCATAAGGAGTTATAATTTCTATTACAAATTACAAAAGTGGGAATTTTTTTTTTCCTGTTTGGCCAGTCCTGGGGTTTGAACTCATGGTCTGCGCACTGTCCCAGAGCTGCTTTTGCTCAGGGCTAGTACTCTCCCACTTGAGCCACAGCACCACTTCCAACCTTTTCTGTTTATGTGGTACTAAGGAGTCAAATACTCTACCACTAAGCCATATTCCTAGCCCCAAGAAAATGATTAGTTTTAAGGAATAACTGACACCATGTTATAAAGTTGCCAAATCAATTATTTTAGTCAAAACTTTTCATTTGCTTCTATTTTCATATAATTTATATTTGCTGGGATGGGTGAGTCACCAGACTGCTGGTGCATTATCTAGGTTAGTTCTAAAGAGTTATGACAGTATACCTAAGTAGTCAGGCCAAGATATATCTATCTCTCCCTCTCTCCCTCTCTCCCTCTCTCCCTCTCTCCCTCTCTCCCTCTCTCCCTCTCTCCCTCTCTCTCTCTCTCTCTCTCTCTCTCTCTCTCTCTCTCTCTCTCTCAATATATATATATATATATATATATATATATATATATATATAATTTCTGGGGCTTGAATTCAGGGCCTGAGCACTGTCCTTGTGCTTTCCTCAGGGCTAGCACTCTACCACTCTGGCTTTTCTATGTATGTGGTACTGAGGAATCAAACCTGGGTCTTCATTCATGCACTCTACCATTAGGCCAGTCTTCTGGTCCAAGATACTTCTTTTTTTTTTTTTTTTCCTGATCTGTTTTTGTAAACTTGTTTTTTCAGCAATCAGTGCTTAGTACATTTGGGACCAAGGTAAGGTTGGGCTTGACATGTGTTGAATGGGTCCGATTAATAAAATATCTTTATAGCTTCTAACCTCTATGGCAGTAGATTGCCTTCTTCTGAACAGAAGAATCATGACTGCTTGTCTGAGACATAAAAGGTACTGTGTATCAATGTATGTTTTATGAAGGAATAATCAGGGAGGTTGCTTTTAAATAGGAATAGGACTAGTAGTTGTACTGTTTTTAGAATGGAGCTTTTCGTATATTTTAGAGCAAGGTAAATTTAGATTGACAAGGTAAATTTCCTAAATGAAATGATGATATTCTATCATTCTTTGAAAATCAGATTGGTTGTTTTAAGCCCCTTTCAATAATATGATTAGAGGGCCATAACATATCTCTATTCAGCAAAAAGCAGGCAAAATTTTGTTAGTGGCCATGTAGAGGTCTCTGAATCTAATTTGCCAAGGTTTCATGAGGGAGATCCTGAATTGCTGAGTTTAGTTTACTCCTTTGGGCCAGTTATGCTCAGCAGAAAAGCTTAACATAGGGAGAATCGGGGTCTGCAAAACCTCAGGTAACAGTATTAGTGTTTGACTGGCTGCTGGTTCAAAAGAAAGAATACTTTTATATTGATTCCAAAGCCAAGGTAATTGAATAGTGAATTATGTTCTAAATTAGTAAGTCAGTCTCCTGTTCATTTCCTAGGCTCCCCACTTTCAGTCTCATAGGAAAGGCTCTGGTTCTCAGCCTTACTAATGCCAATGCTTTAATGCCCAAGAGTTAACTAAATGTTTGTCAGAGTAGTCTAGGACGTTTACCCCTCATTATTGGTCTTGGTCTACTTATTTACATGGCATATTTGTTATATTTGGGCTAGCAGTGATTGACTTTTTATTTCCAAGTATTTTACTTACTTATTTGTTCTACTTCTCTAAGGAGAAGTCACACTTAGACTGAGGATATATTTGTGTTATCATCCTTTGTGAAGCTGAATATGGAGAATTATTGTAATGCTCTTTTTTTTTACCGTGGTTTCTCCTAAAAATAAGTTAAATAAGCAATGTTTTGCTTATCCAAATGTTACTTGAAATGAAGTAAATCTATAAGCTACTGTTTCCTCATATTAATAATTAGAAATTGTCTATATGAATTAACTATAAATGAGATGATCTAGATCAGAATCCATTGCAGAAGTAAAGTGTTGTAGGATAGCTTGTTTCAGTTTATCTTTCATTATGTGTAATATTATTATTATACATGTTTTTATTTTACTATAATTATTTGTAATGTGTAGCATTCCTTTTTATACAAAGGAAAATAACATGATTTTTTAAAAACCACATTCAGAAAAAAACCACATTCAGTTTTTTTTCAGGAACAGTAAAAAATGTTTTAAATAAGATTAGCTCTTGGTGATCTTGTTATTTCTCCTTTTTTTTTTTTTAAGCCAGTCCTAGCGCTTGAACTCAGGGCCTGGGTACTGTCCTTGGGCTTTCTCAAGACTTGGGCTCTTACTACTTGAACCACAGCACCCATTGTGGTTTTTTTCTGTTTGTGGTACCAAGGAATTGAACCCAGGGCTTTGTACATGCTGGGTAAGCACTCACTGGCCCTTATCTCTTTTTTTTTTTTTTTGTATTTCTTTGTTTTTGAGACAGGGCCTTGTTGTTTAGCCTAAGCAGGCTTTAAATGCAGAATTCTTCTGCTCTAGCCTTCTGAGTGCTCCTGGAGTATTACAAATGTATGCTACCTTGTCTGGCTTCAATTTTGTGTCTTAAAGACCTTATTCTTTATACTTATTTCCATATTTCTCTCCTCCCCCCCCCAAAAAAAAATCCCTGGGTTCTCAGGGCCTGGTACTTGCCAGGCTGGTATTCTACCACTTGAGCCATGTCCCCAGCCCAGCTTTTTGCTGGTTATTTTGAATATAAAGTCTTAGAAGCCTTTTTTTTTTTGCCAAGGCAGGCTTTGAACCCAGATACTGTGTCTCAGCCTCCTGTACAGCTAGAATTATAACCATGAGCCATAATATACCATCATTTTTAAGCTCATTAGGAAATCTAACTTTCAGAGTGGTCAAAATGAATAAGAAATACATTGGCTTTTCAAAAAGAATCCAAGTACTTCATGTTCCATGAAGATCCTTTTAATCTCATATTTGTACTCAGTATGGTACATCAAATAAAGAGAGGCTTAGAAGTTATTTTTTCCTGTTCTGAGTGTAGGCTTAACATTAATTATCTGGGAGGATCCTACATTTTTATTGTAAATAGTGTTTAACTTAGCAGTAGCAGCTTGACCTAAAAGTAATTTGTCTTTATACTTTATTCGCATTTTTCTTAACACATTTCATTTTCTTTATTTCTCCCTTAAAATAGTAGCGAAAAGACTATTCATCAGCTATCAGTAAGGATAGGAAGCTTTATTTTTGAAGGGCATGTATTTTGACCCAGTGGCTTTTTCTGCACCTTTTTTTTTGTGTGTGGGGAGGGTGGATCATAGGGCTTGAACTCTGCCTGCGTACTGTCCCTGTGCTCTTCAGCTCAAGGCTACTGCCCTACTCTTAGCCAAGTCCCACTTCCCATTTTCTAGAGGTTAATTGGGGATAAGAGTCTCAGGTCCTTTTGTGCCCAGGCTGGCTTTGAACCTTGGTCCTCAGATCTCAGCCTCCTGAGTAGCTAGGATTATAGGCATGAGCTACCATGCCCGGCTTTTTTCTGCACTTTTGGACCAGCTGTAAGGGTTCTTTTATGTACTTCATGCACTGGTATTTATTTCTGCCAAGGAAAAGTATAAAACTAAGTCGACACCATGGCTCATACTTGTAATCACAGCTACTTAGAAGGCTGAGATCTGGAGATCATGGTTCAAAGCCAGTTTTGCAGGAAAGTCCATGAGACTCTTACTTCAAATTAAGCACACACACACAAAAGAAGTGGATTTGTGGCTCAAGTTCCCAGGCCCAGAGTTCAAACCCCAGGACCAGCAAAAAAAAAAAAAAAAGGGTATAAAAGTCAGGAGATATTTCCTCTTATAACAGCAAAATGTAAAACAAATATACATGCAAAGATGCTCAAATAAAAAGCTTCTTTTTTCAAACTAGAAAAAAGGTAGACCCAGATTACATTCTCAAAAGTCTTGATTATAGACTAAAAACACATCAGAAAAGGGAAAGCAGGGTCATTTGACTTGTATCCAGTCCTATAACGGAATAGATGATGCTAGAGCAAAGGTAGTCAAGAGATTTTGCATTTTGTTTAACTGAAATGTTATTTATGGTGTGACAAGTGAAAAGAGAAAATGTCAGAAGCCCCAGTGATGATAACAGTGAAGAAGATATGGTTATCCTCAAGTAGCTTTCAGGGATAGACTGGCTATATTAGGTACAGTTTTGTCACTCAGAGGTCCAGAATTATTTTGGGGGAGGTAAGGTGCGAGGGTAACATTAAAGGAGGAAAAGAAATTTCCATTGATGAGAACATGCACAGGTTCTTGATGGCAAAATCAGTCTTGAATGACATGAAAGGGAGAAGCAAAGAGAGTCGTCCAGGAGGAGGACACTTGATTCCCTAAAGAGGAGAGCTGAGTAAGAACAGGGTATGTTTGGAAATAGTAAATGGTTTCATTTGGTGAGAGTGTAAAATTCATTCCAATATTTATTGTGTGTTTACTATGTATATTATTTGTGTTTTGAATTTTTAGGGTGGGGGAGGTGTGGTTGAATGTAACAAAACAAAACAGAGAAAGGAACTATTGAATACAGGCAAATAAAGGTGTTTTTGATGGGCAGAGTAGTGGTACTTGACAGAGATAAGATTACAGATAGAGGGAATTTTCTTTGGAATTTTAAACTTCCTATCATTCTAAGTCTAGGAGGGAAGGAAGGAGACAGTTGAAAATTAGATGAATTGTGAATGCTTTTGAGATTTCTGTGTGTGGAATCCACCTATATATTAATATTTACTGAAGGTGTAGTATATCAATCATTAGCAAAGAAAACAATTGTTTTTCATCTAATTTTAATTGATACTTTCTTCTCTGACAACTCTGAATGCTGTTGACATGTTAATTTTTTATTATCTCCTGTAATATCTAAAATGCTCTTTTTTGGATATAGTAGTGATAAGTAAATGTTTATTGCACTGTTAAATGATATGTATTACTTTCTTGAATGAACTGAAGTTGAATTTGTGTTTCTCCCCCACCCCCCCAATACTGGGGTTTAAACTCAGGGCCTCCTGCCTACAAGGCTGGCTTGATACTACTGAGCTCCACTTGTAGCCTTGCTTTTCATTAGTTACTTTTAGGATAGGGTCTGTCTTCCCAACTGTGCCTGAGGTGCAACTTGCCTACTTTTAAGTGTCCCATTGTTGCGGAGACTGTTAATTTATTTTTTCCCTTCCCCTTCCCCTTCCCCCCTTCCCCCCTTCTCCCTTTCTCCCCTTCCCCCCTTCCCCCCCTTCCCCTTCCCCTTCCCCTTCCCCTTTCCCTCCCTTCCCTTCCCTTCCCTTCTTTGCCAGTCCTGGGGCTTGATCTCAGGACCTGTCCTTGGACACTTTTACTCAAGGCTAGTGCTCTGCCACTTGAGCTATAGTGCCACTTCTGGCTTTTTCTGTGTATGTGGTACTGAGGAATCAAACCCAGGGCTTCATGCATGCTAGGCAACCACTCTACCATTAGGCTACACTCCCAGCCCATTGGGACTATTGATTTCTTAATGCAAGGGAGTAACAGTGCTTACATTACCTACTTCATAATAGTGCCATTTTTATTAAACACATTTTAAAAATAAGAAAAAATCCACGTAATGTATTTAGATTGTTACCACTTTTTTCAGGATTAAGTATTCTATGTGGATTTAAAATCCATCTATATAGTGTTTTAATGTTCTATCTCAGTAATTTATTTTCCTTTAAAGATGAATTGCAGAGTTTTCTAGAGGTATTGCCTAGTTTTAAGTTACAACTTTATTTTCTCACCTGTAACACTGATAAACTTGACATTGGAAAAGTTTTCTTGAGAATGATTTATTTGGTTAATGTCTGGAGGCTGCCTTTCATACCTAATATTGCAAGTACGGAAAGTCGTTTTGGAAAGATTATTAGAGTTCAGGATGATGATGGTGTGTGTGTGTGTGTGTGTGTGTGTGTGTGTATGAGTGCCAGTCTTGAGGCTTGAACTAAAGGTCTGGGTGCTGCCCTGACTTCTACCACTTGAGCCACTGTTATACTTGTCTTTTTTAGTGGTTAATTGGATATTAGGGTCTCACAAACTTTCCTCTGTGGGCTGGCTTTGAACTGTGATCCTCAGATCTCAGCCTCCTCAGTAGCTAGGATTGCAGCCATGAGCACTGGCTCCTGGCTCATAGTGAGTAATTTTTTAAGTGCTGCATCCTTCCCTATGGTATTTGTCTCTTGTTATCTGCTAGAAGTGAGAAGCAGGTAGGACTATGAGTATAAAAGAAATTCTAGGAAAGAACTAGAAATCATCATGCAAGTGAAATGAGCCAGACTGAGAAAGACAGATATCAAATGTTCTCATAGGCAGACTCTGGACCTTAAAAAAAGAACAGGCATATAAAATGGGAATAGCAGTGTGAGGAAGGGGGAACAGACATCTTTGGGAGTGGGAAGACGAAAGGAGAGAGTAAAGACAGGGTAAATATGATCAAATAAGTACATGTGTATTTCATATACATGTATGAAAATGGAATAATGTAGCCAGTTGAAAGTTTTTTTAAAAAGCTGAATATGATATCTCAAACCTGTAGTTACCTAAGAAATTGAGATTAGAGGTTTAAGGTAGGACTAGCTCAAGCGCAAAATAAAAAAAAAAAAAGACTTCATTTAGACTAGTGATTGAGCATGGTGGTGATGCACTGTCATTCCAGCAATTTAGGGGAGCATCAAGAGAAGAATCACAATCTTGGCCTAAGGCCTAAGACAAGGGAGATACTATAAAAAAGAAGTAATAAGGCAGGACTGGGAATGTAGCTTAGGGGTAGAATGCTTTCCCAGCATGCACAAAGCCCTGGGTTTGATTCCTTGGTACTACATACACAGAGAAGTGGTGGTATGGCTCAAGTGGTAAAACCCTAGCCTTGAGAAAGCTCAAGGAACTCAAAGCCCTGAGTTCAAGCCCAAGGACTGGCAAAAAAAGAAAAAGAAGAATAAGAAGGCAAAGCTGGGCTTAAGTTTTAATCTTATTTACTTGGGACCCTGAGATCTGAGGATCACTATTTGAAGCCTGGGTTTGAAGCTAGCCCAGGCAGGAAAGCCTGAGGCTCTTACCTCCAATTAATTACAAAAACAAAACAAAAAAGCCTGGAAGTAGAGGCGTGGCTCAAGTGATATAGCTCTAGCCTTGAGAAAAAAGCTCAGGGACAGCACCCAAGCCTTGAGTTTAAATCCTATGACTGGCACCAAAAATATTAAATTTTAAAAAATAACCAAATGCAAAAAGGGCTAGTGAAGTGGATCAAGTGGTTGAGTACCTGTCTAGTAAGCATGTGGTCCTAAGTTCAAACTCTATTTCTGCACCTCTCTGCAAAATTGTTTAAACTGGGAGGGGATAGGGAATGAGAAAGTACACTAGAAGGTACATTATATGCATGTGTGGAAATATCATAGTGAAACTTCTTTTTTTTTTTTTTTTTGCCAGTTTTGGGCTTAAGCTCAGGGCCTGAGCACTGTCCTTGGATTTTTCTCAAGGCTAGAACTCTACCACTTGAGCCTCAGCACCACTTCTGGCTTTTTCTAAGTATGTGGTACCAAGAAATCAAATCCGGGTCTTCGTGCATGCTGGGCAAGCACTCTACCACTAGGCCAAACTCCCAGCCAGTGAAACTTCTTTTGTAATAAATATATTCTTATAAAAATAAAGGTAGGGCCGGGAGCATAGCCTAGTGGTAGAGTGCTTGCATGAAGTCCTGGGTTCAATTCATATACTCAGAAAAAGCCAGAAGTAGCACTGTGGCTCAAGTGGCAGAGCACTAGCCTTGAGCAAAAAGTGTCCAAGGACACTGCTCAGGCCCTGAGTTCAAGTCCCAGGACTGGCAAGAGAAAAGAAAAAATGGTAAATAAAGGAAATCCTGGTATTGATATTGATCTTGTCAGGAGGTGGAAAAGCCTCTAGTACTAGCTAAGATTGGGAAAATAGTAATAAAGCACCTTGTCTGGATCATATATAAATCCCTAAAACTTGCCTTGATACGTATTGAACTCCTGATACATGAGGAGAAATTGATAATAGACCAACAATGATAATATTGATTATGGATCTTATTGTACAGGTATTTCATTAACCATGGAGCCAGTGTGGGGATTGTAAATAGTGAAGGTGAAGTCCCCTCTGATCTTGCAGAAGAGCCAGCCATGAAAGATCTTCTTCTGGAGCAAGTAAAGAAGCAAGGTAACCTACAGAATTGGATGGGCAAGGAAAGGCTCTCATACTATCCCTTACAGAATAGAATATATTTGTTGTATAGAGCTTTTGATGATCATGGGGCAAGAGATGATTAGATTTTTACAGCTTTAGTCTGAGTAACTCACATAAGAATAGGCCAAGGGGTTGGGGATTTAGCTCAGCAGAAGAGCCCTTGCCTGGCAAGTGGAAGGCCCTGAGTTCGATCCTCAGCTCAGGAAAAAAAAAAGAATAGGCCAAATGCCAAAGAATGGTCAGTTATTCCTTGTTTTTGCTATCTGAGGTTGTTTAATCATCATATTGTTAGGAGTGTCCTAAGGAGAAATGAAAATACTTCTTATTATGTTGTAAAAATTATATTAGATCTGCCAAACCCTATGGAAATCTAAAGAAAGGATAGGGTGTAGAGTGGCCAAGTTCATTTTTTTTTTAATTTTGCATCTTTTTTCTTGATGCAAAGAGAACTAAAGGTAGTGATTAAGAAATGTATTTTAACAACCGAAGTGACCTTTATCCATACTAACCATGACAAATATTTTGTAGTTTGTTAAGATGAGAGCTCTAATTTAGAAAAATACACTTTTAAATGCTTATTTTTTTGTGGTTTTAGATGAAATAATAAGAATTACTAGGATGGAATTTTTCCCAATTGGGGAATTTTTCCCTCATTGTTCTTTTAATTAAAAAACATTAAATAAGCAGGGCGTGGCTAAATAAGCAGGGCGTGGCATCTCACACCTGTAATCCTAGCTATTCAGGAGACTAAGATCTGAGGATCAAGGTTCAAAGCCAGCCAGGGCAATACCACCATGAGACTTTTATCTCTAGTTAATCCCTAGAAAACGGGAAGTGGGGCTGTGGCTCATGGGTAGGGTAATAGCCTTAAGCTAAAGAGCTCAGTGACAGCATCCAGGCAAGAGTGCAAGCCTGATGACAAAACAAAACAAAAGGAAACAAAAAAAACATTAAGTAACTGCAAACAATGAATAGGGAATATTGCCAAATCATTACAAAACACTGGATGTGATTTCCAAAATAGTATTTTACTAAGCAGTCTTAATCACAATTTGTAGGTTGTACCAAAAGATGTAGCTCCAGTGACCTTTGTTGATACAATCTTTTAGATCAGGCCAAATCTTTGTCCATTTATTTATATATTATTCAGAGCTGTGGGTGTGGGGGTAATATAGCTGCAACATCTGTCACCCACCAATTGCCACGGTTGATTTGGTTGATCTGATTGGTTAGGTTGGTATCCCAACGTAAGCTGTGTGTTCAGCTGAAAGTGTCCTTCCCTGATAGAAGAGAACCAATTTTTCAGTTAAGGGTATGATGGTAGCTGTGTTTCAATACTACAACTCCCAGATAAGCTTTTAAAGTCCAAAGCTACATTTTTTATATAACAACAGATTCAGAAAATTCTGATAAACCAATAACCAGCAAACTTTGAGGTACTTAATATTTGGCCCTTTATAGATGGCATATTAACCTGCCTTAACTGAAGATGCTCTTGACAGATAGCTGCTGCTCCTCCTGCCCCATATAAGTATGAGTCAACAGTGCCTGGCTGCAAATAACTATTTTAAAAGAAAATAGTTCTTAAGGATATTTTTTGTTTGAAAAATCTACCTTTTCTGCTCTGCTAACTCTTCTGCTACAGACCATTCTCTATTAGAGTAGCATTTCATATAGCATTTACCTCCACTGTACTCTTAACTCTCTTTAGTATGTGGAGAGTTATATTTTAAATGTTTCCTCTTTACCCTATCCATCTTCTTAGATCATACAGATAAAACAGGGAGTTCACTGATTTTCACTGAAGCTGAAAGGGAGAAGACCAGGCATAATGATGACTGCTAATTATGGGCTGTGAGTATGGCCTAGTGGTAGAGTGCTTGCCTAGCATGCATGAAGCCTTAGGTTCAATTCCTTGGTACCACATAAACAGTTAAAGCTGGAAGTGGTGCTGTGGCTCAAGTGGTAGAGCTCTAGCCTTGAGAAAGCTCAAGAACAGTGCCCAGGACCTGGATTCAAGCCCCAGAATTGGCCAAGGGGAAAAAAAAACCCACTAGTGAGTGTAAACCCTTTGAATGGATGTATTGGTATATTTTATATAATGAAGAATATAATATGGTAAACTCCTCTTCACTGCATTAGCTATTAGAAATGTTGGCTTAGGAGACTAAATCGTTTTCCCCCCAGTTTCTCACATGTTGTTTTTTTTAAGTCTGTTTTCTTTAAAAAGCATTAACTATAGATCACCTGTTTATCTCTAAGTTATTGTAGATAGCATTGGGTAAGTATTTACCTATGTGGAAACAAGCTTTAGAGATAGTGCATTGTTTTTAAGTATGTTATACCTAAAAACAGTACAATGATCAGTAAAGAAAAGCAGACAGACCCAGAATATCAGTTTTCGTGCAGCTCTGTTATTAATATGTTTTATAGTCTAAAGGCACTTAATTTTTCTGTATTTTTTCTTTTCTGATAAATGGATATAGTAATAGCCATTATATTTACCTTAGAAGATTGTTGGAAACTATTATCATATAATATCTGAGAGCAACTTGAAGTTTATGGCTTTGTACAAATATTATAAAGTACATATAATGAATCTTCTGGTTTTTACTTTCTATTGAAAATAATGAACAGAACATGGTTAAATGTGTTTCTCTTAATGAATTCTTATTCCATAATATTTAGCCTGGTGATTTAAAACCTGTAAGATGAGTGTCTGCTTTTCTAAATGTATGAATACTCAACTTGATGACTAGAAATACTCTTTGTGGTAAAATTTTGATATTTAAAATATCCTATTAAACATAAGCAAAGGTTTAGTAATGCTGACTGTCTGCTCTCTGGCTTCTATAGGAGTTGATCTAGAGCAATCAAGAAAGGAAGAAGAGCAACAGATGTTGCAGGATGCCCGCCAGTGGCTCAACAGTGGGAAAATAGAGGATGTGAGGCAGGCTCGCTCAGGGGCCACAGCCCTGCATGTGGCTGCTGCGAAGGGCTACTCTGAAGTTCTCAGGTATGGTCCTGATTTTCCTCACATTTTTACTGGTATTTGTTTGTGGGTGGTCTCCCCTGCTTCTTACCATCACTGTAGCTTTTTTTTTTCTGATAGTATGATAGGAAAGACTTTTTAAGATATTTTCTCACTATGAATTTGTCTTTAATGTTCTGTAGTCGCCTCTTGTGGCCTGTTATACAGAACAGATCTGTGTTCATTTTGAGCCTTTTTAATTTTTGAAATGATAATTTTATAGCCTTCTATTGTCCAAAGGAGTTATCAGCCAACCAATAAATTTATAAGTACAATGTATCTTGAATGATGTCACTTTCATCATTCTCCTCCATTTCTTCCAGTCTAATCCCTCCCCTCAGTTTATGTAGTTTTATGGCATGTGCATTGAATATTATAATTGCATATTCCTTTCCTCTATTCCCCTCTCCTTAACCTCCATCCCATACCTTTCAAGTGCCAGTTTCCTGATATTCATTTTATTTGAATGTGAGTTCACTTTTCTAAAGAATCACATCTTTTGAATTCACCCCTGCAAATATTATACTTTGATTAATATATATGTGAACACTTGCATAAATTCCATATATGTTTACCTTTATATTTATAAATTAGTTCTGGCTTCTACATATGAGAGAAAACACATGTCCTTTGTTTCTCTTGGCATGATTTATTTTTCTAGGTCCATTCATTTTTTTGCAAATGATGTTAAGGTTATTTTTCCAAATGGACAAATGAAATTTCATTATGTATATATACCACATTTTCTTGATCTACTTGTCCATTGAGGGACATCTGGGCTATGTCCATACCTTGCCTATGTGAATAGTGCAGTAGTAAATGTGATTGTACCATATCCTGATTTATAATCTTTTATATAAGTGCCTAACAGTGATAATTTTAGTCCTTTTAATTATTTCTTTGGACTCATTTGATCAACTGTATTGATCTTGAGTGTGCAGTGTCTAGCTAGAGTAGGACAGTACTACTTTGCCTATTTCCTTTTCACTTACACATATGAATGCCTTATATACCTCTTAGTGCTTAATGTTGACAGGCTTCCTCCAGTATAGGGTTTGCTAGTGGTACTATATGTTCAGTTGTTACTGGACTCCTTAGTGTTGCATAGTTAACCCCTGATAAGGGCTTTCTAGTAAGTATGGGAATTTCTAGTATATTGGTACTCCATTTCTGCCTGACTATGACATTATACTCTGCTCAGTTCTTGAAAGATGTCTTTTGGGCCCATGGTAATGGGCTTTAGCCAGCCAAGTGCAGTGTACAGCTTCCAGAGTTGCATCTTTCTTCTTGCATAACATGGCTACAAATTCAATTATAGCTTTATAGTTAGCAAGATATTTTACTTTTACTAGCAGATACTTTACAAAGTTCAAAGTATGGGGTTCTACAATAAATATGTAATGTTCCAGAAAAACCCACATCAAAGGTAGCTGATAAAGCACTCTAAAGAAATTCACTCATATATACATGAATTCTTCCCTATGCTGGAAAATAAAAATCATATACTGTAATGGAGATGAGTGATTTGGCTAATTGAATTAGAATTATCTCAGGTATACACACTCTGTGTATGCTGTAGCATGAACATATATAGGAAATATTTCCATTTGTGACTTTGTGGAAAATAAAGATAACTTATTTTTTGGTTTTGAAAGTAGTGTGAAACCAGAGCTATATGCCATTGAAGGCTGATACCAGTAGCCCTGGTGAGTTACAACCCATATCTGAAATAACAATTGTATAATAGTATATTTGATAGAAAACTATAAATTCAAGGAACTAAATGTGTTCTTTGGGATTTTCTTCTCAGACTTTTAATTCAGGCTGGGTATGAACTCAATGTTCAGGATCATGATGGCTGGACTCCTCTCCATGCTGCTGCACACTGGGGAGTAAAGGAAGCCTGCTCCATCCTGGCAGAAGCACTCTGTGACATGGATATCCGGAATAAACTGGTTAGTATGCCTGAGCTTGTAAGAGGGCAGTGAGATAGGTGACTGCTCCAGGAAATTACCCATCCCTGGTAGCTGTGGTATTACCCTCGCCTCCCTGTCTTCACCCCTATTATCAATACAGAGGTATGTTTGCTATGCAGCTCCATTACTTAGTCAATGGAGTCTATTTATGTTGAAGTCTCTAAAGCTAAGAGGAAATAAAAAGATAGTTGTACTTGGTAAAAAATGAGAAGCCTCGCTGGGAACCTGTGGTTCACACCTATAATTCTAACAACTCAGGAGGCTGGTTTTTGGGAATTGCACTTCAAAACCAGCCCAGGCAAGAAAGTCTTCATTAGACTCTTATCTTCAATTAACCAACAAAAAGCTGTTAATAAAGCTTTGACTCAAGTGGTAGAGCACTACCCTTGAACAAAATAGCTCAGAGACAGCTTCCAGGCTCCGAGTTTAACCCCCACACGTGCAGGTGTGTGTGTGTACATGTGTACATGCTTGTGTGTGTGAGCAAGCAAGTGAGTGAGATAGAGAAAGAGAGATCTAAAGTTACTGTCTATGATAAAATAAGAAAAGGTTTACCTGTTTTTAATTCAAAATCTTTTTTGACATATGAGTCCTATTCATATTGAGTCATTCAGAAATGTTTTGACAACAAATATACTTCAGTTTGGCTAAAAACAATATTATTCAGCCTTACATCAAGTAACTTAGAAACTCTGGGAGGCTTATCCCATTCTATATCTCTTGATTTCCTAGGAATCTGGACACATGTCTTTTAATTAGTGGAAGCTGTCTGCCTTACATCTCTCCTGAACTCTTGTTCTCATACTGTGGGCCAGGGCCATAATTGTGCTGATGTTTCTTAAATACCTCTCTATTGTCCTTTTCAGATGATTTCTGTTAACTAATCTTTAATGCACATGTGTCCTACACCTTTCTCTGAGGTTTTAAAGACTATTTTAAAAGAAGTGCAAGTAGGAATCTCTCTCCCTCTCCCTCTCCCTCTCCCTCTCCCTCTGTCTCTCTGTGTGTGTGTGTGTGTGTGTGTGTGTGTCTCTTTCTGGAACTTACTCAGTCCTGGGGCTTGAACTCAGGGCCTGAGTACTGTCCTTGGGCTTTCCACAGGCTAGTGCTCTACCACTTGAGCCACAGCACCACTTCAGGTCTTTTCTATGTGCTGTACCAAGGAATCAAAACCGGACCTTCGTACATGCTAGGCAAACACTCTTACCACTAGGCCAAATTCCTGAAATTTTTCTCATTTGCCCAAAGGCAGTATACATTAGGAATGGCATGATTTCCTTGCTGCTGTTTTACAAAATACAAAACTCTACATTTAAAGGATTTGTTGCTTCTTGTAGTATTTTCTCTGTGTTAGATGAAAGAATCATAATGGATGGCAACTAATTAGAGAAGTAGATCCAGGTTGTCCATCTCTAATCTGAAAATCTGAATCCCAAGTGTTCCAAAATCCCAAACTTTCTGAGCACTGACATGATGCCCAAGTAGAAAATTCCAAACCAGGAAAGCACAAAATTCTTCTATCGTACAGAAATAATCTTTGGCTATATGAATGAGATCTATATGAAACATTAATATATTTGTGTTTACCCTTGGGGGCTATCCTTCAAATATCTTATTATGTATATGCAAATATTCAAAGATCAAAAAATTCTGAAAAGACTTTAGGTTCTAGTATTTCAGATAAGGAATAGTCAGCTTGTATCATTGGAATCAAAGGCAGAAAGTGAATACTGAGTAATTCCAGATAAAGTCATATGACTGCTGGGGGTGTGGAGGAGGGAAATGGGGACCAAGACATGAGAGAGGGTATCAATGTATGTGAAGTAATGCACCTTCCATCTGGAGAATGTAATGTAACCCTTCTATTAATTACAATAAAAATTATATGGAAAAAAAGTCATATGACTGCTACTTCTGTTTTCTTATCTATCCTTTTTCTCTGCCAGGGCCAGACACCTTTTGATGTGGCTGATGAAGGTCTTGTGGAACACTTGGAGATGCTCCAGAAGAAGCAGAATGTGGTGAGTCTCAAATGGATGCTTTTAAAGCTTTCCTAACAGTTTTTTGTTGTTGTTGTTTTGTTGTTTTTGGTCTACACTAAGAATCTCAATCACTTGCTTTAGTTAGGACTTCTAAGAGCTGAACTAGACATATCTGCATTCCAAAGATTATTTGTTCCCATCAGAAACTATCAACAGTCAGAAGATTATATTCCAAAAACCATTTTTGTTAAACATTGCTCATTGTAAGATAGCCCTCAATTAGCTAAAAGTTAAAAATAACAGAAACCTAATAAGTACCCTTATACTCTAGAATATGGGGCCAGTGTGGCCTAGTGGTACAGTGCCTGCCTAGCATGGACAAAGCCCTGGGTTTGATTCCTTGGTACCACACACACAGAAAAAGCCAGAAGTGGCTCTGTGGCTCAAGTAGTAGAGTGCTAGCCTTGAGAAAGCCCTCAGATAGCACCTAGGCCCTGAGTTCAAACTCCAGGATTGGCCAAAAAAAAAGAAAAAAAAAGATCAGGAGTTTGGCCTAATGGTAGAGTGCTTGTTTAACATGCACAAAGCCCTGGGTTCGGTCTCTTGGTACCACATACACAGAAAAAGTCAGAAGTGGTGATGTGGATCAAGTGGTAGAGTGCTAGCCTTGAACGGAAGAGCTAAGGAACAGCACCCAGGCCCAGAATTCAAGTCCCACTACCAACAAAGATCAAATAGCTGGGTGCTGGTGACTCATGCCTGTAATCCTAGTTACTCAAGAGGCTGAGATCTGAGGATCATGGTTCAGAAAATGCTCATGCTCAAACCAGTGTTTTTCCCCAATAAGGACTATCAGAGTAGAATACATCTAATAGCATTTTTTACTGACTAAAATGATGTTCTTATTTGAAGTACATTGATTACAAAGAAAAACTTTTTTCCTTAAATAATAAAACTGTCATTTGATATTGGGTAGTAGGAGGTCAATGGTTCATATTTATTTCAGGTTTATTAAACACAGAATTCTTTTTATTCTCGTCTTTATTTTAAGTCTTTTATTGTTTGGTTGCATGTAACATTCTACTTAGCGTTCAACAGAAGAACTACATAAACATGGTGCCCACGAGCAAACCGCAGAGTAGAAAACCACCCCCAGTATACAACAAAGAGTACATAAGTCACATTTTCAGCCCATAAAAGGTATAAGAGTTTGGGCAAGGAGAATTAAGATCAATGATAAAGAGTAGAACAGAAGAAAATCATTGGCTTGCCTTTATTGTTTTTCAATTGAATGTAGCACAGTATATATGAACTTAAGTTTAAGACAAATTTGGGAAAGAAAGTGATTTTGGGTCAGAGAAGAATTAATGATGGGACAGACGAGTATGTCTATTTTGGGTGTGTTCAATAACATGCCTAAATGGTAAGGCAGCTTCTTGTTACTTAAGGCTCTGTGATAACATTAAATAAAGCTCAAACAACTCATGTTGCTTTCATTTTTAAGCAATCAGGATCACTAAAAACTGGGACTTGGCAAAAACAGAATTAGTATTGTTACTTATTGGATTACCTGCCTCAGACAAGAGGTATACTTTTTTTCCCCTTGTTTTTTTTTCTGGCCAGTCCTGGGGCTTGAACTCAGGGTCTGGGCATTGCCCCTGGACACTGTTGCTCAAGGCTTGCACTCTGCCATTTGAACCACAGCACCACTTGTGGCTTTTTCTGTTTGTGGTACTGAGGAATCCAACCCAGGGATTTGTGCATGCAAGGCGAGCACGTAACCACTGGCTACACTTCCAATCTAAGAGGCATACTTTCTTTTTTTTTTTTTTTTTTTTTTTGGTCAGTCCTGGGGCTTAAACTCAGAACCTGTGCACCCTCCTTGAGTTTTCCTCAAGGCCAGTGTTCTACCACTTAAGCCATAGCACCATTTCCAGCTTTTTCTGTATATGAGGTACTAGGGAATTGGACCCAGGATTTTGTGTGTGCTAGGAGAGCTCTCTACCAACCCTAGGCCACACTCCTGGCCCTCTATAGCAAGTTTTTTAAACCTAAGATGTCTAGATTGTAGATGTAACATCTTTATCAAATAATTTTTACACGCCAATAAGAATGATATATAAAAATGTTGTATGTCTTTGTTTCTTGTGTAACTTTATGCTCCAGGGATATAAATACATTTTGTCTAGCACATACATGTAAATACCAGACTTTTTCTAAGGACTTATTTTCCATTTGGTACCTGTGAATTTCTTAGAACTATTGCCAACATATCTCAGTGTTTGGATCATAAAGATTTCTTTCCAAGTTCCTCCAAATTTCTTTTCAAATTCTTCAAATGTGCAGCTTGTTTTTCCAAGATATTTGAGGGGAATAGTTCTCTTAAAGCTCTGATACAATAGCCGTAGTTTATTTTTTCTACCTTGGCTAAGGGTTTTCCTTTGTCATTTTATTTTGTGAAGACCCAACTGCAATATATTCTCTTTTTCTCAGATTATCTTCAAATTGCCCTTTGACTATTGGTCCTGTTTTCTGTTTCATTTGTTTCCCAGAGGGTAGGACCATTTTGGTTCTTTTCAGTACTGTGAATTTTTCAACAGTAGTTAACTTTGTTCATTTTCTCTCTTTTTTAAATTTTCAGCTTCGAAGTGAAAAGGAAACACAGAATAAACTCATTGAATCAAACCTGAACAGCAAATTGCAGAACAGACTCTTCAAGAAGTAAGGCACAAACTAAGCTATATGGGATAAGCCTGGCTATCTGGGGTGACATGCTGAGTCTGAGAATTTACATAGTGAAAACCTCAGTGTTTGACTTTAACCAAGTAATTTTCAAACATGTAAGAAAGTTTATAAGGCAAAGAGATGTCTACAATAGGGGTGAGGGATACACTGAGGACAGATGAATGTCTTTTTTTTTTTTTTCTTCCCCCCATCATCTGGCATGAACTCTGGGCCTGTGAGCTGTCCTTGAGCACTTCAGCTCAAGGCTAATAGTCTACTACTCTGAGCCATAGTTACACTTTCAGTTTTCTGGTGGTTAATTGGAGATAAGAGTCTCATAAACTTTTCTTCCCAGGCTGGCTGTGAACCACGACCCTCAGCTACCTTAGTAGTGAAGATTACAAGTGTGAGCCAGTACCACTCAGATAGATTAATATGTTTTTAACATAGAAATGGATTGTATCTTCTATTATAGCATGGGCATTTTCATTTCATTGACTCCCCTTTATTACACTGTGAGTTAAATTTCTTTTTTGTTTTTTGTTTTAGTGCCTAGCATGATTTTTGACATATAATTAATCCTCAAACTTTCATCCTCAGAAAACCTAGGGTTTAGAAGAATGTACAGATGAAAAGAAGAACCTAAATTTCTGCATGTATTCCTTTTTTTTTTTTTTTTTTTTCTCTGTCAGTCATGGGGTTTGAACTCTAGGTCTGGGCACTGTCCCTAAACTCTTCATCTCAAGGCTATCGCTCTTCCACTTGAGCCACAGCACCACTTCCAGTTTTCTGGTGGTTAATTGGAGATAAAAGTCTCACGTATTTTTGTGCCTCTTGAGTTGGTAGGATTACAGGCATGAGCCACTTGTGCCAGCTTTGTATTACTTTTATATAGATATAGAGATATATAGATTTGTTCCCATTAGTGAACTTGAAAAGACTGGTACTTTCTGAATTACTTACAAATTGTACCTTTAATTTAGCAAAGAGAAAATGCTTTATGAGGAAGAGCTACCCAAATCACAAGAGATAGAGGAAGAAAACAAAGAATCCAGCAGCTCTAGCTCGGAGGAAGAAGAAGGTGAAGATGAAGCTTCAGAGTCAGAAACTGAGAAGGAGACAGGTAATATACAGATGTCCGTAACAGTGATCCTAATTTCTGCTGCTTGTCTGAGAGCTGGCCAGGGCTCCCAGAAGAACTTGAAGTTCAGTTTTTAAGGGCAAGAGTTCAAGTTGCTAGTGACAACTTGGTTATAAAAGCTGTAAGCTATGCTAAACTCTACCTATCATATACAGCTAGTTGTTCTGATCTGAATGATAGATGACATAGAGACCAGATCTAGAAAGTCAGTATGCTGAGAGACAGAAATCTTGTAGAAGCATTTTCATTCATATTCTTTAACAAACTCAGGAAATTTTACATTTAGTCTTTGAGTTAGTTTAGTTCCTTAACCAGAATCATAAAATCTTTTTCTTTCCATCTCATTATTTAAAACTCTTTCAAATTTTGTGTGGAGTTTGAGTAACAAAATCATATTTACCTTTATGACTTTTACTAATAACATACACAATTTCGGCCGGGAGTTTGGCCTAGTGGTTAAAGTGCTTGCCTAGCACGCATGAAGACCCGGGTTCGATTCCTAGGTACCACATACATAGAAAAAAGCCAGAAGTGGTGCTGAGGCTCAAGTGGTAGAGCTCTAGCCTTGAGAAAGTCCAAGGACAGAGCTCAGGCCCTGAGCTCAAGCCCCAGGACTGGCAAAAAAAAAAAAAAACATACACAATTTCTTCAAATCAACACCAAATCAGTACTCACGTTCCTTACATAAAATGGCATAGTATTTGTATATAATTTATGCATGCCCCCCTGAATAGTTTAAATCATGTGTCGGTTATTTATATAAATAGATGTTATGTTATTCAAGGAACGACAAGAGAAAAAATTTTTCATGTTCATTACAGGTTCTAAGTATTTTTCCATCCTAATTAGTTGAATTCACAGACATGGAACCTGCAGATATGGAGGGCTGTGCAGCATACAGAACTTTGTAAGTTTATTATTTGACAAGTCAGAAACCCTAATAGGAATTAGGTACTGGATATGGTCAACCAAAACCATTAGTTTTGATTTATAGGCGGACAAAAATAAAACAGTACTGGATTTTACTGAATAGACTCAACTCTAAACAAGAGAGTTCTCAGATAATTGGAAAGTAATGATAAGCTATGAGTTTATAGCACATATGCATTGCATTGACTGATATTGTCCTTTAGAATAGAGTTCACAATAAGATGAAATGTTTCCAAGTTAGAAGACCAAGTTAGAGGAGAAATTATAATGGAGTATATTTTTCTCTAAAGTCTGCCATAGCTGGCTTATTTATTCATAATGGGAACATGTTACTTACATGTTGTTTGGGTCTCAGTTTCTGGTTTCCTTCTTCATATCTAAATCTGAGGCTCATCGAATGTCACCAAAGGAAGTTAGAGACCACCAGTTCTGTAAAGAAGGCAGATCCCGAGCTAAGTTTGGCTTACAATAGATGATCTTGTATTCTTTGAGATTTTTAATTTCTCTTATTAACCAGATATAGCTTGTTCTAGAAATGTTAGTGTTATATCTTCAAAATTATGAATGTGCATTTTTATCATTTTTATTATATATTGAGTAGTATTAAGAATTATCCAGGCAGGGGCGGGAGTTTGGCCTAGTGGTAGAGTGCTTGCCTAGTATGCACAAAGACCCGGGTTTGATTCCTCAGTACCACATACATAGAAAAAGCCAGAAGTGGTACTGTGGCTCACATGGCAGAGCTCTAGCCTTGAGAAAGCCCAAAGACAGTGCTCAGCCCTGAGTTCAAGCTCCAGGATTGGAGAAAGAAAGAAAGAAAGAAAGAAAGAAAGAAAGAAAGAAAGAAAGAAAGAAAGAAAGGAAGGAAGGAAGGAAGGAAGGAAGGAAGGAAGGAAGGAAGGAAGGAAGGAAGGAAGGAAGGAAAGGAAGGAAAGAAGGAAAGGAAGGAAGGAAGGAAGGAAGGAAGGAAGAAAGAAAGAAAGAATTAGCCAGGAACCAGTGGCTCATGCCTGTAATCCTAGCTACTCAGGACTCTGAGATAGGAGGATCACAGTTCAAAGCCAGCCTGGGCAGAAAAGTCCCTATGAAACCCTTATCTCTAAAACTCAAAAACCATAAGTGACACTGTGGCTCAAATGGTAGAGTGCTAGCCTTGAGTACAAAGAGGCTCAAAGGGAGAACCTAGGTCCTGAGTTCAAGCCCCACAACCAACAATCAAAAAAAAGTTTAATAATTGGGTTTGCTCTATGCCACATCACTTTTGATATTAGAAAAGTAGGAAGAAGCTTCCCAAATTACTGCTATTGCTTCATAATGTACACCCCTGCTTAGCTGTTGTTCCCTGAAGCTTATCCCATATTGCTGTTAGAGTCAAATATTAACCCTTATGATCAAGGTACACCTCTGATCAGAGATCTTCTTTGACCATCTTTCTCAGTCCATCAGTGTCTACAGACTAAATCTCAAACCCTAAAGCCTGGCCTTCAAAGTCTTTTATAATCCAGATCTAGCTGACTTTTCCCATGCCATATACTGGAAAGAACATACTGTAGCCAAACTGGGTTGCTTGATTTCCTTAACTATAAACTGAGTTCTCTTAGAAGATAAAGATTCTATGGGGCCCAGGAGCTTAGCTTAGTGGCAAAGTGCTTGCCTAGCATGCACAAAGCCCTGGGTTCAATTCCTCAATTCCACATACACAGAAAAAGCCAGAAGTGGCGCTATGGCTCAAATGGCAGAGTACTAAACTTGAGCAAAATTGTTCAAAGACAGTGCCTAGACTGGCTAGAAAAAAGTATTTCTTGAAGTTTCTGTGGTTCCAAATATTGAAAAAAAGAGACACTGTATTAGTTAACTTTTATGTCACAGTGACAAGTACCTCAGAGAAGCAAGAAAAAGAATTATTATTATTATTATTATTATTATTTTGCCAGTCCTGGGGCTTGAACTCAGGATCTGGGCACTGTCCTTGCACTTTCTCAAGGCACTGAGGAATCAAACCCAGAGCTTCATGAATGCTAGCAAGCACTCTATAACTAGGCCACATTCCTGGCCCATAGCATTAGTTTTGTCTTAAGTTTTCAGAAGTTTTAGTCTAAAGTTGGCTGGCCCTATTTCTTGGCCTATGGTGAAGCAGATATCTTGGTGCAGATGGGTGTAATGGAGTAGAGCTATTCACTCCATGACATCTAGAAGCAAATAGAAAGGAGACAAGAAGAAGATACCTTTCAAATGCGTGTCTTCAGTAATTTACTTTTTCCAACCAGGTCCTACTGCTCACTAATTCCCATTAATAGCATCAGATTATGAAACCATCTATGGATAAATCCATTGATGAAGTTAGAGCCCTCAAGATCCAGTCACCTGTCAAAGATTACATCCATTAACTTGGGATAAGCCTTCATCATGAGATTTTTATTTCATATATTTTTATTGTAATTAATAGAAGGGTTACATTATATTCACCAGATAGAAGGTGCATTACTTCATATACATTGATACCCTTTCTCATGTCTTGGTCCCCATTTCCCTCCCTACCCCACCCCCACCCCTCATCTAGTTTTCCCCCTTCCCTATCCAATTTCAAATAACCAAATATGCATTTATCCAATATATCAGATAACAAAGTGAAATACTGTAACAATATGAGATAACCAAGGGACAGCAAAAGAGATGAGAGATAACATAGTACATTAAAGACAACAATC
Organism: Megascapheus bottae; assembly: GCF_031878675.1. Lineage (NCBI taxonomy): Eukaryota > Metazoa > Chordata > Mammalia > Rodentia > Geomyidae > Megascapheus > Megascapheus bottae. Next base: position 57,598,712 of record NC_143518.1, on the reverse strand, counting down.
ACTCATTATATGGCTTTTGTTTTTATATCCAAGAGGTCCTTTTATTTAGTGTCATACTGTATGGCCTTATGTATCTAGGTTTTGCTCTATTGCAAATCTCTGCTAGGAGAGCCAAGGTTTCTACTGATAATGACAAATCAGGGAAACCATTGAGCCTATGTTCCTTTGAGTCTGGCTTACTTCACTTAATATGATTTTTTCTAAGTCTTTCCATTTCCTTACAAATGGGGTGATGTCATTCTTTCTGACAGCAGCATAGAATTCCATTGTGTATAAATACCATATCTTGTTGATCCACTCATCAACTGAGGGGCATCTGGGTTGGTTCCATATCTTTGCTATGGTAAATAGTGCTGCAATGAACATCATTGTGCTAGTGGATTTAGTATGCCCTTGTTTCTGGATGGTTGGGTAAATGCCAAGTAGTGGAATTGCTGGGTCATAGGGGAACTCTATGTTTAGTCTTTTGAGGAACTGCCATACTGCTTTCCATAGTGGTTGAACGAGTTTGCACTCCCACCAACAGTGTAGTAGTGATCCCTTCTGGCCACATCCCCTCCAGCATCTGTTGTTATTAGATTTTTGATCCTGGCCATTCTAACTGGAGTGAGGTGGAATCTTAGAGTTGTTTTGATTTGCATTTCTTTTATGACCAGAAATGTCAGGCTCACGGCCTGAGCACTATCCTTGGGTTTTCTCAAGGCTAGAGCTCCATCACTTGAGCCACAGCACTACTTCTGGCTTTTTCTTCTTTCTCATGCATTTTTATTGTAATTATAGAAGGGTTACATTATATTCACCAGATAGAAGGTGCATTACTTCACAAACATTGACACCCTTTACTTCTGACTTTTTCTGTGTACGTGGTACAAAGAAATTGGACCTGGGTCTTCATCATGCTAGGCAAGGACTCTACCACTAGGTCAAACCCCCAGTACTATCACATGAGATTTTTGAGGGCACTTCATATTTAAACCATAGCAGGCCCTTTCCTTATTCTCCTTATTCTCTATGCCTATTACTTACCTCTTTGTGTTCCTCTAACATTATGTACTTACTTCTGTTTGAGCACTCTTCATTTTTGTGTGGGGAAATTGGGTATGTTATTATACTGAAGGTCTCAGCACAACTCCTGGCACATGACATGCATTTATATTCATTAAGTATTTTTGTAATATATCTACTACTAAAGGAATAAAAAGACATGCACAGAATAACAATCAGTGATATTCACTAGTAGAAGGTTTCTATCTAGTTAGGTAATTATAGTCAGATTTTATATCTATATAGTTCATTCTTTATTTGCAATGCATTTATATGATTTATGACCATACTTAGAGGTACATACCATCATTAACTTTTTTTTTTTTGCCACTCATGGGGCTTGGAACTCAAGGCTTGAGCACTATCCTTGGATTCTCAAGGCTAGAGCTCTACTACTTGAGTCACAGCACCACTTCCAGCTTTTTCTGTGTATGTGGTACCGAGGAATCGAACCCGGGGACTTCATACATGCACTAGGCCACACTCCCAGCCCCATTATTAACACTTTTTAGAGTGGGAAATTAATACTGAAGTAGGTTAAATGAATTAGGCTTTCTAGTTAGCATGAACCATGCCAGAGATCTTTAGTTTGGTCGGAATTCCTCAAGAGATAGAGGACCAATGGAAAGTAAGTAATAGGGGAGATTTTAGAGAATAGAGGTATAAGAAAGAATCTCAGGGCATAATGTTTTTAGGAAATGAAGCTGAATCAATGAAGGGGGCAGAAAAAGTATCATCTAGAAGTAGAGAAAAATAGGATAAGTATTTCCTTCTCAAAGAATTAGGGCACGTTCTAGTGAGAGGGGAGAGCTGAAGGATGAAGTAACTAGTAATCCTAGAGAGAGGTTTCAGTAGTCTGGTGTAGGCAGAAGCCAGATGGTTCCAGTGAGCTGCCAATCAAATTTCTGTAGTTCTCTGCCAGCTGAAATGTTATTTATGTGCCAAAGCCCAGCTCAATCAGTGTCTCCTTTATGAAGCCTTACAGGATAGATAACGTGGTTTTAGTCCCTCATTTGATTTTTATATTGCTTTTCTCTTGTTGCTTACTATTACTACCTCTCCCCATTCTTTCTGCTCTCCCCCTACTGGCAAACTTTAAGAACACTTGCCAGTCCTGGGGCTTGAACTCAGGGCCTTAGAGCACTGTCCTTGGGCTTTCCCAAGGGTAGGGCTCTACCACTGGTGCCACAGCAACACTTCCAGCTTTTTCTGTGTATGTGGTACCAAGGAATTGAACCCGGGACTTCATGCATGCTAGGCAAGCCCTCTACCACTAGGCTATGCTCCTGATCCCTTGAATAGTTTTGTATCTTCATCTTATTGTGGCCTATCTGCTTAGTACGGTACCTTCTCTATAGTAGGTGCTTAATAAATATGTTGGAAGAGTACAAGAGTGGACTATATCTAGACATTTCCAGATTTAGCCTGTACATGTGGATATACTAAACAAATATTTGTCCCATTTTTAAATATACAGATTTTTTTAAAGTTTTAATGTGAATATTGTAACATTGTATAAAAGAATATGAATTTTTAAGGCTAATGTAAGCGTTTTGTTAGAATTTTTTTATTTGACTTAAATTTGTTGTACAACTATTCCTTAGTTGCTTAAAGCAATAGCCCTGCCAGGCACAGTGGCTCACGCCTGTAATCCTAGCTACTCACAGGCTGAGATCTGAGAATCGAGGTTCAAAGCCAATCGGGGCACTAAAGACCCACTAAAGACCCTGAGACTCTTATCTCCAATTAACCACCAGAAAACGGGAAGTGGCACTGTGGCTCCGGGGATAGGGTGGTAGCCTTGAGCTGAAGAGCTCAGTGACAGCACTCAGGCTGAGTTCAAGTCCCACCACCTCACCACCAACAAAAAAAATAGCCCTTTATGTGAACCCTTTATGGACTGGGAGTTCAGGAAGATATCAGCTGGTTTGTATCTCCTTATGGTAATGCTAGAATCATTCATGTTTGGCCTTTAGTTATTTATTAAGTCAGTGGCTTGTTCTGGATGGCATAATGCACCTTTCTGGTGGTTGGTCAGGATATGTAGGAAAAATGGGCCATGTGTCTCCTGTCATCAAGTGGAATAGCCTCTACCTTTTCATATGGTTGCTGGGTTGTAAAAACAGACAAGGTAAGGCTAAGTGTAGAAGCGCTTTCCAAGCCTCTGCTTTTGTCACATTGCTAATGTACCAGTGACCATAGCAAGTCATCTAGCCCAGCCCTGAGTTTATGTAGGAAAATACTTCAGGAAGGCATGATACATTGGAGCTATTGCTATAATAGTCTATCACATTTGGCTAGTCTATTGTATTTACTAGCTCAAGGTATTTAGATAATGCTTAAAGAATGCCTTGAAGGCTGGGTATGTAACTCACCATATAGTGGTACAGAATGTCCCTAACCTGCCTATGGCCCTGGATTTGATCTCTATCACTACACTGAAAAATGCCTTAAATATTGGAAATAACCATAATAATAATAGATTAATAACACAGGAAACATAACTGTGGCCCTTGAATGTAGTTTTTGTTGAACTCAGAACCTATGTGTTCTACCACTTGACCCATGTTCCAGATCTTTCCTGTTTTATGTTTTAGAGTCTTTTAATTTTTCCTGGACTATCCTTAGATTGCATCCTTCCTACGTCCACCTCTTTAAGAACCTGGGATTATTCATATGTACCACTACAACTGTCTTGTTTTATAATGTCTTGCTGACTTTTCCTGGTTTGGCCTCAAATTGTGATTTCCTTATCTCTATCTCTTAGGTAGCTGAATTACAGTGTACACCACAACATCTGGCTGACGTGCAATTTTAAAACATTAGCTTTTCTCTTTGTAACAGTTTTCATAAAGAAAGAATCAAAATCTCTGAGCCAGGTATGGTAGTATATACCTGTCATACCAGCACTGGGCAAGGCCAGGCAAGAGGATTATAGTTTAAGGCCAGCATGGGTTTGCTGTATAGCAAGACTCAACCTGAAAAAGATCAAAGTGAAAATGTAAAAACGAAAAATCTGATACATCAATAAGAAAATACAGGTTCTAATAAGATAAATAACTTTGCTAATACTAGAAAGTTTGTACTAGGGACTGAACTCAGGACTTCAGGCTTAAAGTCAAGGCTTAAAATTGTTATATAATTCACAGGTAGGTTACTCTGGGGTTATGTTTCCAAAATACATAGACCAGATCCATGTTATTTATATGCAGCAATAAATGAAAGAGATAAACTTTCTGACTGGTGACCCTATTGTAATGGATCACTACTATTTCTATTCTGAGTTCAGCTTAACCTGTAATTAACCTTTCTCTGCAATCCTTTCTTCCTTTATGTCCTATTGTAATTCCAAGAATACTGATTACTTAAATTAGGCCAGCCACTTCATCATCAACAGATGTACTCTGAGCCATTACTCACTCCCTTTTTTCTTTTTTCTTTTTTTTCTTTTTCTTTTTGCCAGTCCTGGGACTTGGACTCAGGGCCTGAGCAATGTCCTTGGGCATTCCTCAAGGACTCTACTACTTGAGCCAGGACCACTTCTAGCTTTTTCTGTATATGTGGTACCGAGGAATTGAGCCTAGATCTTCGTGCATGCTAAGCAAGCTGTCTTCTCACTCACTCCATGGTTGTTTCTCTGGAGAACCCTGATTGTTATAGCAACTTTCTTTATTTTTTCTTTATCCTGTAGCTCTTGATTTGAATCACTCCATGTAATTCCTAAAGTATAAATGATCTAGTTTTATTATTGCAATGTGTCTTATCTCTTTATCTTGATTGTAATTATCTAGATAGCATGGCTTATCCTATACTTTTTATGTTTTTGTTCTATTAAGCTCCCTCATAACACAGTCTTCATAAATAGTTATTAATTAATGCTTATGCAATATAACTAGTAACATGGAGGCAATTTTCATCTGAAAATTAGAGTTGGTATCCACCAAGATACGAATACTATTATGTTGATTTTCTTCTGCCCACAGTTGCTAGAGAGAGTTCATCTTAGTTTGAATCCGGGCATTTATGACCCTAATAATCTGTTTTGATATGAACAAATCTTTTCTGTTAGCAGCAAATGGCATATACACAAAAAGATTTTTCACACTTGTACTTGTTGCTTTTCTTGTTTCAAAAAACAGATAAAAAACCAGAAGCCAATGTCAACCATTCCAGTCCTGAAAGCAAGAGTAACATCTTGGAGCAGATACCATCACCAACTCAGAATACTTTCTCTGCCTCTTCTGCTAGAAGAGTGAGTACTTCAGAATTGATTTGGGTATTATAGTTTACTTCTCTAATATATGTAGAAAGGCCTCAAAGATATATCCTTGAAGCTGGGTTGTTCCAGCCTAGGCAGGAAAGTCTGTGAGACTCTTAACTCCATTTAACCACCAGAAAACTGGAACTGGAGCTGTGGCTCAGGTGATAGAGCACTAGTTTGGAGCAAAAAATCTAAAGTGCCCAGACCCGAATTCATGCCCACAGCCAGGAGGAATAAAAAGATACCTCCTAGGAAAACATCCTAACTATACATTCTTAGGACTAGGGGAATGGCTCAGATTGTAGAGCCCTTGTCTTGTATTCAAACCTGAAGTCCTGAGTTTAGTCCCTAGTACCAACACTATCTCCAAAAGAAAGATACATTCTAACTGTCTTACTCTGGCTCCTTTAGCTTATGCTGCTTAAGCATTAGAAATTTGTTATCTTTTTTGTTTGTTTCATTGTTGTTGTTGTTGTTGTTGGTGGTGGTGGTGGTGGTGGTGGTGGTGGTGGTGGTGGTGGTGGTGGTGGTGTGTGTGTGTGTGTGTGTGTGTGTGTGTTGGAGCTTGAACTCTGGACAGGGAGGAGGAGTGGGGGGGTAATCATCCCTTAGTTTTTTTTACCCATGGCTGAGGCTCAACCATTTGAGCCACATCCCACTTCTGGCTTGTGGTGTTTAATTGGAAATGAGAGTCTGCGGTCCTCAGATCTTAAAGTCCTAAGTAGGTAGGAATTACAAATATGATCTATCCACATCTAGCTATTTCCTACTTTTGAAGAAGAAAAATGCTAACTTGAAAAAAAATGCAAACACATATATGTACTTATTCCACGTCTATAAAATAATATTGGAGAAAAAAAAAGATTGCCCTTAAAATATAATAGCTTGTGAAAAGTAGATAGCACCAAAATCTATATATTCAAATAACTGATGACAAGAGAAAATCTTAGTGTAAGCTGGAGATGAATGAGTTCGTGCTTATATTTCATTTTTCTTCTACTTAACCTGTTTTGAAGAGAAAGACCTAAGCATTTTGCAGTGAACTCCAGGCTCTAGGAAGGGACTGCTGGCTGGTATTACAAGACCAGTTATATTATGTGTATGATATTTTCCCAATTTATAGTTAAAAGGTAATATAAAGTTTCCATGAAGTTCTTTTGTCCTTTTTCCTTCCCTTTCCTCCATTTCCTCCTTCCTTTTTTCTTTCTTCATTCTTTTTTCCTCTTTCTTTTTTTCTTGCTTTCTTTCTTCTTTTTGTTTTTGAGGTACTGAGGTTGGAACCCAAAGCATTGCAAGTATTACATCCAGCTCTGAAGCTTTCTCTTCTGATGTTAAAGAAAAATTTCTTTTTTTCAAATAAAATGATGATGGTGATGAATTATCCATTTATCAAAAATAAGAAGGATGGAAATTCTTAACCCTTATAATTTTCTCTTAATTTTTTTAGCCACTGAAATCTAAAACTCTTAGATCTCTTACCCAATATGAAATTGATTTCTTGAAAGTAGTCATTAGAATTTGCCTCTATTTTTAGTAGCATTAAATTAAATCAACTTGCTACATAAAGTTTCTTCAAGTGTATTTATAGATCAGCTATCCTGTTCTCTCAAGACTCCACATATGATAGGGAAGAATTAAGCTCTTTATCACCATTTTACAGATGAAGATTGAGACCTAGAGAAACAGATTATGTTATTTTCAGGTACCTAGCAAGTGAAGATGTATCACTAGAATACATCTTCCTTGTGCACCAAGTCAGTTCTAGTGGTAATAAGAGAGCAATTCTGTCATAGCAGTCTATTTCTAGTATAGAGAAAAGGAGCACCTTGAGAGGTGATTAACAATTATCATGTGAAAGGAAATCCTGTGTTTGTTCTCCTGGTAACTGCTCTATGTTGCTCTACTGAACTTTGTTAAATGTGGAAAAGATAAACAGGTGGAAACAGAATGAATAAGCATTCAGAAGAAAAATGCTTTGATGACTATTTCTGTTTCTCTACTTCTTTTTGAACTTTTTTCCTTTTCTTTTTCTTGTTTTCTCCTTTATAGTTCTCTTCCAACCCTTTTAGCAAACCGGAAGAGCCTAAAGATGAATCTCCTTCTTCATGGAGGCTGGGACTCAGAAAAACTGGCAGCCACAACATGCTAAGTGAAGTGGCCAATTCAAGGGATGCTTTGCGGGATCGAGGCCTCTCTATCTACCGCTCTTCATCCAGCCCTCGGATCTCTGCTCTACTGGACAATAAAGATAAGGTCTGGGGAAATCCTAAGGCAATTTTCTTCTATGAAAATTCAAATCTGGGAACAAATGAAATTATTTTCTAGTTCCTAAGTTGATGGTGGTGTAGGAAGTGTTTAAAGGGAGTCAGGCACATTTGTAGTTTGACCAAATAGTTATTTATTAGCTATTATTTGCTTGTCCAGAAAAGAAAGAGGGGAAAAAAGAATAAAGCTTTAAAAATTGCTTTTCCCTTCGACTGACTTTATGTTCATTCTTCTTTACCCTCTTACCCAGATCAAAACAATGGTTCAAAGGAAATTGCCTAAATGGTTCTTCTGAACCAATACCAGAAACAACTTTTTGATATTTAGACACTCTTTAGTTCAGTTGTGAATCTTAATATAGTTCAGGCACATTAGCATTTAGAAAATTTGTTTTTCTTTTCTTTCTTTCTTTTCTTTCCTTTTTTTTTTTTTTTTTTGCGACAAGCAGGCCTGGAACTGCTATGTAACCAAGGCTGCCTTGAACCTCCTACAAACCTCCCAAGTAAAGGATTACAAGTGTGTGCCCCCATACCCAGCCTAGGAAAAAAACTTTTTTTTTCATTTGTAGAAATCTGATCATGTTAACTTCATGAGCAGTTCATATATACAGTCATTAAAGATGAGTTTGGTTCCAGACTTCATCAGGTTCACTTTGTATTGTTGTCTGATGATCATAGTCAGACATGTCTTACGATCATAGTCTTCTTACTGTGTTTTGTATTTCTGGACACTTCTTGACGTGCTGAGGCACAGTGGTGGGCACAGCATGTTGTGCATGTTCCTAATAAGCTAGATTTCAAGGAAAGATACTCTAAATCAGGATAATTTCATTGAGAACATCAGAGTAGAGCTCTTTGTGGCTTTTCAAAGATTCCCATTTCCTCTTAGCAATGTTGCTGCTTTTTGTAGTCTTTTAGTCTTTGCTACTGGTTTCTTTTCTCTTTTTTCTTTTTTCTTTTTTTTGGCAGTTCTGGGCTTGAGCTTATGGCCTGAGCACTATCCTTGGGTTTTCTCAGGGCTAGAACCCTACCACTTGAGTCATAACACCACTTCCAGCTTTTTCTATATATGTGGCACTGAGGAATAAAACCCCAGTATTTGTGCATGCTAGGCAAGCACACTACTGCTAGGCCAAACTCCCAGCTCAGCTACGGGTTCCTTTATTGGATTATTTTGGCTTTTCTCTTGAGAATTATATTCCCATGTATGGGGCTTTAGGAAGGGAAGTTAGGAATAAGATTTTGAAAGCTAACATTTTATAATACTACTGAAAATGGTATTAGTATTAACTCTAGATAGATTTCATAGGTATATTAATTCCTACCTTTTTTAACTCAAAATGTTTTCTACTCTGTCAGTTTTTTTTTTTTTACCTTTTATGTGCTTTACTTGTTTCTATTTTACAGGAAAGAGAAAACAAAGGCTATTTTAGTTCATTAGTTCCCCGGAGACTCAGCAGCACAAGTGACATTGAAGAAAAGGAGAACAGGTAATCATAAGATAGACCAAAACATAATTTCTTTTAAATTCTTTGGGCATAGTGGTCTCCTGGCCATTATTCCTCTACCATTTTTTCATAAATGTGCATAACACCTTATGAATTGTTTTTTCCTTCAGCTTAGAATACCTCCTAGCCTTTACTCCCATGTTTTGCCAGTTCTTTTACTCTTCAAATTATAACTCTAACATAGTTAGATATTACTGTTCATGACCCAAATGTGAGTTAGTTTTAATCCCTCAGAAGCTCTGTAAAAGAAGAATCTAGCTGGGCGCCAGTGGCTCACACCTGTAATCCTAGCTACTCAGGAGGCTGAGATCTGAGGATCTTGGTTCAAAGCTAGCCCAGGCACGAAGGTCCATGAGACTTTTATCTCCAATTAATCAATAGAAAACCAGAGATGGCAATGTGGCTCAAAGTGGTAGAACACTAGCCGTGAGCTGCACATGCCCAGGCCCAGAGTTCAAGCCCCACAACCGCAAAAAAAGAAAAAGAAAAAAAAGAAGGGTCCATGTCTCTCTGGTTTTTCAAGGATCCCAAGTGCTTTGCACATTGCCTACCCCATAGTACACATTGAAAATATCATTTATTTAAGTTGATCAACTTTTAATTTGTAACTAGATAAATTTAAAGCCTTCCTCAGCAGTTGAGTATAGAGACTTTGAAATATATTTTTATCTCGGCCTAATCTAGAATAGTTCTGAAGGTGTAGTTCTTTGAGCAGCAGTAACAGCCTTACTTAGGAATATATTAAAATTACAGAAGCTCAGGCCATGCCACAGAACTGTTTTGTCAGAATCTGCATTTTGAATTGGTATTAGTGGCTCACACCTGTAATCCTAGCTACTCAGGAGCCTGAGATATGAAGATTGCCTTTCATAGCCAGTCCAGGCACAAAAGTCCATGAAACTCTTTATCTCCAATTAACCAGCAGAAAACCAGAAGTGGTTCTGTGGCTCAAATGGCAGAGCGCCAACCTAAAAAGCTCATGATAGCACCCAGGCCCTGAGTTCAAGCCCCAGAATTGACAAAAGCAAAACAAAAAAATTCTAGAATCTACCTTTTGAAAGAATTTCCTATATAATTCAAGTACAATTAAAACTTGAGAAGACTATTTTAGAGACCTTTGTGAAACATGAATACCCATTACCTTGCTAGCAAAGATCCAAAGTTATCAGTGTAGATGCAAAAGTCTGCAAGTCTTCTCTGAAGTGGCTCCCAGAAGCTCTCCTTTTCTTTCCCTCTTTTTTTTTGGTGGATCATGGAGCTTGAACTTCGCCTGGGCATTGTCCCTGAGCTCTGCAGCTCAAAGCTACTGCCCTACCCTGTAGCCAAGCTCCACTTCCTGTTTTCTAGAGGATAATTGGAGATAATAGTCTCAAGTCCTTTTGTGCCTGGGCTGTCTTTGAATCTTGATCCTCAGATCTCAGCCTCCGGAGTAGCTAGTATTACAGGTGTGAGCAACCCTCCTGGCTTCTATCCATCTTCTGAGACAGACTTTTTCACCTCTCCCACTAATCCCTTCTTTGCTTAATTGATAGAAATCAGCTGTTGGGTTCTCATTACAAAATAATAAGTAAGGAACAAAAGTAATTCTTCATTACAAAAGGGACCTTTGATATATGGAATTTGGTACCTTTTGAAATGAACTGGCTTTGAAGTTGATAGAAGAAAGCAAGCAGTAGTACTTGTCTTCTATTTGTAACAAAACAGATTTATAAAATAGAATCACTTAGAAGATACGTTTATTTCTTTAGCCATATTTCAATTTGCCGTTGGCTTTTCTCCTTCTTTGCTTTTTATCCTAGATAGAACTAGTGATACAAATCAGTGGTTTGTTTGATTTGCTTTCATGTTTCTACAGAGAATCAGCTGTTAATCTAGTAAGGAGTGGCTCCTACACTCGGCAACTTTGGAAGGATGAAGGGAAAAGAAATGAAACCCAACAGAAAATTGCTCCTTCCGCCTATGTATCAACCTATTTGAAAAGGTACCTGGTGCAAAAGGGTGGGCAGTGATTTTCCTTCACTATGGCTATGGGAACATGGGTAATAACTGCATGCCTTTTTATATCTAATTATCCAGTGAATCAACAAATGAATTGCTTTTAGGTTTCTTGGGATTAACATATTGACTAATTTAAAATTAAAAGTTAATTTGTTCTCAATGACTGAATTAAAGTATGTCAATTCTAAATTCTCATCACTGACCTGACTCTATACCCAATTTTCTCAGTCCTAGTAAAATCTTTTATCAGAAGTGACTTTTAGTAATCTGGGAAAGACTGAATTTAAAAACATCCTGTCCAGTAGCTGATTTCCATTTTCTAAAACTAGTCATTCCCATTTCAAGTTATATTTTTTGTGGGGAGGAAGGGAGGGACCTTTATAGGGTGGCAAGGGGTTGGAAAGGGGAATAGTTATATATTGCATTAAAGACATTTCATATTAAAGCCTGTTAATTTAGGGACTTGAGTTGTTTTTTTTTTTTATGACTTTAATGGCCCTCAGATCCATCAAGATGTGAAACTCGCAAGTTTGGTGCAGAGAAGGTACTTGGGTTTCCTTCTTTTTTTTTTTTTTTCCTTCATCTGTATTCCTTTTTCTGCAAGTATTTTCTTTGCCACAAGCTAGCCAGCAAGCAAAGCACCTTTGCCAGAACCATTAAGCTACAAGATACACTTAATTAATGTTTTAATTTGAACCTTGCTGCTGATGTGGAAGAATCTGTTTTTCATTGCTTACTTTCAATTCTTTCTTCACTTCCCACTTAATGCATCCATCTGCCTCTTTCATACATTTGTCATGAGGTTTTCTAGATGATTGGCTACCTTCCATTGATCATAAACTGTATGACAGATTAGCTGTTTGGAATAAAAAATTATTTCTCCCTGACAGGAAGGCACTTGGTCACATAGTTAATGTGACTTGAGAAATAAAAAGCTATCAAAGAAAAAGCCTTTTAACTATCTTCAGTTCTGAAGATTCATCCTATAAGAAAGGGCTCAACAGTAAAATTGTACAAGTTTGGTTTAGTGATCTGATTGGCATTGATAGAAACCAGAAGTTTGGTGCTTTGCCTTATTTGTCTTAAAGGCAAAGGCTTTAGTAGTCCTATTTACTTTAGTACTACTATAGTCAAATGCAATATCAAAAACTTTTCAAGGAAAATAATGCTCTGGATCTAGGAGAGAGAGAAAGCTGATGCTTGGTTTCCAGGCAGGAGTTATTTTGTTGATTTTCATGAACACCAAGTTATGAGCAAGTGAGTTGAGTGGCATTTGGTTTGATAGATGTAATTGCCAAAATTACAGTGGACAGAGAAGGGAAGGGCTCCCTCTATTTAAGGTAGAAATAGGCTCAATTATATGAGCATTTTTTGAGAAAAGATCTACAGCTTGCTTCATACCTGAATTTTCAAAGCTCATCTTATATAATCCTAAAGCATATTTTGATTTTTATAAATTTCTGTCTTATCTTTTCAAGAAATAATTATATGTTCCATTTAAAAATGAAAGTGGAAATAGGAATTTGTTATTCCCTGCCTGTCACAAATCTTGGTATGTGTTCCATTTTCTGTCATCTCTTGTTTATTGGCAAGCATTAATTTCCTGTGGTCCAATAAGATGCCTCTTTCCTAGAGAGGGTTTCATAACTTTTTGTGATCATCTCCTAAAGTGTTTTATTACAATTATAGTTAGGAAATATTTTTAATTTTAATCCAGATAATTTTTTTCCTGCCATCGATATAGTTCTTACCTGTCTTCAAGTGGAATAAGGAAAAATTGGCTTTTAGTACCCACAGTATTACTTTCTACACTTAAAGCTTTTAGTCCTTTAAATTTTCATTGTAAGCTAAATAACTGCATTTCTCAAAGTCATTTTTTCCCAAAGTGTTTCTTCTTTACCACTTTTTACCTTTACATTTCTAAAACCTCTCCAAATTTCTCTAGTCTTGCTCTGGCTTCTGTAGTACTACTTTCCTATCAGACGGACATTTGGGGGTGCATGATTTTTTGCATTGGGTTTGTTGAAGATTATTTCTAACAGAAATAAGCTATTTCCTATTATTTCCATTCTTTCTACTGTTGACATATATTCTATTTTCCTGCTTTTCTGTGTTAAATATCATCTCTCTACATTTCTTCACTCTTTTTGGATGATTGACCAAGATATCATCTTTTAAAGAGTGATGATTGCTTCATTCTTTTGGATGATTACCTGCTTGCTGCCAGCCATGCAACTCCAGCTGGAGTTGAGTACTCCACTTTCCAGTTGCCCCTCTCTTTGATCTTCATGCCTTTTAAGTGCACAATCTGGGTGGGAAGGTGGTGCTGGGAAATGGTGGATGAGCAGCATGTCCTGAAGAAAGTGACTATGTGCTGTTTTGCAGTGCTTCATTTGGTAGAAGTAGTGACCCCACAAGTCCCTACATTTCAGCCAATCGCAATTCATCTTCTGCTACCTCACCCATTACCATTGGTTCATCTACTTCTCGGGGCAGTCAGTGGCATCCTGCCTCTTCTTGCCCCGCACCAATCAGTACAAACACTACTGCATCTGTACAACCTGGCAGGTAAGGCTTCTTGGAGCCATTTGAGTTGCATTCATCTAAGTTAATACTCTGGAAACACATGAAATTTGAACCAAAGAGGCTGTACCACTATAGAAGCAAGTTTGAATCCCTGTGAAAATGACTACAACTTAATGAAGACATGTTTTTGATGTTTTGTTGAATGTTTCACTGTACTTGGCATTCGGGTCAACTTGGCATGACTGCTTTTATTTCTGAGTAATGTTACCAGTTGTGGTTGCAATTTAAGGATCTCAGACCTGTTGTAGGAAACAAATACCAAGCATATTCCTATATTTTACATACATTAGTTTTCTAGTACTTATGAGTAGAAATCTTGCATACTTAGTTATGTTGTAAAATGGCACACAAGCTCAGATCCAAAGACAAGTTAACTCATATTCCAAAACTCATATTCCTATCGCCTTCTGAGAATTCCAATCAATGAGAATGTTTTTCTAGAAACACTGTGAAATGGGGAGGTGTGTGTGTGTGTGTGTGTGTGTGTGTGTGTGTGTGTGTGTGTGCGCATGTGTGTGTTCCTAACCGTATTCTAGGGGTGATAATATCTTGATTTCTGGTTCATAAAGGCAAAGGGTAGCAACTGCAGCATTACTTTAGCTGCGTTTTGTTTTTGTTTTTTTTTGCCAGTCCTGAGGCTTGAACTCAGGGCCTGAAGACTGTCCTTGGGCTTTCCTCAAGGTTAGTGCTCTACCACTTCCAGCTTTTTTCTATGTATGTGGAACCCAGGAATCAAACCCAGGTCTTCGTGCATGCTAAGCAAGCACTCTACCACTAGGCCAAACTCCCAGCCCTAGCTGCAGTTGTCAGAGATTCTTTTAGGTCTTTTCCCTATAACTGATCCAAAGAAAATGAACAAAAATGTTAATGATGATAGTGTTTTTTGAGAACTCTGGTTATGATGACAGTTGATGTATGTCAATATTCAAGGTTTCCTTCCCTAAAACAAGTAGTGTTTAATTTTCTTGGCCAAGAGCACAGATTTATGATTATTATTACTGATGTATAATTATGGGGATATTTATTAGGTCCTCATAATCAATTGCTTACTAATACTATATAATTATGTAGAGATTTATTAGGTCCCAAAGTAATCTAGCTGTATAGACATTATCACCAAAACACAAAGAGGGCTGAAAATGTAGCATGATGGTAGTGCACTTACCTAGCATCCTCAAGGAAGGTCCTGAGTTCCATCTGCAGCACTGGGAGGGAAAGTCACAGAGCCGAAACTGGAAAAAAAAAATGAATATAGTTATCACTTGTTGGACTCTATTTTGTGACAAACATTGGGTTAAGTACTAAATAAAATTTATATTAGGATTTGATTATGCACAGTAAGTCTACATAATAGTGTCTTAAAAAAGATAAAGGTTTGTAGTTGGCCTTGCTTGTAAGAAATAGGCTTTCTTAGAAAGAGGCATAGTAGCTCCAGAGTCATTAAAGGACTGGGTTTTTTTTGTTCATTCTTTTCTGTAATCTTTACATTACGCTGGTGTTCTACCACTTGAACCATGCCCCCACTTCTGCTATTTTTCTGCATAAATGGGGATGAAAGTCTCAACTTCAGGCTGTGATTCTCAGATGTCAGGCTTCTGAGTAGTCAGGCATTACAGGCGCTAAAACATAACACTTTTGAAGACTGAAGTAATATCTAAAAATATACAAGCTACTGGGGCCAGGAGTTTGGCCTAGTGGTAGAGTGCTTGCCTAGCATGCACGAAGACCCGGGTTCGATTCCTCAGTACTGGAAAAAAAATCAGAAGTGGTGCTATGGTTCAAGTAGTAGAGCTCTACCCTTGAGAAAAACCAAGGACAGTGCTCAGGCTTTAAGCCTAAGCTTAGGACTGGCAAAACAAAAAATACAAGCAACTTCTCTAGAAGTAATTAATAATTTAGGTTAAGGTGTTGCCTCATGTTCTAAAGTAATTGATGAAGCTGTATATTGTGGTTATATTCTAGGCAAGAAGCATTTGAAAAGTAAGAAACAGGCAAAGAGGGAATCCCTCTAAACTGGTAATTTTCTAAGAAACACTAATTTCTTGCTTCTGTTTTATAGCAGACTTCAAGGAAATATGGATTTTTAATAGTACATTACCATCCTAGGTAATACAGGTATTCTGTGTAAGAGGGGGTGAAAAACAACTATAGTTAGGCAGCTAGCTGCTTCCAGCATATAGTCTGATTTTATAGATGAGGATGCAGACAAAAGCTTAATCATCTGTCCACGATCCAACAGTGAGTGAGGAACTGAAATAAGGATTTTAACCCAAATTTGTCCACTGCAGGGCTCTTTTCTGTTTTTGTCATGGTTTAGTTTCCACTGAGTCTATAGTGTGTTCTAGGTACTATGTTAGATCTTCTACATACATTATTTTATTTCATCAGTTATCTCAAAAGTAGGGCTCCTGGGCCTGGAGTTTGGCCTAGTGGTAGAGTGCTTGCCTAGCATGCACGAAGACCCGGGTTCAATTCCTTGGTACCACATACATAGAAAAAAGCTAGAAATGGTGCTGAGGCTCAAGTGGTAGAGCTCTAGCCTTGAGAAAGTCCAAGGACAGTGCTCAGACCCTGAGCTCAAGCCGAGGATTGGCAAAAAAAAAAAAAGAAAAAAGAAAAAAGGAAAAAAAAATGTAGGGCTCCTGCTTATTCAGGGTATTATCACTCCTGTTTTTACAGATGAAAAAGAAATCATTAAATTGGCTTGAGTTTAGCCAATTTAGTTCTTCCATACCCATAATTTATCTAACTCCATTGTACAGCTTTGATCTTTGCTACAAAGCTTTTCCTACGTGTAAAATTACACAATGTTTCTAAACTTTTTTTTTTTTTTTTTTGGCCAGTCTGGGCTTGAGCTCAGGGCCTAAGCACTGTCCTTGGGCTCTCCTCGAGGCTAGAGCTCTCCCACTGGAGCCCCAGCACCACTTCCGGCTTTTTTTCCCCTATGTATGTGGTATCAAGGAATCTAACCTGGGTCTTCCTGCATGCTAGGCAAGCATTCTTACCTTCTACCACTAGGCCAAACGCCTGGCCCTCTAAAATTGTTTTGTTTTGTTTTTAATTTCAGTGTATAGAGGGAAGAGTTGCAGTGATATTCGCCAGATAGAGGGTGCATTACTTCTCACACATTGATATCCCTTCTTAAGTTTTTGTCCCCATTTCCCTCCCTCCACTCCCTCCCCTCATTTTTCCTCTCCTATTTTAAATAAACAAGTAAACATCTATATAATATACCAGGTAACAAAGTGGGATACTGTAACAATATGAGATTGACCAAAGGGACACAAGAGAAGAGAGAAAAACATAATACATAAAGAATAACAGTCATGGGCCGGGAGTTTGGCCTAGTGGTTAAAGTGCTTGCCTAGCATGCATGAAGACCTGGGTTCAATTCCTCGGTACCACATATAGAAAAAAAGCCAGAAGTGGTGCTGAGGCTCAAGTGGTAGAGCTCTAGCCTTGAGAAAGTCCAAGGACAGTGCTCAGGCCCTGAGTTCAAGCCCAGGACTGGTAAAAAAAAAAAAAAAAAAAAAAAAAGAATAACAGTCACTTATAATTAAGCTCTTGTTTCCATGTCCTAGAGGTCCATTAATTTGGCCTCATCCTATATGGCCTTATATATCTAGGGTTTGAACTATTGTAATCCTCTGCTAAGAGACTTCTAGATGTGTACTACTTATTACAGATGAGGGAAACCATTGAGCCTATGTTCCTTTGGGTCTGGCTTACTTCACTTAATACTAAAATTGTTTATATAGTTTAATTGAATAAAATTGCTGGCATCCCAGGAGCTTAATAAATGATGGGACAAAGCATGTTATTATTTTTTAAAAACTTCAGAAAATATTTTAATAAGTATAATGTCTTAACCTTTAAAAAAAAAAGTTTTCTGAAGGGTTTCTTTAGTTGCCCAATTTGGCCTAGACTTCTAGACTCAAGTGATCCTCCTGCCTCAGCCTATCACTATATTACCACAATGGTTTAATTTTTTATACATGAAAACTGTGCTTTAGCCTAATCTTATTAGTACTTTCTATAGACTAATTTTGCCTTACGTTTATTTTTTTCTTTTTTTTTTACTTTTTGCTAGTCCTGGGGCTTGAACTCAGGGCCTGAGCACTGTCCTTGGGCTTTCCTCTACCACTTGAGCCACAGCACCACTTCTGGCTTTTCTATATGGTACTGAGGAATTGGACCTGGGTCTTCATGTATGTTAGACAAGTACTCTACCACTAGGCCAAACTCCCAGCCTTTGCCTTCAGTTTTTAAAATTAGAAAATGTATTGTTGGCCAGGTGCAGTGGCTCATACCTGTAATCCTAGCTACTCAGGAGGCTGAGATCTGAGGATCGAGGTTCAAACTAGCCCAAGCACAAAAGGACCTGAAATCCTTATCTCCAATTAACCTTCTAGCTCAAGGGTAGGGTGGTAGGTAGCCTTGAGCTGAAGAGCTCTGGGACATTGTCCAGGTCCAGCAGTAGCTCAGTAGCGAAGCTGTAGAGCTCAGGGACAGTGCCCGGGCCAAGTTCAAGCCCCATGACCCACAAAAAAAAAAAAAAAAAAAAGAAAGAAAATGTATAGTTTGAGTGAAGGGTGTTAGTGTCCAAAAAGAAATGTACTTATTGTAACCCTCTATGCACCACCTTTATGATAACAAAGTATTGAAAAAAGAAAGCACATAAACATTTCACTTTATCCTAAGCTATTAATTGTTCTAGAGAAATAGCTTGTATTTTTTAGATATTACTTCAGTCTTCAAAAATATTCCATTTTAGCGCCTGTCATGCCTGACTACTCAAGAGGCTGAGATCTGAGAATCACAGCTTGAAGCTGAGACTTTCATCTCCAGTTAGGCAGAAAAAAAGCCAGAAGTGGTGGCATGGTTTTAGTGGTAGAATACCAGCCATAAACAAGAAAAGCCTAGTGAGAACTCCAGGCCCAGAGTTCTTTCACACACAGAAAAAAAGTTTTTGTTTTAGGCAAGGCACAATGGCTCATGCCTTTAATCCCAGCAACTGGGGAGGTGGAGTTAAGTAGGATCAAGGTTGTAAATCAGCCCAAGCAAAAGCTGTCTCAAAAGCTGAGCATAGAAGTACATGTTTGTAATCTCAGTTTATGTGGGAGTCAATAGGTATGAGGACAGCAGTCCATGGCTGGCCCTGGGCAAAAACTCAAAACACTGAAAGATAAAGCAAAATGGGCTGAGAGCCTGGCTCAAGCAGAATGCTTTCCCAGCAAGCAACAGGCTAGGGTCAGACCCCAGTATTGCCCCTAGTGTTCTATTTTAATATTTATACCTTGATACCATATTTAAGATAACACTTTTAGGATATGATTATTTCTTTAAGCTTATTATAATAATGTAATTATTTTGGACTTAAGGTACTTGTAATCACTTCTGATAATGATTGTGAGTATGTGGAAAACAGATTTTTAACTTCATGTTTTTCATTGCTTTTCCCATCTCGTGAGTATCAATTTTGGATCTCTGTTACCCCAGCAACAAGCTGTGACATCACAAATGATAGCTTTTTGGGTGGAGAGCCAATGGTTGCTTCTAACTCTTTGTTCAGAAACAAAGCTCTTGTTTTTACATAAATGAGTTTAATTATACCGCTTATGTTGAAGTCTGTAGTTAAGGTTTCATATAGAATCCTGCTCTGTTTTTGTTTCAGTTTCTCACTTGTGCAGTTAGAGATGTAGACAATTAGACATTTGGTTAAATTGGAAAGCTGCTGCAGTTATTGAACTGGGTTAAAGACAATTAAACATACTGAGGTTATGGGATGTTTTGCAAATGGATAATCCAAGAAGATGGTTGTCAAATCTAGGCTGATGACTGCCACAAAGAATGTCACTGCCAAGAATTAAGGGACAGGTGGAGATTAATATCGTAAGTGACTTTAGTGTCTTTTTCACATGTAGAGAGACTGTGCATGTTTGGAGGGAGGCCAGATGGCAATGAGGAATCTTAAAACACTCTTGCATGCCAGTATTTTACCTTTTGCCATAGCTAATTTTTATCTTTCAGTTTTTTTAATCTCATGCAAAAAGACCAAAAATATCAAAGTGCAAGTCTTTGGGCAAAAGATATCAGATTAAATGTATGCTATGGAAAGATTTAGAACTCAGAATAAATCAAGAAACAGAACCTGAACAGGAAGATTCTCTTGTTAGATCTCTGAGCCTCCTTCCTGTCTCTATGGCAGTGCTTTGTTGTAAAGCATGCTGACTGTTCTGTTCATGTCTTTTCATTTCAGGACTCCTTACAGATCCCAAGCTGATTCTGCAGAGAAAACAGCAGACAGTGTTTCTTCTGGTACCCCGCTCTGTGTAATCACCAATCGCCCTCCACCTAGCACTACTAATGGGGTTACTGCTGCTTCTGTGCCCTCCTCTCCTGGTACAGACTCCTCCGTGGAAGGCAGAGAGAAGAGAAGGTATGTTAGCTCACTGATACCTTTGTGATAGTCTGCTTTGAGGTAGGAGACAAAGGAGTGGGAGAGAAGTCTTGCCCCCAAGCTCAAATGAATTTTTGGAAATAGATCTTCATTTTTTTTAGGGTTCTTACATTTTCTTCTGGAAGAGTTGTTTATAGAGATCTTAATTATTTTATTTCTAGTTACTTAACATCTACTCTCTAGTCATAACTTTTTGTATTTGTCTCATCAGAGCAACCATTGTCAGTATTATTTCTGCATTTCGTAATGGAGAACTTGAAGCAAAAATAAAAAAAGACCTTTTGTTCTGGGTAGTCTGTGATGACTTCTCTGACAGCAAAAAGCTACTAATTTTAAAAGAAAATCAGAAAAGGAAATGAATATGAAGGAAAGGAAATAATATGGATGAAGGGTAGAGACCATATATTTGTCTCTTTTTTTCTTTTGAATACTGAAGGTTGAATCTAGGGTCTAGCACATGCTAAGCAAAGTACTTTGTCACTGAGCTATATCCCAAACCCCTGTCTTTTTTTTTTTTTTTTTTAGACAGTCTCATTGTATAATTCAAATTGGCCTTGAATTTGTGATCTCCTCCTGTTAGCTTCCAGAGTGCTAGGATTACAGCATTGCACCAATGCCCCCTGTATGCTTCAGTTTCTCCTTTGTTCATGGCTCTACCACTTGAACCATACCTCCACTTATGGCTTTTTCTGGTTGGTGGTAGTGGTTAGTTAGAGATAAAAGTCTCACACACTTTTCTGCCCCTACTCTGACTGGCTTTAAACTGCTATCCTTCAGATCTCAGGCTCAGGAGTGGCTAGACTTATAGGGGCAAGCCAATAGTATCTAGGGACTCTGTAATTTTTCTCGAGAGAAATTAGAACATCTGTAGATTGGCATAGGAAAAATGAAAAGAATCTAAGAAGAACATTTGGTGGGGACAATCCTGGACTTTGAACTCAGAGCCTTTTACTTGTTCAGTTCAACAAGGGACTTGAATATTTGAGCTACACTTCTAGCTCTAAGAATGTGTGTGTGTGTGTGTGTGTGTGAGAGAGAGAGAGAGAGAGAGAGAGAGAGAGAGAGAGAGAGAGAGAGAGAGAGAGAGAGAGAGAGAGAGAGAAAGAGAACGAACTTAGGGCCTTGAGCTCTCCTTCAGCTTTCTTGCTCATGCTTGGTGCTCTACCACTGGAGCTAGGCATGCATTTTGCTGATTAATTGGAGATTAAATCTTGGAGACTTTCCTGCCAGTCTGGCTTTGAATTAAAATTCTCCAGATCACAGCCTCCTGAGATTACAAGCAAGGGCCACTGATAACCAGCAGAAGAACTTTTTAATTGTTAGGCGCAAGAGACCTTGAAAGATGTGAACAAAGGAGCATATACATTTCTTCTTCCTATAAATATATGAACAGTATAATGCACTCCATTTGTGAGTCCATTATCTACTTGAAGATTAAGGCTGTGATTATACTTTTTCAAAACTTGAAAAAATGTGAAATTCTATCAAAATTTAGATTTCACTTTGGTTTATTTTGAATATCCAAAGGAAGAGTTTATATTTATAAGTGGAAGCTCAGAAACAGTGCCCAGGCCCTGAGTTCAAGCCCCCAGACTCACAAAAGTAAAGGATACATGGATTAAGTCAAGGTGCTAGTGAATTGTGACTAAGTACAGTAGTTTGTGCCTGTAATTCTAGTTACTTGGAGGCAGAGATTGAGAGTATCACAGTTTGAGGCTAGCCTGGACAAAAAGTTAGTGAAAACCCCCATTTCAGCCAATGGCTGGGCATGGCGGTGCACATTTATTATCCTTGCTATGTGGAAAATGTAAAAAGAGGACTGTCGTGTGGGCTGGCCCAGGCATCAATGTATCATCACAAAATGAGTAAAGTAAAAAAGGCCCAGGGCATGGCAAGAGTGGTTGAATTGCCTGCCTAGCAAAGCTTGAAGCACTGATTAGGATGACTAGGATATGACTGGAATTGTAAAGGGAGTGTGTTTTTGTTTTTGTTGTTTTATTATTGCAATACTGGGATTTGAACTCAAGGCTTTGACTTGCTAGACTGGTACTCTACTGTGGTGCCATGCCTCTGGTCCCTTATTTGAATTTTGAAAAGCAATTGGAAATTGGGGGTATGTAGCAATGACAAATTAATAAAGAGTAATGAAAGATGGTAATCTAGAGAAAACACAGTAATTCAAGAGTCCAGCTTTATGTGCTTGAATTTGGGAAAAGTTTATGTCCATGTTACATTTCTGAAAGTGTCTTTTTATGAAATAGACTTCAGTGAAGGGAGATATAAAGTCATTTTGTGGTCAAATGCATTTGGAAGCAGAGGATTAAACAGAATTAGCCAGAAACCTTCTCAGTCCATTTCCATCTGGGAGGAAGGGTAACGAGTATGGCCTCAAATGGGTAGAATGCTGCATGTATGTCCCTTTAAGGGTTTTCCCCCTATGGAAACTCCAAACTGGTATTTCACTGTGTAGCTAAAGAAGAGACAGTAGCCAAATCATGTAGAGTGTTGTCTGTTCTTGCTTTAAAAAAAAAAAAAAAAAAAGGGCCAGGAGTTTGGCCTAATGGTAGAGTGCTTGCCTAGCATGCACAAAGACCCAGGTTCAATTCCTTGGTATAACATACATCAAAAAGCCAGAAGTGGTGCTGTGGCTCAAATGGTAAAGCTCTAGCCTTGAGAAAACCCAAGGACAGTGGTTAGGCCCTGAATTCAAGCCCCAGGACTGGCAAAAAAAAAACCCAAAAAACAAAAAAACTTGATTTTTATATATCCTACGAAATTAAGAAGCATAAGGGAAGGGGTGGGAAGAGGGACAGGTAAGAATGTTGAAAGGGGTGACATTGATCAACATTGATCAAGATATATTGTATTCACAAACTGCTTTGTTAAAGGCAATTCCTTTGTACAACTATGAAAAGAAAAAGAAAAACTTGATCTTTACCGCTGGTTACTTGTGGCTCATGCCTGTAATCTTACTCAGGAGGCTAAGATCTGCAGTTTCAGGTTCAAAGCCAGCCAGTGCAGACAAATCCAAGAAACTCTTATCACCAATTAGCCAGCAAAAACTGGGAGCAATCTTGAACAAAAAAGCACAGGGACAGTGCCTAGTTTCTGAGTACTTCAAGCCCCAGGCACCAAAAACAACACCAACAACAAAAACCTTTGATTTTCTATTCTTTTTTTTTTTAACAGGGTTATCAAATACTTTAATTCATCTATGAAATCAACATTTACCAGTCCCAACACTCATTGATTTTCTATTCTTAAAGCTATGGGATACAACTAAAGAATTTTTAGCAGGGGAATGACTTGATCAAGTAAAACATATCATTTAAACCATTATAGAATTAAAGCCATTTAGTTTCTCCCTCTAGACAAGCATAAGCTGAAAGAAAAAAAAAAGTCATGTTTGAAAACAGCTAAATTTTCCTTCTGAAAGAACAAGTTGCGTGATAATTCTCTTTTGAAGCTGCAGCTTTCTCTGTAATCAGCTCATTGTGAAAGTGTTTCAACTCCTACTGGGGAAGCTTGAGGGAGGCCTAAAGCCTGTGTTCACAGGTCCATTTTGAAACAATTAATGAGCTTTGGGATAAATGGGGCTTTGAAAATGGCCACAGCAAGACCTAAGCATTGTAAGATCTTCTATCAGAAATAATCTTACAATCAGAGCACTTAGACTGGGGAGTAGGGGAATAGAGCTTACCATTACATTTTACAGCTGTCTCTACTTTTTTAGACTTTTTAGACTTTGTAGTAAAAGTGGATGGGTGAATGTACATACCAATTGGCCAGAATCAGTTTTCAGCTTCCTACAGATTGTTAAATGAACAAAGCTAGATGCAGAATGATACCTTATGATATCAAACATAATAACCATGGAAGCCTTAACACTGAAGGTTTAGGGGTCTTCAGAACTCATTTTTATTTTTCTGGGTTTTCCAGAGTTTCAGAGTGAAGGTATTAGTGTTATAATGGGGCACAGGGACAAGAAAACTTGAAAAAATAAGATGAACCCTAAGAACCACAGTTTTGTAATGGTGTAAGCCTATGGAAATGGAAATGTTCAAGACCGCTGACAAGTAAATGAAATAGAAATTCAAGGTTTGGAGGATTCTAGATCATTTGAGCTTATGGATACAAGCTCTTGGCAGAACTTCTGATAATTTACTTCCACCCGCCCCCTAGTTCTAGAGTTTGAACTCAGAGCCTGGGAGCTGTCCTTGGGCTTTCTCAAGGCTAGTGCTCTATCACTTGAGCTGCACCACTACTTGTAGCATTTTCTGTATATGTGATTCCAAGAAATCAAACCCAGGGCTTTGTGCATGCTAGGCAAGTACTCTACTACTAGGCCATGCTCCCAGCCAAAATTTACTATTTTTATGAAGGATATAATCTTTGATTTATTAATTTTTTCCCTTACTGCTACTTCACCCCCCACCACACACAAACTTAGTGTACTGAAATGTACTGTCTTTATATAAAGAAGGGGATAGGAGTTATGTGCTCTCTTTACTATGAAAGAATTCTCAGCCCTTAAGAGTATTAACTTTCACTTATCACACCCTACATCAGACACACAGTAAAGAACAACACCTAGGCCTCCTTTTACTCTCATTTAATTCATGAACTACTACTTCTTTTGAATTTAAGTAATCACTCAGAATAAAAGTCTGATTCATCGGCCAGTCTGTCTTATGCTATAATTTGTAATTCTATAGTGAGTACTCTCATGACACTTCCAATCACTTCCATCCAAACTTTGGATTGTCCTAGCGATCATAAAAAAAAAATAAATAACAGAATCATCTAGTAATAAAGGGGCTGATTTGACTGGCATACAGCATGATAGAAATGGCAAGTGGCAAGCGGTTGGCAGATAACTCTATAGGGATACCAGGGACCAACAGCAGCTGTCACAATAGTGTAATTGCTGGGCTCATTTTCCAAAGCTCCAAGTTTTCATTAGCAACAAAATGTAAACAATTCCCTCAGCTAATAATAGAGTCTGATAGTGTCTGCCTTTGCTTCTCTTGTTCTGTTTCTCCTTGCAGCTTATTTCCTCTTCCCACCCCCACCAAACCCTGAATTTCATACCATTTTAATGTATGCCCTTTCTTTTCTAATATAATGAATACCCTTCCTTTTCTTGTTAGATGTCTGTAAGTACCTTTTTTTTTCCCCACAAGAAGCTGGAATTGGGCCGGGAGTTTGGCCTAGTGGTTAAAGTGCTTGCCTAGCATGCATGAAGACCCGGGTTCGATTCCTTGGTGCCACATACATAGAAAAAAGCCAGAAGTGGTGCTGAGGCTCAAGTGGTAGAGCTCTAGCCTTGAGAAAGTCCAAGGACAGTGCTCAGGCCCTGAGCTCAAGCCCAGGACTGGCAAAAAAAAAAAGAAGCTGGAATTGCTGCCTATCCACATTACATGGGACATGGCAATCTATATTGCTTTTGGGATGTGTCCTGTGCTGACTTGTCATGTGCACCACACATATTAATCTTCTAGAATCCTTTGGGATCTTTGTAAGATAGTTATCCCTACTAACTTAAAGCTGTTAGTAGATTAAGCTGCCATTATGATCGGAATGTTAAAATTTTAAGTCATAAATTGTGAGTCATGACTTCAAGTCATTTGATTTGCCCCTCTGTATAGACAATTGTCAGTTCAAAAAGGTACTGTACAAAAGAGTACCTCAAAAAAGAGCTCAAACTCTAATCTGTTTTTGCTCTGAATCAGTATTTCCTACATCCTAAAGTCTGTAGCAGTGCTGAATTTACTCCTTTTCTCTAACTAACTCCTTTTCCCTTCAATAAATATGAATATTGAACAGAAAGAAATTAAAATATATATGGCAGTAGGTGAATTTTGTTCTGTGGTAAAATAATACCAAATGACATCCCATGCTACAGAGAAATCTTGTATGAAAGGAAGAATCCATTCATGGGACAAATCTTACTGCCTCAAGGCTACCACCCTATCCCTTGAGCCACAGCCCCACTTCTGTTTTTCTGGTAGTTTATTGGAGATAAGAGTCTCATGGACTTTAGTGCCTGAGCTGGCTTTGAGCTGCAATCCTCAGATCTCAGCCTCCTTAGTAGCAAGGATTACAGGCATGAGCCCAGCTTTACTGCCTTATTTCAAGAAATTGACATAGCTATCCCATTTGATCAGTCAGGATCCATCAACATTGAGGAAAAGACCTTCAGCTAGTAAAAAGATTACAGCTCGCTGAGGGCTCAAATGACCAGAAAGTTGCCATTCTGGAGGTCTCATACAAATAGTATGCTGTGGGACTCCAAACCATGCTGTAGCAGAAAGAAAAAAAAATTTAAATGCTATCCTCTGCTTGAGTTCTAACCCTTAAGTAGCAGAATGATAAAAAGACTTTACCAGGTTGAAGACACCTTTAGTGTGATACATTACACCTCTGTCTAGTATTTTTCAATATGTATCTTCTTTGAGTGAGGAAAGGGGTGACATTGTTCCAAAAGAAATGTAGTCTTTAGCCAATAATTGGTGACTCACACCTGTAATCCTAGCCACTCAGGAAGCTGAGATCTGAGGATTGCGGTTCATAGCCAGCCCTGTCAAGAATCTGTGAGACTCTTGTCTCCAGTTAAACACCAGAAAAATGGAAGTGGTGCTGTGGCTCAAGTGGTAGAGTGCTATCCTTGAGCTGAAGAACTCAAGGAGAGTACCAAGGCTCAGAGTTCAAGTTCCATTACTGACCAAAAAAAAAAAAAGGTAAATTACTGTCGGCTTCTATTTGAAATCAGCTGGGCACTAGTGGCTTACCCCTATAATCATATCTACTCAAGAGCCTGATAGCTGAGCATCGTGATTCAAATCTAGCCCAGTTAAGAAAGCCAGTGAGACTCTTATCTCCATTAACTATTCAAAAAAGCCATACATGGAGCTGTGGCTCAAGTGGGGGGGGGCGGGGAGAGAGAGAGGGAGGAGGGAAGGGAAAGGGTAAGGGAAAGGAAAAGGGAAAGGGGAAAGGAAAGGAAAAAGGAAAGGAAAAGAACAGAAAAAGAATTGCTCAGGGACTATATCCAGGCCTTGAGTTCAAGGCCCAGTGCTGGCACCAAAAAAGAAGCAAAAGCTTTATTAGCCCCTAATATATGAGTCCACCTGTCATTTGAAGCTTTGAAATCAGACATTGATTCTTCCTATTTAGCTATATAAATTCTAGATGGCATCTCCCCATAAAAGCTGTACATTTACACCAAAATCTGTTGCTTAACATCAGATTTGTCCATTATCTCATCTAGATCTGGATAATTTATGTCAGCTTATGCATCTGCATTTGCTGTATAACCTGTACTTTCTTATTATGGAAACAGCCTCTTTCCTTCATCTCCATGGCCAGCTTCTGCTCGTGTCTAATCTTTCTTCTGTAGTCTCCTCACCTCTTTCAGCCTGCAAGAACTGAAGAGAATTAGGACTTGCCCTGGATTCAACTTTGGCTTAAGAGAATATTGGGAGTTGTTTGATTTTTTTATCCAGACTTTGACTAAGAGACCAGTTTATCTCAAAAAGACTTCCCACTAACTTAATCATTTCTAGATTGCACAACTCATTCCTTCACTTGAACACTTAGAAGCCATTGTAGGGTTATACATTGGCCTAATTCAATGTTGCTGTATCTTAGGGAATAGGCAGGCCTAAAGAGATTGGAAGGAGCAAGGAATAATAGTTATTAGAACAATCAACACACAAAATTTATTGATCAAGTTTTTCATTTTACATGTGTGTATTTAGTGATACTGTAAAATAATTATAAGAACATCAAATATTACTAACCACTGATCACTATAACAGAAGTAATAGCAATTTTAAAAGTTTAAAGTATTTTAAGAATTACTAAAGGATAATACAGTGTTATAAATCAAGTATATACTGTTGGAAAACGACTATTGAAAATGGGAATGTCACAATACTTCATGTGTTAAAAAAAAAAAAAAAACCTATCTGTGAAGACAATAGGGTGAATGCAATAAAAAGGTGTGCCTATATCTACAATTCCCTGTAATGTTGTGATTTGCTTTCAGGATCCCACAGGAAAAATTTTCCATCATAGTAACAAGTGAAAGACAGCCATATACAAGTATCTTCTACTGTCTTTTCTTCCCTCACCATGAGCTGTCCAAGAATCCAATACTTGAGGCAGTGACTAGAGAGCTAAGCATGATGGTAATGATAGCAATTGACTCTTGCATAGCCCAGTGAAATTCTTTGATTAAAATCACTATTCCCTCCCGCAGATTCCTTTCCTGCTCAAGTTATTGAGATCAGTTTTTGTTGTTTTGGAGCCAACCATACTCCGTATATGCAATGTTTATATTGTTGATGTTAGAGTGAATACAACTTGTCTTCATTTTAACATCTCTGACATCAGAGCTATCTTATTACTAGCATCATACTTGAGCACATGTGAATTTCATTGTTAACGTCTAGTGAGTCACAGCTGCTCTTAAATGTACCTAAATGTGTAACTAAACTGTACCTAAAAGATATCTTTTAATAACTTTTAAGTCAATTAATTGCTTTTTAGCCATTTGGATAAAATCAAGTGTAATAACTATTAAGTAATAAGATTGTAAAAAGCATATTTATTGACACTGCTTTTTCTTTCTTAGTAGCTAATAAAGCAATTGCATGTCACAGTTAAAAGTGCTCTAGATATGATACAATGTGGTATTATTTGCCCAGTGAGAATGATGCTACTAATCTGGTTTTTAAAACAGAGTAAGAAATGGATTTGACTGGAGTTTCTTTTAAGGGTGATGAAAATAATTTAAAATTTTTTGTGGTAATAACTAAACAACTCTGTGAATATAATAAAAGCTCGTGTATACTGAATGGCTAAGTTAATTCAATAAATCTATTTAAAAATAGCATTTATATTGTTTAACCCTAAGAAGCAGTTCTAGGAAAGGAAAAACAAAAAACAAAAACACCTGGTTGGTGCCTATTAAGACTATAAGGTTTAGGACCTTAAGTAAAAGGCCTATTATCTTTTATCTATTCCTGTTCTGAAACAGTGTTATGGCCACACAACACAATTGTATTTCATTTTCCAGAGACAAAGACATCTAGCATTCGTTTCCTTAGCATAGTTCTTAATAGTTGGCAGGAGAAGGAGCTAAAGCCCCATTCACCCAGGACATATGCATTTAGAAGGGTAAGAATCCATTCCCAGACAGCATAACCTCTGGGTAGTTCTCTCCTGATTTCTCAGCCACTTGACAGTGAAGGAGCAATCACCTAACACCTGCTGCTCAAAGCCCTTATCAATCATGTTTTTACACTTAATCATCTTCTGGTAAGTGATTCTTTTTTATTCCAGAGCTACATTAGTAACATGTAGGAGGGACCAAAATTTTGTGTCATTCCCCTCCCCTTCCCCCTACCTCACAGTTCATTTTCCCATGCTAGAAAATGTTGCTTGTATCATCTCATAAAATAGATTCTGGTGTTTGCTGAGGAAGGACAGACAAAGGAGTGACTACTTGTTTGTTGACAACTGAGCGTCTGGGAAAGCAGCTGCACAGGTGTGTAGTTAAGTGAGTCTGAGGACACTTAACCTTTCTGCAATGGTCTGATCAAGTAAATAGGTTCTTTGCACTTCCTAGTTTTATGGAAATCAGAGGCACAGAAGGGGCCCATGTGTTCCAGGGAATTGAGTCATGCCTGTGCCATGGTTTGCTCAGTGCTGTGTTGAGACATCTCTAGCACTGGACATGGAATGACTAAACCCACAGGTAAAAGTTTTTGTTTGACTACTTTGATATTCTCTACACGTACTGCTCTACCCCCCTTTTTCTGCTGGTTCTTTGGGAAGCTGGTTTGGCTGCTTATTGTTTGATGTGTGATTAGGAGTGGTTGAGTAAGCAGGTGGTAAAAATAAGAGTATTCAGAATAGCCACTATGCTACTAGTTATGTTTGTTTCTATTTCTAATGAGTTTTAACATCTGCATCGATCCACAGATTAGACCCAAGGGTCAGGAGAAACAGGGGACAATTAAGAATTTTAAAAGTAGGAAAATTTTCTTTTTCTTTTTTTTTTTTTTTTTTTTGCCAGTCCTGGGCTTGAGCTCAGGGTCTGAGCACTGTCCTTGGACTTTCTTAAAGCTAGAGCTCTACCACTTGAGCCACGGCACCACTTCCAGCTTTTTTCTATGTATGTGGTACCAAGGAATCGAATCCGGGTCTTTATGCATGCTAGGCAAGCACTCTACCACTAGGCCAAACTCCCGGCCCCAATACTGTTATTCTTAAGGTAGATGATAATGCACAGAGGTTGGTTTGATTCTTCTTTTTTATTTGTCTTAAATATTGCATGATATAAATTTAAGTAAAAATTTAGAAACCAGATATTTAGGACAATTATATAAAAAAGTTGGTTTACATGAGAGAAGGACAGATTGCAAATTCAGTTGGCCTTCAAATGGAATATTATAAAGGGAAGAGAGTAGTTTGATGAGGTGTTTGTAAATTGTGTTTACTTATTGCAAACTAAAAATTGAATGGGGGAAGTGGTACTAGGGGATAATCAGGAACTTGAACTCAGAGCTTTATAGGGTAACACTCTACTACTTGAGCCACACCTCCAGCACTGTTTGCTTGTTATTTTTGAGATAATTGCTCATGAAATTTCTGCCCAGGTTGGCTTTGAACCTTGATCCTCCCTCCCTCAGCTTTCTCAATAGTTACTACAGATATGAGCTACCAGTGTTAGCTGAATTTTTTTTTTCCACTTCAAGTCTGGCCTTGACCTTAAGATCTTCCTGCCTTAACCTCTTGAATCTTAGCTCCAGATTGAATCTTAAAGACAATTGTTTTTGCTTTATATGTGTTTCCTAATCATGTATGCTTAGAGGAACAGTTGTTGGGCAGAATTCAAAATCATGCTGAGCTAGGCCATCTAGAAAACTGGTAATGATTAGTTATTTTAGCTCTGTAAAGGCACTAATCACCAGATTCATGGCTGTTATTTTTATTTCTTAATAGTTGTTTGACCCAGTCTCTTGCTATGTAGCTTTAGCTGGCCTCAATCCTCCTATCTTAACCTTGGGAGTAACTGGGATAATAGATGTGTGCCGCCATGCTCAATTCTCATTATATTTTTCAAATTCATCTATACTGTCTTACCCTCCTGTATCTTCCTACTCTTCTTCCTGCATTTTGTGTCTTTGGCAATTGTATTACTTTACCCAGGTAGAAAACTTAGTCATTTCCTGAATGTGTTCTACCTTTTTCATCTTCTTTCTGTGGGTCTTCTTGAATGTGGAATCTATTGTTCCTAGAATATCTTGCTCTCTTCTTCATCTTCTGTTTAACAATATCTTATCAGATATGTAAAAACTCCTTCAGATCAAACTGTACTACTGATAACCCTGCTCCCCCAGCTTTAGGTTGATACAGTTCTGTGTTCTTTTGTTGAAAGTTCCTGACTGGTTTTACCAATTAAATGATATATTGTTGGTTTTCCTCATTATTTGTGGACTTGATGAGGGTGCTTTTTATTAAATTCTCTCTGGAGTACAGAGTCTAATACATAAATGTTGGATAAATATTTGTTGAATAAAACTGTTCCTCAAATGGAAATAATAAGCTTCATGTAGTAATCATCCATACCCTTAGAGGGCAGCAGAGGAATGTCAGTTGATCCCAAAGACCATGTTGTGATTAGATCAGTTTTCAAATGAACATCATTTCCATTGGAACTCTCAAAATAGGAAGCTAAGTTATTTTCTGACAGAAAAATCAAAGGTCCTTTTGTGGATATCTATTCTGGTCTTTATTCACAGAAGAGCAACAGGCACAAAAATAGATCTAACATCTTCTTAGGTTTTAAGCAGGATACCTACTTTACTCTTCCAAGAAGCACACAATTGATGTCCTCTCATGCAAGCCATTTAATATCTCTTGTCTGAGTTACTTAATTGGCTAACGTATTAGGGACCGGACAGGTAGGAGAAGATTGTACATAATACTGAATTCTTGGGGGTAGGTTCAGTAGTAGGGCTTGAACTAAGTCCTTGCACTTGTTACACAGATTCTCTACTGCCCTTTTTGCTGCAATTATTTTTGAGATTAGAGTCTCACTTTTTATCTTGACAGGTCTGCACTGTGGTTCTTCTATTTATACTTCTCACTGCAAGCTAGAATGGCAGGCATGTCATCTTGACCAGTATTTTTCTGTTGAGGTGTGGGGAGGGGATCTCATGATCTTTTTGGCCCTGACTTGCTTCCAACTACAATAGCCTTTGCTTTCCAAAAAGTTGGAATTAGAAGTGTGAGCAATCAAAACCCATCTGGTAATACTGCATTCTAAAATCATAGTATTCCAAGTTATCGATGACTGCTTTACGATTCATATGCTTGGTATTTTTCTGTTTAGAAATGCCCTACCTTTACCTTCAAGATTGAGGACATCAAATACATGTACAGTATATCATGAATACATATTACTCTTGCAAAATGGTGTTCAGGCATTTAATAGGAATCTTCCATTAAGATGAAGGATGGTGCTGGCACTGGTGGCTTCACCTGTAATCAGGAGGGTCACGGTTTAAAGCCAGCCCACGCAGGAAAATCTATGAGACTCATCTCCAGTTAACCACCAGAAACTAGAAATGGACCTGTGGCACAAAGTGGAAAAGCACATGAGCTTTGAACACAAAAGCTCAGTATCAGTGACTAGGCCCTGAGTTCAAGCTCCCAGGACTGACCCCCCCCCCTCAAAATAAAGGATGGTAGTTGGCTAGAACAGGCTTTGTTGGGCTCATGGAGGTAGAATTTGAATGTGAAAAGCTTAAGCAGTGTAAAAGAACGAATGATTCTTTTTTGGGGGGGTTAATTTTTATTGTAATTAATAAAAGGGTTACATGATATTTGCCAGATAGAAGGTGCATTAATTCACATACATTGATACCCTTTCACATGTCTTGGTACCCATTACCCTCCCCCGCCAAACGAATGATTCTTTAAAGTACTCTCATTTTCTAAGATAAAGAAGTCGGCTGGCACAGTGGCTCACGCCTATACTCCTAGTTACTCAGGAGCCTGAGATCTGAGGATCACGGTTCAAGCCAGCCTGGGCACTAAATTCTGTGAGACTCTTATCCCCAATTAACCACCAGAAAAAAATTGGAAGTGGCTCTGTAGCTCAAGGGGTAGGATGGTAGCCTTGAGCTGAAGAGCTCAGGGACAGTGCGTTCAAGTCCCATGATCTCAAAAAAAAAAAGATGACAAAGTTACCTTGGCTCCATACTGCCCTCTGGAGTTCCTGTATTCCACTTTTCCCTTTGCTGTTGAATCTTGAAAAAGTATTCTAATTTCATTTGTCTACTTACTGGCTTCCTTTTCACTCTTCAACCAGTAAAATTACTCTGGGAAAAAAAATCCTGCAAAGTTCCTAGTTATTAGATTTCATAGTCAATTCATATTTAAACTCTAAGAGCACTTTATAAAGTTAACTGCTGATTTTTAAAATTTTTATTCAACCACAACCTCTTTGACACTATTCTTTCCTGGCTTTCATCTGTCTTTTCTGGGTGCTTCTTTTTAATGTCCTTCTTAGTCTTATTTCCAATGCATTTCCTTAAATGTCATTCCACAGGCCTCCATATCTCTCTTGGGACTCTTCCAGGCTGTATTTTTTCCATATTCCAGCTGTCACTGAGATCTCTGCCTCCAGCCCACACTTCTCTGCTGTTCTTCATAATAGGACATATAAAGAAGCTTTGAGCAGTTCCTGACTTCTCTAGGGACTCTATAGAAATAGCAATATGTGACCATTATCCTCCTTTCTCCTTATATCTTCATCCATCTCCAGTATTGTTACAGGTGTTTGGTTTTTTTTCCCAGGTTCTCGAGTCCTTTCTTTTTGTTGTAATATACAATTTAGGGCAGCAGCTAGCATCTAATTTAGTACACTAAGGCATTTGTTGGTTTATACACTACTTTTTGGTATGAATGAAAAGCTCATTTTTGAATAGTGAGTTGTAATTTTTTTTCTATAATTAAAAGAAGAAGAAAAAAAAAACCTCTGTGACCTAAGATAATGGTGACTGTAAAACGCTTTACAAGAATTTGGAGGCTGAAGCCGGGTGAAGTGGCTCATGCCTGTAATCCTAGCTACTAAGGAGGCTGAGATATGAGGATCAAGATTCAAAGCCAGCCCAGGCACAAAAGGAGCTAAGACTCTTATCTCCAATTAACCTCTAGAAAACAAGAAGTGGGGCTTGGCTCAAGGGTAGTGCCTTGAGCTGCAGAGTTCAGGGACAGCACCCAGGCCAAGTTCAAGTTCCATTACCCACCAACAAAATAAAATAAAAAGAATTTGGATGCTGACAGAAATGGTCTTTATCTTAACTATGGTGATATAATCATGGAGCACTGCGAATTTGTCAAAAAAAAAAACTTAGGCTATTGTTAGGGATGGGGGTGTAGGTCAGTGGGTTAGTAGTAGACTGCTTGCCTAGCTTATGTGACACTAGAAGTTTGAACCCCAGCACTACAAATAAATAATAGAAAGCCAAAACTTCTTAGACCTGTTTACTCAAAAGAGACAATTTTATTGTATATCAATTATACCACAGGAAATCCCCCTTTTTAAAAAGTAATATGCCTTAAATATTATTTTTAAAACTTTTAATTGATACATAGTATCTGTATACAATTATGGGGTATTGAGTAATGTTTCAATGTAATGTATAGTATATAATGATAAAATGAGCGTCATGACACGCATCACTTCAGACATACATAGTACTTTTGCATTGGAAACATTCAAAATCCTTTCTACAAGTTTAAATATTTGATTATTTTGAATCATAGTTATTTTACTATGCTCCTGTAGAAATTACTCCTTCCATTTAATTCTAATCTTATACATATTAACTGTCCTCTTTCCAGCACTCTTGTCCTATCTACTGAGTCTTGGGGACTAAAGAAATAAATTTGCTACATAGACTTTCTCTGAAGGTAAATCTGATTTTTCCCTTCAGAGACTTTTTCCATTTTAATCTGACCTAAAGGGAAAATTCAGAAATCTGTGAAATTTAAATTATTAAAATGTAATTGATCAGTTTTTAAAGGTGGAGAAGGGATTACAGGATTTTTGTTGTTATTGTTGATTGTGGGGTTTGAACTCAGGGCCTGGGCACTATCGTTGAGCCTCTTTTTGCTCAAAGCTAGCGTTCTACCACTTGAGCCACAGCATCACTTCTCGATTTTGAGTGACTGGAGATGAGTCTCATGGGGACTTTCTGCCCAGGCTGGTTTTGAATGACGATGCTCAGACCTCAGCCTCCTGAGTAACTTAGATTACAGGCATGTGCCATCTGGCATATAGCTTGGGATTACAGTTTTTATATGATTGTTGAAGCTAGTTTAATGTTCAGTAATTTTTTATTTTTTTGGTGAGTTGTGGGGCTTGAACTCTGGACCTGGGTGCTAACAGTTTTTATATGACTGTTGATGCTAGTTTAATGTTCAGTAATTTTTTTTTTGGTGGGTTATGGGGGTTGAACTCTGGGCCTGGGCACTGTCCCAGGCTCTTGAGCTCTTAAGCTCAAAGCTAGCACTATACTACTTGAGCCACAGCTCAAGTAAAGATTTTAAACTACAGGTCTAGGAACTCTTCCTTCTTTCCTGAGTCCATCCTTCTTCCCTCCCACCTTCTCCCTACTGCCTCCCACCCTACTTTCTTCTTCCCTTTCTGTCTCTTCCTTTTTTACATTTTTTGTTTTTTCCTCCACTGCTTCCCCCCTCCACACACACAGTACTGCTGCTACTTTACACATTCTTTGTGTAGTATTTCCATGGAAGTTCTGTGTCTAAAAGATAAGTACATATTGGTCTAGCTAGGTTACACTTGAGATGTTCTATTTTGCAATTTCTTGATACTAGTGACAACATTTTCTCTTTGATTTCTAAACTTTTCTAGCTTCCTATTTTATGAATTTCTTGATTTGCTCCATTAGGCATTGTTAATTTTTTTATTGTTGGGCTGTTGATTTATTTTGAACTGGCTTAAGTTCTTTACATATTGCAGATATAAATATTATACAAGTTATATAACCATATGCAAGTTATGTAACTATAGTGTTGTTTGTTTATCTTATATAGTCCACATAAGTTATTATCATATAGATATTCTATTATTTATTTCACCATTCTTGTTTGAAACTTAGATTATATACATGATGTATGTTTTGTATGTTAACTTTCTTTTATTTTCTTCTTTTAAAAAATTGTAGTGGTGCTGACTTTATCATCATCTACTTTGTAGTTACTGATAAGTATTTGAGACAGTTGGCTAGGGCTAGTTGATATAGCCTGAAGGTATGAAATAAAGCAGCTCTCACTGGCCCTGTTGGTTCAGAGGCTGTCATTCTTGGCATCAGTAACACATGCTCTGACCAGTGAGCTAGTTGTAAAGTGACCTACATAAGGAAAACATGGTCTTTTTGTGAAGTGCCTTTGGCACTGAAAGCTGGCTTGTTTTAATGGAACAAACTTTCAGAAGAAAAAAAATTGAAGATGATATATAGCTTAGCTAAGATAGGTCACAGAAACATCAGAATCCATTGTAAAGCAAAGGAGGTTCTTAGGATCATAGTTTACTACTATATAACTTAAGAGACTAGTGCAGGACTAAGCACAATCTTTCACAAGCCAGGAGTCAATATTTGGAGCTTTGCAAGCCATATAGTTTCTGTTGCCACTGTGCACTGTCTGCAATGCAGTGTGGTAAGCAAAGGGCACAAAGCCTAGCCTATTAGCATATGTATCATGTAGGACTGCTCTGGTACTACAAGGTCTGAAATGCTTAAAAGATTCATTTCTGCTATAGAAAAAGTAGGCCAGCCTCAAGTTCTATATAGTCAGCACTGTTGACATTTTGGACCAGATAATTCTGTCTCAACTGCCCTGAAGGGGGCACAAAGTTAACGTCTTCTAAAGAATACTGCTCTAGAGGATTCTTTTTGTTTTAAATTTCATTTTATTGTACAGGTGATATACAGAGGTGTTATAGTTACGTAGTAAGGTAATAAGTACATTTCTCGTCAAACAGTGTTACCCCTCCGTCCTCTTCTCCCCACATTCCTTCGCTTTCCTCCCTCTGAAGATACTTGACTGAAGGAAATCCCCTCTCCTTTCTCCTTTTCCCTCTCTCCCTTTTTCCTTTTTCCTTATCTTTATCTTCCTCCACTCCCTCTGGCAATATTGGAGTTGAACTAAGGGCCTCACATTGTCAGGCTGGCACTCTACTGCCAAGCCATGCCTTGAACAAAGCATTTTGCTGGTTATTTTGGAGATGGATCCTTGTGGACTTTCCTGGCTGGCATGGTCACCAACCAGGATCCTTTGGATCTCAGCCTCCTGAGTAGTTAGGATAATAGGCTCTTTTCTTTCTTAATTTTGGTGTCCTACATTGTAGCTTTTGGTTCCTTAAACACTGATCTCAGTGTTGAATTAGAGAGGCAAAAATGATACACAGATGTGGGGAGCCCGGCCCCTCCCGCACGGTGGCGGGACCTGGAGGCGCGCGTCCCCCTTTCACTGTGGGGCCGCCTGCGGTGCTGGTGGCTGCGTGACTCAGGGATATCTGCTGCATGACCCGATGAAGGCCGGCATCCATTTTGGGGAGTGCTGCCATTGTTAGCGGAAGCCTGATCTCTGCGTGGCCGGATGCATGAAGGGTGCATGACTGGAGCGTGTGAAGCCGTGATTGGAGGGCCTGAGCGAGCTGGCATGAGTTGATTGGCCCACTGCCTGTATATAGCGGCCTGGAGAGAGGAAGGAGAAGAAGAATAAAGGATCCTACTTAAGCTAGCATTGTGTCGCATGTCTTCCTTGCGGGACAGGGATAGCGCGTGATACACAGACATTTGAATTCAATTATCATAAACTGTGAAATAGACCATTCCTTGATATATGACACACTAAAGCTGGAAACCTTCCTGATCTGAAACTAGATTATCAAATTGAGCTTCCTCTATTAACCGATTTATAGTGGATCTGAAATTTGCGCCTTCATTTCTGTCCTGTGTTTATCAATTTTTTAAAGTCTATCTCTTCTCCACTGTTGGTATTTGCCAGCTGGGTAGGCCAGAGCTCCCAGTGAGGCAGTATTTACAGCTCACTTGGATGGGTACAGCAACTAGGGTAGCCCAAGGGCAGATGAAATACTATCCAGAAGGAGAATAATACATTTCTCTTGCTTTGTCTTCTTTCACTTGAGAAAGAATTCTACCTCCCTCTCCTCTAATGAGAAGTAGTATTGATTGCTCTGGTACAGTGTATAAAATATGCATCTAATGGAGTGGTATTTTGGGAACTATTAACAAGCAGCATTGGCTCTGCTGAGCCCCCAAATTTTACCTTCCTCCTCTTTTCTCCTCCCCTTCCTTCTCCTCCTCCTTCTTAGTAGCAGCTTCCTAGCAAATTGAAAGCTTTGCCTCTGGCTTGCTAGATAGCAGTGGCAGTGCAAGCCTTTTCCAGTTTCCAAGGGATACCGGGTGCTGAGACTGCATTTTCCCAGCAGCCTCTTACCTTTCTTTCTATCCGTCTCCACACATCTCTTGACCTTCATTCTGCCATGCAGGCCTGCGCAAGGAGGTAACCGTCTGTTTTCTTGGGGTCAAAGTGGGCAGAGGGAAACTGGGTTGGTATGGGCTAAGGCATATGGAGACAGCAGAGTGTAAATGGTGCATTACCAAGAAAGTAGCTCTGAAGTATGCTACATCTGTAAGCTTGTTCTTGTATGCTATATCTATAAATATCTTAAAGGTGGAAGCCTCAGCATTAGCTAATAAAACTTAAAAGTACCACATAGAAAAAGATGTCAGATTAGAACTATATTACCTCTGGGAAGCATAGACGAAAAATAAGAACTTTGGAAAGAAAATGAAATCAATTGCTTTTAAACTTACCTGGCTAACAAACTGTATTCCTTTTTTCACCTAAGCATTATTTATTAGTATATATTAATTGTACAAAATGAGAGGCTTCATTGTGATATTTCCACATAGGCACACAATGTAATTTGATTAATGCCCCCTTTTTTACATCTTTTTCACCAACGCTTCCTTTTTAAATCTTTCTTGCAATTTTAAAAAATGAGTTTTATTATGACTTTACATACATGTATTAAAATACACTTTGA
The DNA here is from genome assembly GCF_031878675.1 of Megascapheus bottae. Classification (NCBI taxonomy): domain Eukaryota; kingdom Metazoa; phylum Chordata; class Mammalia; order Rodentia; family Geomyidae; genus Megascapheus; species Megascapheus bottae. Next base: position 57,559,408 of record NC_143518.1, on the reverse strand, counting down.
TCATACTTACCCCCTCCCAACCCCTCACCTGCCAAAGCCACTTAAGGAAATTATGTTTCAACTTTGTTTCTGATCCTGGAGCCTCAAGAGCTGGTAATAACAACAACAACTATAATAATAATAATAATAATACCAGTCCTTCCTGGAATGTCCCTTATCCCTAGGATATTGCAAAGCTCTGTCGTCTGTCAGAGTACCAGGACCATTTTTTTTGTGTGGATGTCATCATTTAGACAGGTAGCTATAGGCAAGTTGTATTGTCTCTAGCTGTGTGATTCTCAACTTGCTGTTCCTTTGAGGATAACCTGGGAACTTCAGAGTTTTCTGTAAGGCCAACTCTGGCTCAGCTTGCCTAGATATTCTTGAGCCTCTCTGCTTTTCTCGATCTCCTTGGCCATTCTCTGATTTCCCTTATCTCCATCTCCCACTATGTTTCTCATAACTTTTTTTTTTTTACCAGTCCCGGGGTTTGAACTCAGGGCCTGAGTGATGTCCTTGGGCTTTCTCAAGGCTAAAGTTCTACCACTTGAGCCTCAGCACTACTTCTGGCTTTTTTCTATGTATGTGGTACCAAGGAATCGAACCTGGGTCTTTGTGCATGCTAGGTAAGCACTCTACCACTAGGCCAAACTCCCAACCATCTCACAACTTTTGTCCACAAATGTCCATCTTCCTTCCTTTTCCCTCTGCCATAAAACTGTTTAAAGCTATAGCTATCCAGACTTAAAAAAAAAAACAATATTTGCAAGCTATTTCTCTTTTCTACTTTATTCCTTGCCTCCTGAAAGACCATGAAGTATGTTCTGCTAGAATGAAGGAAAGCGAAAACAGATTAGGGATACAGCAGATATCAGTTTGGCACTAAATGTAATTCAGCCACACATAAATACAGAAAATGAATAAATGATCCAAATTGTACTCTTAAGAAAATTCCATTAGATATATGAGCTGGATCTAGTTTGCAGTCAGGTAGCGATCTGTGGCTATTCAAATTTAATTAGAACTAAACAAAATTAAAAATCAGGAAAGTGCCAGTGACTCACACTGTAATCCTACCTATGCAGGAGGCTGAGATCTGAGGATGACAGTTCAGAGCCAGCTTAGGCAGGAAAGTTTGTGAGATTCTTTTTCTCCAGTTAACCACCAAAAGGCCAGAAGTGGAACTGTGGCTCAAGTAGTAGAGAGCCAGCCTTGAGCAAAAAAAATCTAAGGGACAGCTCCCAGGGCCTGAGTTTAATCCCCAGTACCAACACACACAAAAAATAACAAATAGAACAAGAAAAAATACTTTTTTCTTTACTTAACTACCAAAAAGCTGAAGAGCAGTGGCTTAATTGGTAGAGTGCTAGACAGAGGGAAGAAGCTAAAGGAGATCACAAGGCCATGAGCTCAAGCCCCAGTACTAGCATACACACGCACACGCGCACACACACACACACACAAAATCAATTCCCTATTTTTTTTTTTGGTGGGAACAGTGCTGGTCCTGGGGTTTGAACTCAGGGCCTGGACACTATCCCTGAGCTTTTTTTGGTCAAAACTAGTACTTTACCACTTGAGCTATAACTACACTTTCAGTTTTTTGGTGGCCATCTGGAGATAAGAATCTTATAGACTTTCTTGCTCCAGCTATCTTTGAACCATGATCCTCAGATCTCAGCCTCCCAAATAGCTAGAATTAACAGTTGGGAGCCACTCGTGCCCAGCCTTAGCTCCTATATGACTGAGTGACTCCTATATTTGACTGTATATTGGACATTTCCATTATTGTACAAAGTTTTGTTGAAAGTACTAATGAAAGTGATATGTATAATGAAGTTTATTACCCTCTACCCTTTATCTACAGTTTTTATATCTGTGGGTTCTGCCAGTATCCGATTGGAAATATCAGAGAAAGTGACTATTGTCCTTAATGTACTATGTTATTTCTCATCTCTTTTGCCATCCCATGGTTATCTCATATTGTTACAATATTTCACCTTGTTATCTGATATATTTTATATGTGCTTAATTGGTTATTTGAAATTGGATAGGGAAGGAAGGAAATCAAAATAAGCAGAGGAGGGTGGGAGGAAATGGGGACCATGTCATGAGAAAATGTTCGTGAAGTTATACACCTTCTATCTGGTGAATATAATGTAACCCTTCTAATAATCACAATAAAATCATGCCTCCAACCAAAAAAAAACAAAACCTGGATGTCTTCTAAGCCAGCATTATAAAATATTTTCTTCCTTCAAAAATGTTTATGCTTTGGGAAATATATTTTTTTATTATACTATTAATGTTAACATGCACTTGTATGTACTTTCTAATTTATTTCTAATAGGTAGATGTATCCCTCCACATGAACAAGCTCTTTGGAGTTTTGTAATTTTATTTATTTTTGTTGTTGTTGTTAGTTGTGGGACTTGACCTCTGGGCCTGGGCATTGTCCCTGAGCTCTTTAGTTCAAGGCTATCACCCTACCCTTTGAGCCACAACGCCACTTCTGGTTTTTTCTGGTTGTTAATTGGAGATAAGAGTCTCACAGACTTTAGTGACCAGGCCAGCTTTGAACTGAGATCCTCAGATCTCAGCCTCCTGAGTAGCTAGGATTACAGGCATGACCCACTGACCCCAGCTGACCCAAGTTATTTTTGAGATAGGGTCTTGCTTTTGCCTAGACCTACCTGAACAATAATCTCTTACTTATACTTCCTGCTATAGCAGGATGTGCGGAGTATGCCACCACACCCAAATATTTTTCTGTTGAAATAGGGATCTCACAAACTCCTTTCTCTTACTATCTTTTGCCGCTGGGATGTTGGCCACATTCCCATCACACCCAGATATTGGTTGAAATGGGGTTTTTCAATAGTTCTGCCAAAAATAGGTATAAGTTCAGGTTGTAGAACATACTTGAAAAAATTCTAAAGTAGGAGGCCAGGTATGGTGGCTCACACCTGTAACCCTAGCTATTCAGGAGGCTGTGGTCTAGGAATCATGGTTCAAAGCCAGCCCGGGCATTAAAGTCCGTGAGACTCTTATCTCCAATTAACCACCAGAAAACTGGAAGTGGTGCTGTGACTCAAGGGGTAGGACGATAGTCTTGAGCTGAAGAGCTCATGGACAATCCCAGGCCCAGAGTTCAAGTACTATGATGGACAAAAACAAAAATATGTAACATAAAACCCTCTTAGCCTGACTGGTATCAGAATGAAAAGGAATTACCTTAATTTGGTAAATGATAATCTGAAAAAAAAAAACTTACACTAAATGATAAAAAGTGTTCTCTCTGAAGGCAAGAACAGAGAACATGTATATTTAGTTGATGCTGTTCTTCAGTATGTCCTAGAACTTCAACTAAAGCATTATGGCAAGAAAGGAAATAAAAATTAGAGAAGGAAGAAGTAGGATTTTTATTCTACAGATGACCTGGTTCTGAATGAAGAGTAACATAATTACAAATAATGTTCTTTGAGTGCTGTCATATTTACTGATGGTGAATAGAATCCATGTTATTTTGACTCTGACAAGGTTCCTTCTTGAAGTGTAGACCTTCCTTCAGGATGTGGCAGCACCTTGTCATTCCCTTAACAGTGCTCTTACTTCTTCTGCCTTCTCTTTTCTCTGTAGATCCTATCTGACTCCTGTACGTGATGAGGAAGCAGAATCTTTACGGAAAGCACGTTCCAGGCAAGCTCGGCAGACACGAAGGTCTACTCAAGTGGGTGAAACTTCCTTTTTATTAATGTATTTCTGTCTGTCTACCTTTCCATTAGGTTACATTTTAAACATACTATTATAATAAATGACTTGTTACAGCTACTATATTAAAGTTTTTTTATGTTTAATTTTCCATTGCACACATCAAAAGAGTGAATAGCTATATCTACCTACTACCATTTCTATTGGGTACCTGACTCATTTCTCCAAGTTCAAAGCAAACTAATTATTCTACTTGGACTAAAGGATGTGAACAATTCCTCTACCCCATTACACTTAAAGGTTCTCTGAGGAAAAACGGTTTAGCAGTTCCTCTAAATGTTTCCATTTGACCCAGCAATTCTACTCTTAGGTATATACATTAGAGACATATGCTCATATAAAAACTTATATATAACCTATAATCCGGGCTGCTTAGGAGACTGATATCTGTCATGAGACTTAGCTCTAATTAACCATCAAAAATCCATAGTTGGACATGTGACTCAAATGGTAGAGTACTAGTCTTGAACATAAAGGCAGAAAGAAGCCCAGGAGCAATTGGAAGTATACGATAAACCTATATAATATTTTACAAAAATCTCCATTCAGAGAATTAATGGGAGTGGTTAAGAGAATATGTTTGCCAAGCCAAAAAACCAGAAGACTTCTTAGGGAGCTTTTATTGGTGGGCCAAGCTGAAAATGACAAGTTTATGACCCAGGTTGAAATGGCAGTGATAATGGAAAGAAAGCTATAATTAATTACTTAAGGAGTCATAGAAAGATGAGCTCATGTAGCAGGGTATAAAAGGGAATATATAGAAAAGTGAAACAAAAACCAGAAAAGAGCAGTGACACTGGAATTGAAGGGAAAATCAGCTTCCAGCAAAAAGAAAATGTTTGCCAGATTTAAATGCTCTGCAGATGTCAAATAGGAAAGTTGGTGACTAAGAAAGGGATATTTTATATGGTAGCAAAAAGTCCTGTTGTCTTCCCTGTACCTCCCAAGTGGGTCAAATATTCTGCCATTATATTTTGTTTGATGATTATTTGTGTGTTCCACTTATTAGAATGTATCCTCTATGAGGACCAAGACTCACTATTTGGGGGGTTGTTTTATTGCAATAAATATACATAGCATAAAATTTATCAATTCACCATTTTTATGTATAGGTCATTGGTATTAAGTACATTGACCTTGTTGTGCAGCTACCACCACTATCCACCTCTAGAACTTGTACATTTGTACAACTTGTGCAATTATTCTCCACTTCTCCTAGCAGTCATTTCTTTCTGTTTCTATAAATTTGACTAGGACTCTCATATAAGTAGAATCATATAGCTGCTTGTATCTAACTTATTTCACAATGTTAAGATTCATCCATTGTGTAGCATGTGTAAGAATTTCCTTTTGTAAGTTGGATAATATTCCATTGTATGTATATGCCATATATCTTTATCCATTTGTCTGTTGATAGACATTTGGCTTTTGTTAATAATGCTGCTATGAGCATGGTGTATACTATCTGCCATGCTTTCTTTTCAAGATCCTACTTTCAGTTCTTTTGGGTATATACTTAGAATTAGAATTTGCTAGATCATGTGGTAATTTTTTAATTAAAATTTACTTTTATTAAGAGTTTTGAGACAGTATCACTGTGTTAATTCAAACTAGCCTGAACCTGCTATGGCTCCTAGGCTAGCCTTGAGCTTGTGAGCCTCCTGCCTTGACCTCCTCAGTACTGGGATTACAGGCATACTACTTCCATAGCAGATCCACCTGTTTATATTCCTATAATTGTTGCACAGGTTTCTAATTTGTCCACATTCTTGCTAGTACTTGTTTCCTGGCTTGGTCATCCTAGTGGAAATGAAGTAGGAGACTGATTGTATTTTTGTTTATAATTTTCTCCCACAGCAGATAGTAAATAAATAATCAGCATCTGTATTTATTGAATAAGTGAATGAAGGTAAGTGGTAGGGGGGAATATAAACATCTTTATATGATTCCCTGAATTACTTAGGAAATGATGTTAGAGAAAAGCTAATCCAGGGTAGTAAGAGGGTTTCTTTTTTTTTTTTATTTTGGTTTTAGTTTTTGCTGTTGTTGTAGGCTAGCGCTGAATTATCATCTTTTGAGCTTTTTTTTTTTTTTTTTTTTTTTTTTTTTTGCCAGTCCTGGGCTTGAGCTCAGGGTCTGAGTACTGTCCTTGGACTTTCTCAAGGCTAGAGCTCTACCACTTGAGCCTCAGCACCACTTCCGGCTTTTTTCTATGTATGTGGTACCGAGGAATCGAACCCGGGTCTTCATGCATGCTAGGCAAACACTTTAACCACTAGGCCAAACTCCTGGCCCTCTTTTGAGCTTTTATCTATTGAATAACTGGCAAAGATTTTCTCCTGCCCTTTGTGTTATCTCCTGATTCTGGTAACTGTTTTCTTTGATGTACAGAAACTTTTAATTTGATGCAATCCAATATTTGTTAATCCTTGGTCTTCTAGGCAATTGGAGTTCTATGCAGAAAATAATTGTGCCTATATCTTCCTGTGATTTCCTTGTGGTTTCCTGTTCTAGTTTCAAAGTTCCAGATTTACATTAAGATCTTTGACCAACTTTGAATTGGTTTTTGTGCAGGGCGAGAGAAGTCTAGTTTGTTTCCTACATATAGATAATTTTTTTTTTGCAGTCATGGGGCTTGTACTTTAGGCCTGGGCACTGTCCCTGAGCTCCTCAGCTCAAGGCTAATGCCCTACCCCTGGAGCCACAGCACCACTTCCATTTCTCTTGTGGTTAATTAGAATTAAAGAGTCTCATGGTCTTTTAATGCCTGGCTGGCTTTGAACTGTGATCCTCAAATCTCAGCCTCCTGAGTAGCTAGTATTACAAGTGTGAGCCACTGTGCTTTGCTTACATAACCAATTTTTCCAACACAATTTGTTGAAGAAATTGTGCCTGTTTTTTCTGTTAATACAATTTTTCCCCAATAACTTCTATTCAGAGAACCTCTTATTAGCCATTTGATCTTGGGAGAATAGGAGTGTCAAAAATACCGAACACTATGTATATGAAGAAGTACACCTGTAACAGGCAGACATCAATGTTAACCTATTTCTGGAGATAAAATTAGGAATGCTGAAGTATTAGATTCAAAATGTTCCTAGACTCTGGCCTGAGTTGTCTACATACTAAGGTGCTTATTTTAATCCTGCGTTTAAATTTAAACGTCCTCATTGTACATTTTCGGACCTTAATGGGATTTGATGACTACTTGATTTTGGGGGAAGTTTCTGAGTTCTGGTTACTCCAAGTTAGTGTGAAACTGTCCTGATCTTGAGATATTTTCCTAGGGTGTTACCCTAACAGACCTTCAAGAAGCAGAAAGGACTTTCAGCAGGTCAAGGGCAGAGAGACAAGCTCAAGAGCAGCCTGGAGAGAAGCCTGCAGCCATTGAAGCACCACAGGGGAGTACTGAGAAGGAAGAGCCCTCCACTGTCCCAGCAAAGGAAGCTGAGGAAGGTCAGCAATTCCAGGAAGAGGTGAGCTCATTTTTTTCTGACCTGTACAGTGTGACAAGCAGATAAATTTGGAGAATTATAATGTTATTCTACCTTGCAGTGAACTACTGATTTTTAAAATACTGTATCTGAGCCAGCTATGGTGATATATGCCTATAATCCTAGCACTAAGGAAGATGAAGTAAGATGTAAGATAGGAAGATCTTAAGTTTGCCCTCAGCCTAGGCTATATAGCAAGAGCCTGCCTAAAAATAACCCTGAACATCCAGGCACTGGGGCTCACACCTATAATCCTAGCTAATCAGAAGGCTGAGTTAAGGATCATACTTTGTTATTTTTGTTTGTTTTAAAGGTAATATACAGAGGAGTTATAGTTACATGAGTGCATTTCTTTTTGAACAATGTCACCTCCTTCCTCATTCTCAGTTTTTCCCCTCCCATCTTCTCCCTCCAAAGTTGTATACTTGATTTCCCACATAGTGACTATAGGGTTTCCCTAATGAAATGGTTCACCTTCCATCCCACCATTTCTATGCCCAAGTTAGATAAAATTATATACAAAACAAAGGTACAGAAATCAAAAGCTACAACAGAAAGGAATAAATCAAAATGGAGTGGAGGGGAACCCCATGAGCAGTATAAAAAAAAATCTCTTCCATTTCTGTTAATGTGGTTCTGAGGAATCAAATCTGTGGCTTCATGCATGCTAGACAAGTACTCTACCACTTGAACCACATTCCAAGCCCCTGGCTTATTATTATGTTTTTTAGTGGGTCATGGGGCTTGAACTAGACCTGGGCGCTGTCCCTGAGCTCTTCAGTTCAAGGCTACCACCCTACTCTTGAGCTGAGCCCCACTTCCCATTTTCTAGAGGTTAATTGGAGATAAGAATCTCAGGTCCTTTTGTGCCAGGGCTGAGTAGCTAGGATTACAGGCATGAGCCATGCACCTGGCATTGCTTGTTATTTTTGAGATAGGATTTTGCTTCCCACCCTGTACCTGGGCACAATCCATGTATGTTAGGCTTCCATCATAATTATGATAATTATGATAACAACAGACTGGCACCACTACTTGTAGTTCTCCATTGAAAAGGAGTCTCTGAAACTGTTTTCTCCAACAGACTTTGAACCATGGTCCCAACAATCTTCATGTGGCTATGATTACAGGTGTGAGCCACTGGTACTCAACTAAAATTAACCTTATTTTTATAGCTTCTGTCATTTTTTCCCCCTTCAATTGTAGGGCTTGAACTCAGGACCTGAGCACTGTCCCTGAGCCTCTTTGTGCTCAAGGTTAGCATTCTACCACTTGAACCACAGTGCAACTTGCTGTTTTTGGGTAGTTAAGTGAAATTAAGAGTTTCATGAGGACTTTTCTGCCAGGGCTGACTTCAAACCACAATCCTCAGATCTCAGCCCCCTGAGTAGCTAGGATTACAAGCTCCCATGCCCAAACGATTTTATCTTTTATAGTTGATGAATTTAAAAGTATATAATTCCTGCATTGTGAGAATTTATCTTTTTGCAAGTTAAGAGTGATTGTCGGGGCCAGGGAGTTTGGCCTAGTGGTAGAGTGCTTGCCTAGCGTGCACGAAAACCCAGGTTCAATTCCTCGGTACCACATACATAGAAAAAAGCCGGAAGTGGTGCTGAGGCTCAAGTGGTAGAGCTCTAGCCTTGAGAAAGTCCAAGGACAGTGCTCAGGCCCTGAGCTCAAGCCCAGGACTGGCAAAAAAAAAAAAGAGTGATTGTCTAATGCCAGAAAATATTTCCAACAGGAAACTGGGCACTTTTTCTTAAGTTTCAAGGGACAAGATATAGATCAATGTCAGAGCACTTGGCTGCCATGCCTATGTATCTGGGTTTGATTCCCAGCACCACACCAAAAAGATAATGACAATAAATACTTTAGTAAGATTGTTAGGACATGTTGGCAGAGTATCCAGAAATCAATAAAATGTTCACACTTGTTCTTGATGATCTCTCATTCCGTTTTTCATCTTCCTGAGCTGTTTATTTCCCACATAAACTTTGTCCTTCAGCATTTCATCTCAAAAAGTCTGTCATTTTTATTCAAGATCAAAAGAATTTTTATTACTATCATTTGTGTTATCCCGTTGGTCATTTTAGGAATAATTTGTCTGGACTGCTGTCAGAATGACAGTATCTTCAGAATAGGAGTCAAGCTATTGTTTCCTGACTAATGTTGATTCTGCTCATCTATTGAGCATCTGCTATTTATTAGATCCTTACTATTAGATAAGACTTTTATCTTTACTGTTTGGCTCTATTTGACCTCTAATACCTCACTCTGGTTTATTCTAGCCTGTCTATCATCACCTGAGATATCCATCTCAACTAGACAAGACTACAACACCAGGGTCTCCTTCCACGTCAAGACCCTCAATCTATACCAGTTCCCATCTGCTACGGACAAGCAAATCTTCAGCCTCTGATTCTGAGAGTTTAGAGACCACCACAAATTCAGCAACTGCAAAGGAAATGGACAAGAGTGGTATGTATGGTTGGGAAAGATGTAGGCTGTTCTCCACTGCACATATCCCAGCTTCTTAAAATCCATGCTGTATTTTATCTCTGGCCAGAGAGCAAAGAAGAAGATTTGGATGATCAGTCCTCTGATAGGTTATCCATCCGAGAGAGGAGGCGGCGGCGAAGAGGCACAGGCATCAACTTCTGGACAAAGGATGTAAGTGGGCATACCAGATTTCCCTTAGCTGCCATCCTTTTTGTGGAGTTCAAAAGGAAGAGGCCCACATAGTGCCATGAACCTAGAAGATTACCAAGAATTATCACTGAGGAAAAGAGAAGAAAGATTCAGCTAGTAGGAGACCCATTTGATGTGTTCCTGCTAAGTGCACAGTACCTAGAACAATGCTAACACATTGTAGGTACTCAGTACATAATAGATAAGGAATTTTAAAAAAGCTAGACTTTTACAATTACCATATAAGCAACTAAAAGAAGTGACTAAACTTGGCAAACTTTAGCAGTTCTCCTGAATAGCTGCTGAAACTCACATAATCAACAATATCTTACACATAAGTAGAGAGTCTAACTAATCTGTAGGTTTGTCTAAGTTGTTTGTTTTGTTGTTGTTGTTTTCAGTCCTAGGGTTTGAAATCAGAGCCTGGGCACTGTCCTTGGACACTTGTTGCTCAAGGCTAGCATTCTGCCACTTGAGCACAGCACCACTTCTGGCTTTTTCTATGTATGTGGTATCAAGGAATCAAACCCATGCATGCTAGGTGAGCATTCTACCACTAAGTTATGCTCCTAGCCCCTAATCTAAGTTTTGTTAACCTAGCTTTTTACTTTTTGGAGGGAGAGAAAGAACCAAGTCTTGGATTTTTAAAGAGAAGTACATCAATGCTTATTAACCACAAACATTCAAGACTTTAATGCACCCTCCTCTGTATCTTATTCTAGATCCTTTTCATTCAATCTTACTGCATTTTAAATGAAATGCCCAACAATGTGAACCAGAGGTTACATATTACCAATGATTCATTTGAAAATTAACCTATTGAGTGAAGTAAGAGAGGTGACAAAAATAGTTGTTTACTAGAAATTGTATTTTAGATATAAATATTTCCTACTGATAATTCTTTTTCTCCTGTCTTGGAGATCAAACCTAGTGCCTTTCACATGCAGCCAACAAATGCTTATACATTAAGCTACATCACCTGTCTATAGGTGATAACTTTTTTCTTGAAAGTACCTCATTTTCAGCTTTTGTTGATTTGATTTTTTTGACTACAGGTAATATTTCAAAGTTACCTCCTTGTGACAGTTGTTAAAGTGGCAGTAACAGAGCATCAGTTGGCTGTCAATCCCCATTGCCTGTATTTGAAATAGTAAGACACATAACTGATAGGAACTGACCTTGCTGGTTTCAAAGACACCAGTGACCATGATTTTCTTGTTTTTCTTCTTTCCTTTTCAGGAAGATGAAACTGATGGCTCTGAAGAGGTTAAAGAAACATGGGTAAGTGACAAGCCAGTGAGGCACGATCCCTTAGGGCTCAGTTTTATTCTTAAGAATACAATTTTAATAAAATAGCAAGCCCTATGAAAATTTGAAGGGAAGTTTGGAGATAGTCTTCTGAGAGGGGTAGTGAGTGCTAGTTGGGAATACTTATGTGATATAACAGCGTTAGCACTCGTAAGCAAGTTTCTAGTATTTGTCTGTGCCTGCTGCTAATCACTAACAGCATTAAGGCTCCACTTCTTTCTGTCTTGTTATTGGATTTTATCAAATACTTTGAAATCTTTGGAAAAAAACTAAAAAATGAGCCATTTGAGCTGGGTGCCATTGGCTCACGTCTATAATCCTAGCTACTCAGAAGGCTGAGATCTAAGGATCATATTCTAAGCCAGCCCCGTGAGACTCTTATCTCCAGTTAACCATCAGAAAACTGGAATTGGTGCTGTGACTCCCCTGGTCTTGAGCTGAAAGGGCAGGAACAATGCCCAGGCCCAGAGATCAAGCCCACAACCAACAAAAAAAAAAAAAAAAAAAAAAAAGAAATGATGCCATTTCTCTATGGATCTACACTAATAGAAAAGAAATGTGGAAAATGTAAAGCATCAGATAGTCTACAAATGATTTATACTTGACTTTGGAATAAGATTAAGCTTCTTGCCTCTTTTGTATTGTAATTCAACTTTTTGCCTGTATCCAGCACAGCCAAACACTAGAGAATGCTATGGTGGGGAGTGTCTTCTCACAACTACTTGCAGGAAGGAAAGAATTTGGTTTTGGGGCCAAAAGTATGGCCAAGTGGTAGAGTGCTTGCCTAGCATGCACAAAGATCTGAGTTCGATTCCTCAGTAACACATACATAGAAAAAGCCAGAAGTGGTGCTGTGGCTCCAGTGGCAGAGTGCTAACTTTGAGGAAAAAGCCCAAGGACAGTGCACAGACCCTGATTTCAAGCCCCAGGACTGACACCAAAAAAAAAAAAAAAAAAAGAATTTGGTTTTAACTAAATTAATTGAAGTGATTTAATGAATTGAATGTGTTTTTCTATTGGCAATCATGTAAACCGATAGCCTTTTACTACCCTTCAGTTTATTGGATATGTATTCTTATATTTCATATTGTCATGAATATGCTTAATTACCCATAGGGTAAATCAGCAGCGAACTGACCCTAACAAAGAAGATAAAAATAGCAAATTATTGTTGACCTGCCTATATTTTAGTCATAATCTCTAACAGTAGCCTAGTTTGTTGGTGCTTGCATATAATTTCAGCATTCATAGATGGTTAAGGCAGGAAAGCCACAAGTTTGAGACAACCTGACATCCTTAATAAGACCCTTATCTCTCAAAAAGTAAGAAAAAAAATCTCCAGCAGTCAATAGTAACTTTCCCAAAACAGTACTGATTAATGGTAACAGTGATGAGAACTGCTTACCCTTAGTTGAAGCTGAGGCTGCTTCACAAGGGTGAGGTACATTGTTTAGAAATAGCACATAGTTCTCTTGGGGCAAGTGTGTGTATGTGTTTGCATACATAAACATCAACAACTCTAAAGCTTTTTAAAGACTTGAAAAGGCTTTTGGCGAGGAGAAGAGCAAATATAAAAAAGTTCCTTTGGAGAACTCTACGTAGAGAATCTGTGTAATAAGTTACAAAGCATTGAAATGGACCACACTAATCTTTTTTTCCATATATTTTTATTGTAATTAATAGAAGGGTTACATTATATTCACCAGATGGAGGGTGTATTACTTCACATACATTGATACCCTTTCTCATGTCTTGGTCCCCATTTCCCTCCCCCCATCCCCACCCCCACCCTTCATCTTGTTTTCCTCCCTTCCCTATCCGATTTCAAATAACCAAATACAGATATATCCAATATATCAGATAACAAGGTGAAATATTGTAATAGTATGAGATAACCAAGGGACAGCAAAAGAGATGAGAGATAACATAGTACATTAAGGACAACAATCACTCATATGGCTTTTGTTTCTATATCCTGGAGGTCCTTTCATTTAGCATCATAACATATGGCCTTATGTATCTAGGTTTTGTTCTATTGTAAATCTCTGCTAGGAGAACCCAAGGTTACTACTGATTATGACAAATGGGGAAAGCATTGAGCCTATGTTCCTTTGAGTCTTGGCTTACTTCACTTAATATGATTTTTTCTGTGCCTTTCCATTTCCTTACTGGCATATTCTGAATCAACTATATTGCCTGATTGGATGAACATCAAGGTATAAAAGAGTCATGTTTACTTTCTCCTACGCCACTCCTTAGTATTGGTGCTAACTCCTCCCAAAACTCTGAAGTCTTTTAAACTGAGATATAATTTGCAAACAGTAAGATGCATAGATTTCAAATGTCCCATTTGGTGACTTTTGATACTTGTATCATTATAGCCACTACCCATATCAGGTTCAAAATTTACCATAGTGTTTAAAAGTTGACCCTTACCAATCAGTTAACTGTCCCAAGAAAATCAATCATTCTCCAAATTTCTGTAACCATAGAATATTATTCCCCATTCTTTAATTTTAGATGTATGGAATTGTCTGGTAACTTGGAGTAAAAAGGCAATTTCAATGGTTATTATTTGTATCTTATGCCTCTAGTAGGAATTGGAGCAGTATGTATGAATTTTTTGCTCTTAGCTTAAAGTTTTCAGAAGATTATATTAGTAACAATAGCACAGTCTAGCAAGCTTTTCTATTTTTTAACCTAAAGCCCCATTGATGTCATTTAAATTCATTTTATCTTCTATGTACCTAGAAAAATCTAAGCAAAATTACATACAGATAAGATTACTTAGCCTTGGATAGCCCTGATGTTTATTGTCTATGGATGATAGAAACTGTTTAGTGACCCCAAGGAACAAAAAAATGTGATGGCTACATAGTACATGGTTTTAATCAAAACTTGTCCCCATTAATAAATCAGTCTATCAGTGAGACTAACGAAGAGACTATAATTTTCTATCTTAGCATCTTCTTGACAGACCTGTTTCCAACAATTCTGTTTCATTGTCCATACTAAGTATATGACAGAGTGTTTCTGGAAATTTTAAGATATCTTTTGACTTTCTAAGTGAAAAATAAACTGAATCTGAATGTTAATTTTTATCTATTTCATTCATTTATATTTAAGAGTTTTCTTTTTCTTTACTATATAGTAACACCCCCTTGATCTAGAGAGGACTTCCTTTTTAAAAAATTGTTATTGTATGGGCCAGGAGCATTGCCTTGAGGTAGACTGCTTGCCCAGCATGCACAAAGCCCTGGGTTGGATTCCTCAGTACCACATACGCAGAAAAAGGCGGAAGTTGTACTGTGGCTCAAGTGGTAGAACACTAGCCTTGAGAAAGCCTAAGGATAGTATCCAGGCCCTCAGTTCAAGCCTAGGCGATTGGCAAAAAATATATATATATATATATAATTGTAAAGATGATGTACAAAGGAGTTACAGTTACATAAGTCAGGTAATGAGTACATTTCTTTCCTCTTTAATTTTTTTGACAATCTTGGGACTTGAACTTAAGGCCTAGGCACTGTCTTTGGGCTTTCTTAAGCCTAGTACTGTACCACATGAGTCACAGCACCACTTCTGGCTTTTTCTGTGTATGGGGTACCAAGGAATCGAACCTGGGTCTTCATGCATGCTAGGCAAGCACCCTAGGCCACATTCCCGGCCCAGGTAATGAGTACATTTCTTTTTGAAGAGCATCTCTCCTTCCCTCACTTTCTTCCATTTTTTCCTCCTATTTTTCTCCACCCAAGTTGTATAGTTCATTTTCTGCATTGTGTCTAATGAGTATAACTGCTACACTCTTTGTCCCAGCATTTCTGTGCTCTCCCAGACAGATAAACTTACAAACAAGACAAAAGGGTCAGAAACCAAAAACAACAAGGAAGAAAATGAAACAAAACAAAGTAACAAAAAAAACCTCCAGCACTGGTGGCTCCCACTTACAATCCTAGCTACTCAAGAGGCTGAGATCTGAGAATTGCAGTTCAAAACCAGCTTAGGCAGAAAAGTCACCATGAGATTCTTATCTCAATTAATTACTAAAAACTGGAAGTGGTTCTATGGCTCAAAGTGGTAGAGCACTAGTCGAGCAAGAGAGCTCATTACAGCATCCAGGCCCAGTGTTCTAGCCCTACAACTGGCCAAAAAAAACAACAAAAACAAAAAAGCTCTTGTTTTCATTTCTTTGGAGTTCATTTCAACAAATATCATGTTATATGATCATATGCACAGAGCTATTGAGTCTTTGTGATCCTTCCCTAAGAATATCCTATTTTGGTATCACTGTGTGAATGTCTAGAGCTATATAATTTATCATGTCCAAGTGTATTTTTTGTCTTTTGCCATCCAATGTATTTCTTTTTTTTAACATTTTTATTGTAATTAATAGAAGGGTTACATTATATTCGCCAGATAGAAGGTGCATTTCTTCATAAACATTGGTATGCCTTCTCATGTTTTTGCCCCCAATTCCCTCCCCTCACCCCCTCCCCTCATCTTGTTTTCCCCCTTCCCTATCCTATTTCAAATAAACATATATACAGTGTACCAGATAACAAGGTAAGATACTGTAACAATATGAGATAACCAAGGGACAACAAAAGAGATGAGAAATAACATAGCACATTAAGAACAACAATCACACATTATATGGCTCTTCAGTATATTCTTTCTAAAACCTTCAGGGAATGTCTGACACAGAAGAAGTACCAATTCTGTATTTACCTGTGGGTACATACTAATGATTAGTCACAGGAAGAAATTAACAATAATGATAAAATAATATAACAGAACTACCAGAATCACTACTTTTATACTTTAAGACTATTATTAAGTAAAATAAAGGTTAAACACAAACACTGAAATACTGATGTCTTAACAATAACCCAGTAACTGAGAATGTTCTTTTTTTTTTTTTTTTTTGCCAGTCCTGGGCTTGAGCTCAGGGCCTGAGCACTGGCCTTGGACTTTCTCAAGGCTAGAGCTCTACCACTTGAGCCTCAGCACCACTTCCGGCTTTTTTCTATGTATGTGGCACCGAGGAATCGAACCCGGGTCTTCATGCATGCTAGGCAAGCACTTTAACCACTAGGCCAAATTCCCGGCCCCCTGAGAATGTTCTTAAGTGGCAAACAGGTGGCAGTGTATGCAGTGGGGATACTGTAGACAAAGGGAAGGTTCATATTCCAGACGGGACAGAACAGGATTTCACAGAAGATTCCACCACATTCTTCAGAACAACATACACTTTTGAAGTTGTGAGTTATTTACTCATAGATTTGCATTTAGTTTTTGTAGGCAGCAGCTAACTGTAGGCAACTAAAATCATATAAGGTAAACCTCACACAGAGGTAGAGCTTCTGTAGTAGTAATGGCATGGAATGTTTGTTTTAGAAGAAACCATCAAAGGCATGTTCTTTCATTCTTTCTTTTGTGCCTTACCTTCTTTTTGCTTTTCATTAAGGTGGCTTTAAAAAAAATGTTTTGTAGGGACCGAGTGCTTGCCTAGTATGCACGAAAACCCAGGTTCGATTCCTCGGTACCACATACATAGAAAAAAAAAAAAGCTGGAAGAGGTGCTGAGGCTCAAGTGGTAGAGTTCTAGCCTTGAGAAAAAAAAGTCCAAGGACAGTGTTCAGACCCTGACTTCAAGCCCTACGACTGGCAAAAAAAAAAAGTTTTGTAGTGGTTAGGCAATACTGGGTTCGAACTTAGTGCTTCTTGATTGCTAGGCAGGCTCTCTACTTGATCTATTCCCCTGTCCCTTTTCTTTGTTTTAGTTATAGTCTGGAGTTTTAGTTTCTAGTTTCATTTAAGACCCCCAGGTGTCTAGAGCAGCCTTAGATCTGGGTCTTCTACCTATAACTTCCTTATACCTTGAATGACAGTTGGGCTGCCATTCTAGCCTTATTGATTGAAATGAGGTCTTGCTCACTTTTTGCCCTGGAAGCCCCCAAACTACAATCCTCTTGATCATTCCCTTCATAGCAGCTGAGATTACAGACATGAACAACTATGCTTAGCTTTTTATAAAACTACTACATTCTTGTTTTCTTTCCAATTACTCTGGAGCAATCTACTTCCCCAAACAATCCTGTGGTATACTGACTTTAGCACTAGAGGGCACAAGTGGTCAACAGAAAAGATGTTGATAAGCAAGCAGAATGGTGCCCTAAAGAAGCCCAGCCAAGACAAATTTCATTTATTTTTAAAGGAATTGTTGAAGAAACCAACTCATTGTGATAAAGACATTTGCCTCCCAACTTGTGTTAGTATAGATTTGGAAAAGAATGTAGGGAATAACTTGGTTTTAGGAAAACCCCATTTCAAAATTAAGAAAACATAGGCCCAGAGAAATTAATAATTATTGGAAAATGACTTCTGGGTTAGATGTCCTGGGTCAAGTAACCTTTTTATGTTACAGTGGTGGTGCTTTAGTCCCCCTCACTTGGTTTTTTTACTCATCAGAATACATGTCAAATTGACTTGCTAGTTACATATCACCTTCTTGAGTGAAGGAATGTCTTCTTGAAGGACAACTTAAAAGCTTACTGAGTATCAAGATTCAGTGGGTAGAGCATCAGCATTCTTCTGCTGTACTTGACATAGGTGGGTAGTTACATCTGTTAAGAAGTAAGAATTTTCTACCCTTATAGGAAAATGCCCTTACTCTTAGTATACCTGTTGCATTTATAACAATCAGGTGGTCCTGAATGGAAGTAGTAGGTTAGATTGTTAATCATCTCTCAAAATACTTTGGTAAACCAGGTGCCAGTGGCTCACACTTATAATCCTAGCTACTTAGGAGGCTGAGATCTGAGGATTGTAGTTCAAACCCAGCCTGGGCACAAAAGTCCATGAGACTTTTATCTCCAATTAACCACCAAAAAACCAGAAGTGGCGCTGTAGCTCAAAGGATAGGGCAGTAGCCTTAAGCTGAAGACAGCTCAGGGACAGAGCCCAGGTCCAGAGTTCAAGCCCCACAACTGACAAAAAAAAAAAAAAACCTTTTGGTAAAGGAGATGATATTAAGGAATTATTCATTGTTGGATGTCAAGGTTATTAAGGAAATGGAGGAGAAAGGAAGGAAACAGGCTGAACCCAATCTTCCTCAGGCGAGGACTGCAGCAGGGGACACAGCCTTCCATGGGCTTGAAGACTGTGTGAAGAAAGGTGGGACCAGAGTTGGGTTTTTATGAAGTCTGAGTAAAGAGGCAAAGGTTAATGAAAAAGCCATCAGGCCAAGGGAGGTGGGGGCTTTTCAGTTTGGCCCAAGATGGAATGTTTACAACCAGGCTTAGAAAGGGGGAGGGGCTGATCTCCTGGGCAGACCTAACATGTTATAGAGTTTTGAGCAGCTTAGTAGCCTAATTATACTTGTATTTTAATGGATCATTGTGCTGCCATGTTGAAGATTGTACTCTAAGGTGATGTCAGTGGAATTAGGGAAGTCAAGAGGCTATTCTAGTAATACAGGCAAAACTAATGATAGTTTAGACAAGATGGTAGTTCACAAACAGAAAAAGTACAAGAAATTGTTATATGTAAGGTATATTTTTAAGTTAGAACAACCTACGTGTGCTTTTGGCTTAGATCAAGAGTGAGAAAACAAGTAGTTGTGGATGCCACCTAAGTTTTTAATTAAGACAACTAAAAAGATATAAATTTTTATCAAACAAAATGGAAAATACTATGAGAAGAGTAGACTAAGCTGGCTCGGTGGCTCATGCTGTAATCCTAGCTACTCAGGAGGCTGAGATCTGAGGATCAAGGTTCAAAGCCAACCTGGGCACAAAAGGACCTGAGACTCCAATTAACCTCTAGAAAGTGGGAATTAGGGCTTGGCACAAGGGTAGGGCAGTAGCCTTGAGCTGAAGAGTTCAAGAACAGTACCCAGGCCCAGGGGGAGAATGGTAGCCTTGAGCTGAAAAGCTCAGGGACAGAACCCCAGGCCAAATTCAAGCCCCATGACCCACCAAAGAGAGAGAGAGAGAAAGGGGGAGGGAGGGATCTAGTAGAAGAGTAGCAGATGTTCCATTTTTAGGCTTCGAAGTTTAAACTTACTTTTACATAGATATGTGGAGAAAACAGTTGGATTTAGAAGTCTCAAGTTTAGGTGAAAGCTTGACTGGATATATAAACCTACATTCAGTAAATGTATAAATTATGTCTATGCAATTACTACAGGCAGAGGAGAGGCCCAAAGTCAGAGCCAAGGGGGCATTCCAGAGTTCAAAGTAAGGAGATGGGAAGACCAGCATAAGAGACCAGGAAACCTTGGCACTTGACCCTGGAAATATGAATATAGTTTCCCTTTCTTTTAAATCAAAACATTAGAAGATTGGTGGTTTCTAATGATTCTTGTATTTTTCTCAACTTATCTAGAGATTTCACCCTTAGAACCTATTTAGACTTCTTGTAAGAGGACTATGAAGTAGTTAAGAGAATGTTGTTTCTCAGAGCATCTTTTCACATATTTTATTTTAATTTTCCCCCCGCTGGCCATGGGGCCTAGGTACTATCTCTGAGCTGTCTTTGCTCAGGGCTAACACTCTACCATTGTGAGCTCGGCACCATTTTTGGTTTTCTGGTGGTTAATTGGAGATAAGAATTTCATGGACTTTCCTGCCTGGGCTTCCTTTGAACTGCAATCATCATATCTCAGCTTCCTGAGTAGTTAGGATTATAAACTAGGATTGTAGTCCAGCTCCTGACCTCTTTGAAAACAGAACTCAGGAACATCATGAGACTAGTATATCAGAGGGTTCAGTTGGGTAACATGCCTACAGATGATCTGTTACATTGGCTCATTTCTTGGTCCCCTTGACATGCTTAATTTTTATCAGCTTAAATAACTAGCACTTGTATGTCAGTTAAGAAGAAACTTTCTTTGAGAGATGTTTGTTTCTAGATGCTACTCACTGCATACTAAAATTTTATTTAGTTCTATGGTACTTAGACGAGTCATTATACACAGTAGTTTCAAACTGAAAGAGACTTTAGAGGCCATCTCTAGTTAACCCTTTCATTTAAAGAGATATCATTGCCAGGCACTGGTGGCTCACATCTGTAGTCTTAACTACTCAGGAGCTTGAGATCTGAGGATCATGGTTCAAAGCCAGCCCAAGCAGAAAAGTCCCTGTGAGACTCCTATCTCTAATTGACCCATCTAAAACCAGAAGTGGTGCTGTGGCTCAAGTGGTAGGGCACTAGCCTTGAATACAAAGAGGTTCAGGTGCAGCACCCAGGCCCCCCAACTGACCAAAAATAAATACATAAATAAATAAAGATACACCATTGTATTTCCATTCCACAGCTTTGTGAACTTCCATTGGATCTTTATATCTGCTATATAACTTGTCCTATGCTCTTATGACAGACAAAATAATATAGGTATCTAAACCCCTGGGTTATACTAGCTCAGCCACATGACTGCTTTGGACAAACTACTTAATATTTCCATGTCTTAGTTTTCTCATTGATAAAATGTAACGAAAGCTGAGCACCTGTGGTTCATGCCTATAATTTTATGTATCAGGGAGGCTGTGATCTAAGGATTATGGTTTTAGATCAACCCAGGCAGGAAAGTCCATGAGATTATTACCTACAATTAGCTAACCAAAAGCCAGAAGTGAAGCTATGATTCAAGTGGTAAAGTGTTACCCTTCAGCAAAAAAGCTCAAGGACAGCTCCCAGGACCAGCACCAAAAAGAACATTTAAGAAAATATAAGCTGGAGCCAGACGCAGCAGCTCATACCTGTAATCCTAGCTACTTGGGAGGCTGATATCTGAGGATCAAGGTTCAACGCCAGCCTGGGCATAAAAGAACCTGAGACTCTTGTCTCCAATTAACCTCTAGAAAATGGGAAGTGGGGCTTGGCTCGAGGGTAGGGTAGTAGTCTTGAGCTGAAGAGGTCAGGACAGAGCACAGGCCAAGTTCAAGCCTCATGACCCATAAAAAATGAATAAACAAACAAACAAACAAAACAAGCAAGAATATATAAGCTGGAGGCTGGTGGCTCATGCCTGTAATCCTAGCTACTCAGGAGGCTGAAATCTGAGGATCGTGGTTCAAAGCCAGCCCAGCCCAAAAGTCCATGAGATTTTTATCTCCAATTAACCACCAGAAAACGGAAGTGGTGCTGTGGCTCAAGTGGTAGAGTGCTTGCCTTGAGCTGAAGAGCTCAGGGACAGTGCCAACCAAAGGAAAAAAAAGTATATACATGGGGCCAGGAGTGTAGCCTAGTAGTAGAATGCCGGCCTACCATGCATGAAGCCCTACATTCGATTTCTCAGCGCTCAGGTCCTGAGTTCAAGCAAAAAAAAAAAAAAAAAAGTCGAAGGAAAAAAATATATTTGTATAAAACAAAGGATATCTATCTTCTTGAACTCTGAAATAAAAATGAGCTGATTACATTTAAATCATTAGAGATTATTCATACCCACTTAACATTATTTTCCAACTCTGTAAGTTCCTAAGTTGGTATAGTTTTTGGAATACTTTTATTGACCTCTAAATTGTATAATTTGGAAGTTATTAACTTACCCTCACAAGAATAGAATATTTGGAGAATCAGGTAAGTAACCCAGATTGCTCTAACTCAGCCATATCTGACATATACCTAAGGAATCTTGAGGAATAAATTTCTAAAGGTTTTGCTGTTAGAGGAAAAGAAATGGGTAGAAGGGAAAGAAAAGCAGTAAATGTTTGAAATTTTACTTGGAATCCTCTCAACTCCTAAGCAAATTAAATCTCTGAAAATTTCTCTGGAGATAAAGCAGGGTTTTGTTTTTATATCTGAATTGCTCCTCTTATTTTTACTTCTCTGACAATGTAGTCAACAGTTCTAATTATATAGATCTTTACTATTCTTTTCCATACCTTCATTCTTTGAATAACAGCCCATTTTTCTAATTTTTTACATCTTTGCTTCAGGCTATTTGCTGGTTCTTTTCTCTCAAGCATTCTTTTTTAATCTTGTTACTTAATCTTGGGAAGCCTCTCTATCTGCTGGAATATAACCAGCAATTTTCTTTCCACTCTCCAGGACTGGGCAATTTCTTTGCCATTCTCCTTTTAGGTAAAATCTTAGGTCTGTTTTGCTTTTCTCTCTCTATGGGGCCTGATTGCCTAATATGGTAAGGTATTTTCCAGACAAGACTGCACTGTTGAGATAGAACAGCTTGACTTAAGTTTAAAGACATGGTAGGTAAGTTTTCAGATATACTAATCATTTATGTAGCAAAATGTTATACCATATAACTACCACAATTTTTTTCCTTTGGTAAGCCTCTCTTTTAACGTTTAAAAGAATTGTGTGTGTGTGTGTGTGTGTGTGTGTGTGTGTGTGTGTGTGTGTGTGTGTGTACATGTACTCAATCTCTCTTTAGACATAAGGAAAAAAATGAGTGAGGTTTGTGAAATCTGAGAAATTTGAAACATGATAATGTTCATAAGGAGATTAAAAAATAAGGATAGATTTAATAAGCTTTTACAAAACAAGCCTGTTTTATAGCCAGCCCGTGGGAGTTGGCAGGCATTCCACATGTAGAAAAGCAAGCTGTCCTGGATTTGTACAATTGATGACAATGGGCAGTCTGAGGAAGGAGCTGGAGATGGAGAAATGGCAGCCAACTAGCTCTGTGTATAGGTGTCATCTGTGTCATCTGGTATGTTCTGAAGAATCTTCTCCAGCAGTTGACTGCACTGACCTGGAGGGATCTTTCTAACTACATTTGTTCTTACTGTACAACTGTAGTTTCTTAAAATACTGCAGATGCTGTGATTTTTCTATATATGGATTGTGCCTTGCTCCAGCCCAAGCTTCATAAGCCATCTTAAAAACAAGGTTTCTCTTGGCATCTTCCTTTTATGGACTCAATAATCAAAGATCACATGTATTCCTTGGAGACCCTGTAAGTTTGGAACTAGTGTCTCATTATATCAGTAAATTCTGCTTTAGTCAGAAAATGTTTCTAGATTAAATGGATCTTCTAGGTAATCTGTTTGGACTTCATTTAAACATATTACCCCAAACTGTGCAAGTCTTACCCAACTATTAAAGATAGTGTAGTTAACTTCTTGACCCTTTCTCCTCATTTCCTTCTGCCTGCAAGTTGCTATTTTTGTTAGTAACTTATGACTTTCTGTCTTTTTTAAAGATATTCATGAGCTTGATTTTAAAACTTAGTGCATTTCATTAAAGAAAACTTACAAAGTACAAAAAAGTATAAAACAACTCTAAGCGAGTATAAAGCAAGGTAATACCAAGGTCTAACCTCACCCAGGCCCTTGTGGTCCCCCCTCAGGAGGGGAGCCACCAGGAGGGGGGCAACCCCACCTGTCAATCAAAGTTCAGAGGACCTGGATGAAGTTGCTTTGTTCTACCTCAGCTCTTACTACTACTACTATTACTACTACTACTACTACTACTACTACTACTACTACTACTACTAATATAATAATATAATAATAATAATTTGCACCCCCAAAACCCCAACTTCTTGTCAAAAGCGGTAGGAGCATTTCTAGTAGAGGTTTATAGGAGTCCTTTTAGGCAACTTTGTGAAGGAGGTATTGTGCATATATTTAATAGAAGAGGCCAGAGATGCCATATTCCTCTGACATCTCCTTTCAGATTATTGTCCTGAAACTTGCTTACTATTTCTGCCTCTCTGGGCAGTCTTAAAAGAAAAGCTGTCTGAAACCAAACTTGATTTGATGTATAAACTGAGTTGGTAAGGACGATTCTAAAAATCCAAGCACCATGTCAATCTACGAAAAACTGTACTTAGTTCTACTCATCCTAAAAAGTTAATGCCACTGTGTAGTGATGACATTTTTCAACAAATTCTACAGTTCTACACTTGAACTCTGCCTTCATTATGTATCCAAGCCTTAGATATGCCTTATGCATCCTAGTATTTTTGGCTCAAGAATTAATACATTTAAATACATGTATGTTTATGAATATATATATATATATATGAAGATAAGATTATATAGCTTAGAAAGAGCACAGGAGGCATTAGGTTCAACCCTCAATATAAAAATACATGTTTTGTTTGGTGCCAGTAGCTTCCCACCCATAATCCTAGCTATTCAGAAGGCCAAAATCTGAGGATCACGGTTCAAAACCAACCAGGCTGAAAAGTTGCATGAGACTCTTATCTCCAATTAGCCACCAGAAAACTGGAAGTAGAGCAGTGGTTCAAAGTAGTAGTGCACTAGCCTTGAGCAAAAGAGCGCCTAGACCCTGAGTTTGAGCACCAAGATCAACAAAATAAATATGTATAGATGTATTTTTATCATAAATTATTTTTATTTTATTGTTTTTATTAATTTAGTTAAATTTTACATCATTGCATATTATTTCAGGACAGCAAAGTTGGGAATGTTAAAACTATTTGAGTATTACAAAAGCTGCTGTAAAGAATAAGAAAAAATGGCCAGGAGTTTGGACTAGTAGTAGAGTGCTTGCCTAGCATGTACAAACACCCGGGTTCGATTCCTCAATGCCACATACATAGAAAAAAAGCCAGAAATGGTGCTGTGGCTCAAGTGATAGAGTTTTAGCCTTGAGAAAGCCCAAGGGCAGTGCTCAGTCCCTGAGCTCAAGGCCCAGGACTGGCAAAAAAAAAAAAAAGAATAAGAAAAAATGTCTATAACCATACTTTATAGAAGAAACTATTGTTAAAAATCTAGTGAATTTCCTGATGATATTTTTCCAAAGTTCTTCAATTTTTTAAAATATATTTAATACCAACTAATGACATCTTAAGAAAAGGATCATTTTCAACTTGAACATTCCTGAGACCCTGTCATTAACCTGATGACAATTTTGTAAGTTTGTCTTAAAAGCACTTGACTTCAACTCTTTTATCAAAACAGTGGTATGATGGCTTTGATCATGAGAGAGCCTGCAGGAATAATTTTTTCCCTTCCAAATGGAGTCTAAAAGTTACCTTGGTTACAAAAAGTATTCATTTCTTCTGTTTATAGCATGGCTAGTGAGCCTTAACTATGGCTTAGGCTTAGCTAATGTTAGAGCTCTAGCCTCATGATTGAGGTAGAAAGTTTAGTGTAGGATTTAAAGCCTCTTTTCAGCAAATGAAGTGTTTATAGATTTGTCCCAGCAGGAATGTTAAGCTTCAAGCACTAACAGATGTTGCCTGTAAAAGCATTATTTTGGTAAGACCTAAAAGTTAGGGTAGTTGGGATGAAAATGTAAAGATAAACAATTATAAGTTAACAATTTTTTTTCTATACCACCTTAGTTTTCAATTTGGCAAGTTCAAGAATTTAGTGGCATGAATCTCTTTAGGGCAAACTATAATGTCGTATACAGATATGCATGTTAAGATATATGAATGTTCACATAGATGTTTCTTAATAGAGTGTGGGCTTTTAAAAATGTTTGATATTTGTTGTGCTTTAGATTTTTTTATTTAGTATTTATTTATTTATTGCCGGTCCTGGGGCTTGAACTCAGGGCCTGGGCACTGTCCTTGAGCTTTCTCAAGACTAGTGCTCTACCACTTGAGCTACAGCACTACTTCGGCTTTTTCTGTGTATGTGGTACCAAGGAATCAAACCCAGCATTTTGTGCATGCTGTGCAAGCACTCTACCACTAGGCCATACTCCCAGCCTTGCTTTAGATTTTTTTTTTGTTAGTCATGGAACTTGAACTCTGGGCCTGGGCATTGTCCTTGAGCTCTTCAGCTCAAGGCTAACGTCCTGCCCCTTGAGCCACGGTGCCACTTCGGGTTTTCTGGTGGTTAATTGGAGATAAAAGTCTCATGGACTTTTGTGCTGGGCTGGCTTTGAACCATGATCCTCAGATTTCAGCCTCCTGATTTATTAGGATTACAGGTGTGAGCCACTGTACCCAGCTTCCTGCTTTAAGAATTTTTTTAAAGCATGTTCTACAACCTGAACTCTTATACCTACTTTTGGCTACAGAGAAGAAAGAAGGGACATTTTTTAAACTATATTGGTCTAGCTAGGTACAGTGGTTCTTGCCTGTAGTCTGGAAGAGCCCAGGCCAGCCCATTTAGCAAAACCCCATCTCGAAAAACTATAGCAGAGCTCAAATTAACACTTATTATAGTCTTGGGTATTATAACTTTTTACATGCTTCTGAAATTTTTTCAAGTGATAGTGATATTTTTAAGAAGAAACTAACATTTTTGAATATTGTGATACCTAATAAAACTTGGTACTCAAATGACATTTTACTTAGGTGAAATGACATGCCAAACTGGCAATCTATGGGGCTATCCATTTTGATGAAATGCTAAGTTTTTCATGCCCAAGTGTCGGGCATAGCTACTTGCTGTCTATTGTGAGGAGGTGCCACTGCTCTTATGAGGTCCATGGAGAGTAGAGATGCTTATACTACCTCTTCTGAGCATATAACTCCACATGTGAATTTCTTGCCTCAGAGGCTTTACTACCAACAATTTTCAGGGCATAAGAATTACCTGTTTGGGATAAATATAGGTTGTTTCTCTGGCATCATTTGGAAGAGCATTAATAAAAAGTTTCCAGAATAAAAGAGTAAAGAAGAGAGAAAGGAGTTATGTCCTTATCATGGTTTTTTTTCTGATTGTGAGGCTTTAACTCAGGGTCTGGACATGCTCCTTGAGCATCTCTGTGTTCAAGGCTAGCACTCTACCACTTGAGCCATAGCACCACTTCCAGCTTTTTCTGTTTTCTGTGGTACTGAGGAATCGAACCCAGGGCTTCATGCATGCTAGGCAAGCCCTCTTACCACTAAGCCACCTTCCCAGCCCTTGTCTATGTCATTTGAACAGTAATAACTAGCCAGGCAACACTGGCTCATGCCTGTAATCCTAGCTACCAAGGAGGCTGAGATCTGAGGATTGTGTTTTGAAGGCAGTCAGGTAGGAAAATCTGTGACAACCAATAAACCACCAAAAAGCCAAAAATGGAGCTGTGGCTCAAGTGATAAGAGTGCTCAGGGACAGCATCCAAACCCTGAATTCAAGCCCCAGAATGAGCACAAAAACGAAACAAATACTATCTCTGTTTTGCTTCAGTTTACTACCTATTGAGAAGGAACACTAAAATAGACTACAATGCTTGTCCCAATGTATCCGTATTTTCTTTTTTAATCTGTTCCTTCTTACTTCCCAAGTACTGACATTTGAGGTTAACTAAGATTACAGACTAGGAATATATAATCACTTAACACTCTTCTGGTTCTTGTTGTTGCTTGATTTTTTATTTTGACTTTTTAAATTTTTTTTATTTATTTTTGCCAGTCCTGAGCGTAAGCTCAGGGCCTGAGCACTATTCTTGGATTTTTCTCAAGGCTAGAGCTCTACCACTTGAGCCTCAGCACAACTTCTGGCTTTTTTCTATGTATGTGGTGCCAAGGAATCAAACCTGGGTCTTCGTGCATGCTGGGCAAGCACTCTACCACTAGGCCAAACTCCCGGCCTGGCTTTTTTTTTTTTTTAAACAATTTATAGACTAAGTGAGTTTGCCTTTTAGGCTCATAGATTCTTGGAAGAGTGCTGTTCAAACAATTGTTAATTGCTATTATTCACTTTAACTGCTGGTTATATTTTGAAGTTGTTTTGTGTGTGTGTGTGTGTGTGTGTGTGTGTGTGTATTGGTCCTGGGGATTGAACCCAGAGCCTGAGTGCTGGCTGTCCCTAAGCTTTTTTTTACTCAAAATTAGCACTCTACTACTTGAGCCACCATTCCACTTCTGGCTTTTTTGTGGTTAATTGGAGGTAAGATCCTCACAGACTTTCCTACCTGGTTTGGCTTTGAACTGTGATTCCCAGATCTCAGACTTCTGACACCTAATATTACAGGCATGAGCCACTGTAACCAGCTGGTGTTCTGAATTCTTTAGTCAGAGGATGTTACGGAATTTATTAGTCAAGTTTTCAGCCCATTAAGTATATACATGAGAAACTTACAACAGAAGACCAAAACCTTCAAAACTGTGTTCTCTTGAAATCAGTTAAGAGGAGTAAACTGTAGAAAATGAAGCTGAAGTCTTGATTCTTTTGCAACCTTAAAGGAAAAAAAAGATGTAAAATCTGGCAGTACATAAAGCATGGGGATTAAGCATGGATTGGTACAATTAATTATTTTTGCCAGTCCTGGGTCTTGAACTCAGGGCCTGAGCACTGTTCTTGGACACGTTTTGCTCAAGGCTAGTGCTCTGCCACTTGGGTCACAGTACCACTTCTGCCTTTTTCTGTGTATGTGGTACCAAGGAATTGAACTCAGGGCTTCATGCATGCTAGGCAAGCATTCTACCACTAGGCTATATTCCTGGCCCGTGATATAATTAATTTTGTGACAAACAAGCAAAACCAATTCTTTATCAAGAATAAGGTCTACCTTTTGTATGACATGCTTTGTGAGAAGGACTTTCTTAGGTCATGGTGACTTCTAGGACTCTAGAATACAGCTAATAGAATGTTTGAGCAACTTACAAATCAATTCTGATTTCTGAAATGCTTACTTTAGAGCTAAGCATATGTGGATGTTGATATCTAGCAAGCTGAGTCATTTTCAGTGATACTAACATAGCAAGTAAAACTTCTGTCATTGTCTTCCTCAAGCCAATCAGTAAGACTCATTGGAGTCAATTCCTAATAATGGAGAACGATCAGGCCTCTTCCACTGGGATTCTGAATGGGGACATGGTAGCAGAGGCCTGAGAATTTCATACAAGTATCTCAAGTGATTTTTAGTAGGCAAGTTGACAAGTAGTATTTATAGACATATAATATTCCCATCATCCATCTCAAGTAGATCATCAAAGAGGGGGACTTACTGTGCACCACTAAAGCTCTTTAGAGCTCACTAATCCCTTCTCCCTCCTGTCCTCCAGAAATGTTCATTTAATTCAGAGTACCAAATTTTCAAAACTCTAGATCCCATTTAGAAATAGTATTAATTTCCACTATATGTCAAGCGATATGCTTTAAAGGTATAGAAATGTACCTAGTATACAAGTTCCTGCACATCCTAATATTCAGATTTTAATGGTGCCACCCAACTTGAGATGCCAGTAGATGTAAGTTGAACATCAGTTTAATATCTCTTCTATGAAGAGATACTAAAGCAGGAGAGAGAAGCATTTCAAAGCCTTTGCCTTAGTGATGGTACTGTAGAGTTGGAGAACTAGGTAAGACCACCAAAGAAAGGAACATAATAAAAGAAGAGACCCATGACTAACCTGGCCCTAGATAAGAGCAGTTGCATACATACAAACAACCTAGTAGGTTTCTTGGAAAACTGAGGTGAGTGTAACTTGACTTAATGTGGTGGGTGAATGTACTGTGTGTGTGTGTGTGTGTGTGTGTGTGTGTGTGTGTGTGTGTGTGTGTGTGTGTGTACTCCCAAGGACACATGCACTTGGAGCCTCAGGTTCAGATGAACCATAATAAGGTAAGTTTTTAATGCTGGATATGGACAAGATAAAGACATTGAAGGAATCTGAAAACAGCAGAATTTGTTATTTTACTGGGTGTGGATGATGAAACATAAAGAATAATCTAGAGTGATTGGGAGGATCCACAGGTTATTAGAAACAGTATTGATTACAGAGCCAGAGCACCTATGCCCAAAGTTGATTCCATCTCTTATTAGTTGTATGTTCTTGGAAAATGAACCTCCATGAACTCTGTTAATTCTTTATCTGTAAAATAATGTTATCATTCCCATTAGCTCCATGTAAGAATCAACAGTAAGTGATAGTCATAGTACCTAGCATTAATAAGCTTTTACTAAATGAGAACAACTAGTCTGATGGTTCTTTATAGGCTTCTTTCCATCTATGAGTTGTCATATGTCATTCCCATTACCTAAGCACACAGTACTATTTGGAGAACAATTCAGTTATTGGCACTCATGTTTCTAATTGTAGAGACTACAGGGCTGATCAAGATGCACATGCACAAATAAACATGTTAAGTTGATCCCCCCATAATTATGTGGAGAGAACAGTGATCATAATGCCAACATGGATACTATGCTATTAATAAGATTGACAAATTTTTTAAAAAGTATCTGTTTGGAGAGAAAATAGTAATTGTGCTTCTGAACATGATAAATCTGAGGTATTTGCCAGGCATAGGAAAGAAAATGTTCTATAGGCAATTAGTATGATATATAAGGAAGTGCTAAGATTAGAGATTAAGATTTAGAAACCAATCACTTGCTGATAATAGTTGTTCTAAGCTATGAAAATGATTTTATATCCCAAGATTAACTTGGAAAGCAGTGAGTATTAACTTCTTTCCCTTTCTAGTATTCTGAAGGACACACTTTGATGAGTGATTGTAGTTCACTATCACAAGGATTCTGAAGCCAAGGCAAGCAAAAGGAGCAGATTCCCCAGGAGAAGCCTTCAGAATAATTGTGGTGCTGGCCCTGGTGGCACACTCTAGCACTTGATGAAAGCAAGAAGCCTGGGTTGCATAATGAAATCCTTTCTCAAAAACAAACTAACAAAATGATTACGGGGTGGTAAAAAGGCCCATCATTCTGGGAAAAACAAAGAAAAAGAAATGTAGACAGTTTGAACAGAACCGTGGGCACATTGGTGATAAAAAGACAGAGGAGGAGCGGTACCAATTAAAGAGATCAAAAATAAATGTTCAGAGAAGGAAGAAAGACCAGGAAAGAATAGAATATTCCACCAAAACAACAATAATTTAACCCCAGAAAGCTTAAGCAAAAAGGCTATACTCCAGAAATATGTATATTGCTCTTGGCTTGGTTTTAGGCATACCTAAATGTAGGAAGATGAAATTTGATCATCAGAGCTCTATGGTGTTTTTGCCCTCAGTTCAAAGGAAGGAGTTTCTCTGTCCTAGTGTGGTAGTGATCAAGGTAAATCAGACTTACCTTACTGTGTAATTAGCAGTTTCTGCTGGCTGCCAATTTCAGGTCTAGAGTCAAAAAAAAAACAACAAAAAAACCCATAGCCACCTGTGTGGCATAGATTCCCCACAGGAAGTGGATTCTGTTAAAGGAATTAAGTGTTAGAAAGACGAATTGCAGCTAGCCACAGTCCATTGTAGTAACATCCAGCAGTTTCAGAACTGAAGAGTATCCAATGAATTTAGCAATAAGAAGAAGTTGCTGACTTATGAGAGCAGTGTGGTGGAGTGGAGCTGGGAGCACTGCAGAATGGTGTCTTTTCTTTCTGACTCATCTGCATGTAATGACTTTGATAGGTTTTCTGGTGTTACTAGCTTGGGGTTAGTAACCATTTCATTTGTGGGTTCAGTGCCAAGATAGTTTACTGTTTAAACCAGTCCTTGGCAGCTTGAAGAGTTGGAACAGATCTCATAATCCTATCATTTGGCATCTTATAGTTTCTGACTAAATCCATGAATTGTTTCCATCTACTACCTCTATTCCATGTTTCTGCTTTCTGTCCTTATTGATGTTATCCAAACATTATTGCCTCCCCCTGTAAGAATATCTCTGAGGAATAAAAAATACTATTATATTTCTACCTCAGAGGACCATTTTCCACATTGTGCCTACAATTATGAATTCTTTGTTAGATTACAAAGAGGGGTGTCTTTGCTGATCAGGTTCTCATTGCTGATAATGTCCCCTAGACTGAATTTTTTTTCTTCGTCTGGCCATATTTTTCCCTCTCCGGATACAACTAAATTGTACAGAATGCTCTCAAGGACAAAGCCTAGGTCAGTATTGACAAACTGCTACAAAACTACCCCAGGATTATCTTAGCTGAAGTTTTTTACAGACTGCCACTTATTGAAACCCGCCCTTAGAGCTTCCATATATTAGTCTAGAATGGCTTCCTAAAAGAAAAGTTATAGAAAAATTACTATAGAAAGCTTTTCCTCACACTCTTACCCCCCTCAAGTACATCATCAAACCATAAGATTTTCACAAATGAAATAAACAGATAAGCTTTGGTCAAACTGAGAAACCTAGCTTCCAATTTTGCTATTAGTAAAAGCACATGGCATAGTACCAGGTTTCTTCTAAATGGCTATTCACGGGGGGGGGGGGGGGGGGGGGGGGTTGGAGTTTTTTTTGTTTTTTGTTTTTTGTTTTTGCCAGTCCTGGGCTTGAGCTCAGGGCCTGAGCACAGTCCTTGAACTTTCTCAAGGCTAGCACTCTACCCCTTGAGCCTCAGCACCACTTCCGGCTTTTTTCTTCATGTGGTACCGAGGAATCGAACCCGGGTCTTCATGCATGCTAGGCAAGCACTTTAACCACTAGGCCAAACTCCCGGCCTATTCATGTTTTTTATATGTAGATTTAATTCCTAAATAAAGTATCTTCCAGAATTACTTCCTGAAAATGTTTCAGGAGCTTCTTTAGGCTCTATTTTTTTCCTTATAAACCTATAGCTAGGCTTCAGAGAACAAATATGATGTGAATAATAATAATAACTATTAGAAAACTATTCCTAAGTACTCAATGAATGTAAGAGAAATATTCAACATCAACAATATTAAAATGTAAATTAAAATATAATGAAAGTAAGTTGCTGCAGAGTGCAGTGGCTCATGCCTGTAATCCTAGCTACTCAAGAGGCAGAGATCTGAGGATCAAGGTTCAAAGTCAGCCCAGGCACAAAAAGACCAGCAACTCTTATCTCCAGTTAATCGCTAGAAATCAGGAAGTAGGACTTAGCTCGAGGGTAGGGCAGTAGCCTTGAGCTAAAGAGCTCAGGGACAATGCCCAGGCCCAGGGGTAGGGTGGTATCCTTGAGCTAAAGAGCTCAGGGACAGTGCCCAAGCCAAGTTCAAGCCCCATGACCCACACACACACACAAAAAAGTAAGTTGTTATAAACTAATAATAAAGACTGAAAAGATAATGCCTAATTTAGAGGATAATATAGTGAATTTGGTCTTCTCATATTTTACTTCAGGGAGTGAAAATTAGTTCCTTTGGAGAAAGCAAGTTATCAAAATGTCAAAAGCCTGAAATAGCTTCAGAATTTCTACTCATGGGATCTTATCTATAGGAGAGTTAAATATATGTATGTATATATATATATATGTATATGCACACATATACACACATATACACATGGCTTATGTTCAGAAATTTTCATGACAAGGTATATGTGTCTATATAATGTATGTGCATGTGTAGCTTTATAAACCCATATGTCCATATATATTATGCAGCTCTGTAAATATATGGTCATTTCACAAAAACCTTGAATACCTACTATGGGGAAGACTGTTAGATATTTGAACAAAGCAGCCATAGACCATTTAGTTACTTATAATAGTGGAAAAATTAGAAACAATCTAAATGTCCAATCTTCTGGCAATTAACAGTCATTAATCTTTGCAATGGAATATGAATCATAGTTTGTCTTAACGTTCTCTGACTGCTAGCCATTTAGGAATGTTTCCTTGGACTTGTGTGGAGTATAAAGCAGTCTTTAAAAGTGAGTTACAATGATAATGGGATCTGGATAAATAGTTACAATAAAATATTATGAGTGAGGGCCAGGAGTGTGGCCTACTGGTAGAGTGCCTGCCTAGCATGCATGAAGACCCGGCTTCAATTCTTCAGTACTACATATATAGAAAAAGCCAAAGTGGTGCGGTGGCTCTGGGTAGAACACTAGCCTTGAGGAAAGTCCAAGGACAGTGCTCAGGCCCTGAACTCAAGCCCAGGTCTGGCAAAAAAAAAAAAAAATGTTATGAATTAGTTATTTTTGAGATAGGGTCTTGTTTCCTGACTGGGAACATGCCTAGACCGTTGATCCTCTTATTTTAGGCTTCCCAACACAGCTGGGATGGCAAGCATGTACCACTATACCAAGCTTCTTCTGCTAATACGCAGTCTTTCATGGGTTTTTCAGCCCAGGCTGGCTTAGAACCTTTATCTTCCCAATCTAAGCCTACCACACAGGTGGGCTGTCAGGTCCATACCATTGCACTCAGCTATTGGTTAAGAAGGATTCTTTGTTTTTTTAATCAATATATGCCCGGGCCTCTCAAACCATGATCCTCCCAAGTGGCTAGGATTACAACCATAAGCCACTAGTGTTCAGTGTCATTTACTTTTCTCCTTATCTTTATGTTCTGAATTTTCTTTAGTAATCTGTGTGCATCACTTGCATAACTTTTCCCATAAATGCTTTGACAGTGAAAACTTATAAAAAGTAGAAGTTTACATGAAAGTAAAGACTGCTTCAGTGGCTTGTTTATGATCTGAATGGAACAGCCCGAGAGCTTTATCCCTGTCTTCTGATTGATGGCCCACTTTGCTCAGGTAAAAATTTTGACTAATAAATAGAAATCCATTGTACACCCTCCCCTCATATCATCTGTGCCCACATATATAGGAATGTTGATGTAGCAAGCTGGTCTCACATATAGCAAGTGTGCAGGGTAAGATGCCTTTCAGTGAATTTCCTTTTGGAAAACAATCTTTAGAGGGGTTTCTGAAAACTGGAAGTTACATGCTCCACCCTCTCAATCTATGAAATCTGAATCAGCTAACAACTCGTGCATATTCTTACTGTGACCCATAGTCCAAGCTCTGAGAAGCACTGAGATTTGTTCTTGAGTTCTTCTTGCTACCTGGATTCAAACTCAGTATTCTACCATTTAATCTATGGCAGGGTCTCAAGCTAACTTTGCTTCAACTGGCCTTGACAGTTTTCCTACCTGGGAACTGAAACCAGAGGCTATGCATGCTAGATAGGTCTCTATCACTGAGCAATACTCTCAGGTTGTCTTTTTTTTTTTTTTCTAGTCCAGGTGAGCTCTGGGCTTGAGCACTCTTTGAGCTTTCTTGAGGCTAGTGCTCTACCACTTGAGCCACAGCACTACTTTCGGCATTTTTCTATGTATGTGTACCGAAGAATCAAACCCCAGTCTTCATGCATGCTAGGCAAGCACTAAGCCATACTCCCAGCCCTAGTCTTAAAATTCTTAATCCACATCTCCTTTCTGTCCAGAATTCCAACATTATCGTTTCATTTTTATTCTTTTTTCCCACATTTCTGTTTACATAAAATTTTTGATTCCACAAGTCTTTTTTTTTTCTTTTATTGTTAGGGTGACATATAAGGGGCTTACAGTTACATTCATCAGGTAGTGGGTACATTATTTCTTGAGCATTGTTACCTCTTCCTATGTTTTTCTACTACTTTCCCTCCCCCAACCTTCTCCCACTCATCTTGTTTTCCCTTTAACCTTCCCTTTTTCAAATAAACAGATAAATATATATACAATATACCAGGGACCAAAGTCAGATAACAACATGAGATAAACCATAAAGGGAAAAAAAAGATATAAGAAATAACTTCACATAGTACATTAAGAGTTGTTTCCATATCCTAGGGTTCATTTAATTTAGCTTCATCCTATATGGCATATGTACTTAGCTTTTGAGCTATTGTGATCCTCTGCTAGGAAAATCTTATACTAATTGTTACAAATGAAGGAAACTATGGAGCCTATGTTTCTTTAGATCTGGCTTACTTCACTTAATATGATTTTTTTCCAGGTCTTTCCATTTCCTTATAAATGGGGCAATGTTATTCTTTCTGATGGCAGCATAGAATTCCATTGTGTATATATACCACATCATCTTGATCCATTCAACTCCTCAGGAGCATCTGGGTTGGTTCCATATCTTAGCTATGGTGAATAATGCTGCAGTGAACATGGTTGTGCTGGTAGGTTTAGTATGGCCTTGTGTCTGGACATTTGGGTAAATGCCCAGGAGTGGGATTTACATATACACAAAGCCAGATTTCTCACCTCCTATTAATTCTGCTAGACTTCTTAGTTTTTCTTTGTCTATACTTGATCAGATTAGTTTGAGATTTATTTTTTGTTGTCTTCTTAACTATCAGTGACACATTTTTGTGGACATCTGTTTTTGTCTGGACTTATGTGTGGGATTTTTGTTTTGTTCTAGATTGGTTTGTTTGTTCTACTTAAAACTTAGATTGTGTTTATGCCATACCAAAACATCATCCAACATGCTGTATCTTTGCAGAGTGGTAAACAAGAGAAAACATGCATCTGGTAATTCTAACTTCCACTTAATTTGAAAACTGATTTCAAGAATGTATGATATTTCTCCTTTACCTGGAAAGTTGTTTATTCAATAAACTGAAGAGAGGACTCAGCCTACTTACAAAGTTTACCAAGCTGTTGAGGTCACAGAAAAATTTCTTTTCTTTTTCTTTCTTTGTTTCTTTGTTTCTTTCTTTCAGGCCTGAGCTGTAGTCCTTGGGCTTTCTCAAGGCTAGAGCTCTACCACTTGAGCCCACCACAGTATTTCTGGCTTTTTTTCTATGTATGTGGTTCCAAGGAATCAAACCCGGGTCTTCGTGTATGATAGGCTGTACCACTAGGCCAAACTCCCCAGCCCAGAAAATTATTTCTTGAAGGCACTTTAGAAGTTATTCTATTTCAAAGCTCTTATTTTAAAATGAAGAATCTAGGGCCCTAAAAGGGGCATGGCTTAACTTGAGTTGTGTAATGACTTGGTTGCAGTGAATAGACTAGAATAGTTCTGAGTTCTCAGTCCAGCATTCTTTCCACTGAACAGATGGCTGCCTTCCAGGTGCAGAAGTGCAGGTTGGTGCTGATGACAGGACTCTGCTGCAGTGATTCTCCCTGGGCCAGGGAAGCTTTGCTTTTGTTCAGTCTGATTCCATTTATGGAAAACAGTGGTAGAGTTTGTACATAAAGTTTCCAGTAAAGCTTACTGCTATCCCAAGTTTCCTACCTTTTTAAAGTCACCCTTCTATTTCTGATTTTCCAGTAAGTCAGTTATCTGTATCAATGTGAACAAATTCCAAATAATAGGAATTTTCTTTCATTACAGTTGATTTTGTGCTTAAACTCTGGATATATGGGTTAATGTTTACAGAGGGTTGAATTGCCTTTATTTCAAAATGAAAGCCATGGTGAAGTTTCTAGGTCAGGATGGCAGAGTAATTGCATTCTGACTTTTATCCTTCCCATTCCAAAACATAAATGATAAGTAAATATTTTTTTAAATTTCCTTCTGAAGAGTCATACTTTAAAAACAAGGGAAAAAAATCACATTGGGCCAATAAGGGAAAGTCACTGTGATAAGAAAGCTACAAATGGATACAGGTAATTAGGACTAATGTTTTTTGCCAAGATCCCATCCACTCAGAGCATGAATCCAGAAACCAAATCACATTGCACTATCTGAATATGGAGACTGGGTTTATTCAGCACATCACAGCAGCTTCAGAGGCAACAATAAGCTTGCTTTGGTGTAAAGGAGAAGCAAACTGACATAGATAAAGTTGTGAGTCCAGTTTCAGAGATGTTGAGTTTTGTGAGATCTATTAGATATCCATCTGGAAAATTTACAAATCTGAGGAGCACTTAGATGTTCCTATATGAAATAAAACAACACCAACAGAGAAGGCTGCTTTAGGATGGATGCCAGTAGAAGTGAAGAAAATATATTAAGAAAGAGGCAGTTCCCAACTGTGTTGAATGTGCTGGAAGGTCAAAGAAGATGAAGCCTACTGGTCCTTGACATCAACCAACAACATGGTAACCTTGATAAAGAGTGATTTAGGAATACTGGGAGAGAAGACTTGATTAATTTTAAGATACAGTGAGAGAGAATTTAAAATAATGAAAAAAAATTCTAGAAACAAACTATTGCACAAAGAAAGGCAAGGAAATCCAGTGGCTCTTGTAAGGGCAATATAGATAAAGTTTTTGTTTTGGGGTTTTTTTTGGGGGGGGGTGGCAGG
Source organism: Megascapheus bottae (assembly GCF_031878675.1). Taxonomy (NCBI): domain Eukaryota; kingdom Metazoa; phylum Chordata; class Mammalia; order Rodentia; family Geomyidae; genus Megascapheus; species Megascapheus bottae. The sequence continues at coordinate 57,521,387 of NC_143518.1, read as the reverse complement.
GAGGTGTATATTTCCTATTGAGAAGATTACAGGGAGAAAGGAGAAAAAAAAGTAAGAATGGAGACATAATATAGTGACTGCCTTGGTGTGGATGAAAATTAGAACAAATCAGACAGAAGTCTGTTTCATGCTTATAATCCTACCAACTCAGGAGACTGATATTTGAAGATTGTGGTTCAAAGCTAGCCCAAGTAAGAAAGTTTGTGAGACTGTTATCTCCAATTAGCCACACACACACACACACACACACACACACACACACACAACCTGGAAGTGGAGCTAGCAATAGGCTTTAGCATAAAAGCTCAGGGACAGAGGTCAGGCCTTTAGTTCAAGCCCCAGAGTGACACAAATTATGAAGAGAAAAGAGAAGGGAAAGAGAAAGAGAAAAGCAAAATTTATACTATTTTTTCTTGCTTCCAGTTCATTTAGGAACAACAAAAGTACTTCCCACAGATAGCACTAGAAAAGTGAAAAGGCATTTCCCATTATACTTATAAAGCTTAAGTTTCACAGATTGGAACATGAGACCTTTGTCACCCTTGTGTGTGATTAACAGTAGGATCTTTAGTCCTTGGTTCCAATTGTAATGACAAGTTTTGGAAACTCAGTCTCTATTATGACCAGTAGTATGTACTTTTAAGATAGTTAGATCAGGGGCCGGGAGTTTGGCCTAGTGGTAGAGTGCTTGCCTAGCATGCACAAAGGCCCTGGTTCGATTCCTTGGTACCACATACGTACCAAAAAAAAAAAGGCCAGAGTGGTGCTGAGGCTCAAGTGGTAGAGCTCAAGCCTTGAGAAAGTCCAAGGACAGTGCTCAGGCCCTGAGCTCAAGCCCAGGACTGGCAAAAAAAAAAAAAAAGATAGATCAGCTAGGTGGGGTGGCTCACCTCTGTAATCCTACCTACTAAGGAGGCTGAGATCTAAGGATCAAGGTTCAAAGCCAGCCCAGGCACAAAAGGAACTAAGGCTCTTATCTCCAAATTACCACTAGAAAACAGGAAGTGGGGCTTGGCTCAAGGGTAGGGCGGTAGCCTTGAGCTACATAGCTCAGGGACAACGCCCACTCCCAGGGGTAGGGTGGGAGCCTTGAGCTGAAAAGCTCTGGGACAGGGCCCAGGCCAAGTTCAAGCCCCATGATCGTAAAAAAAAAAAAAAAACGTCCATATGGAAAAGCTATTTATTTGGGAGTTTGTCTAAAGATGCGAAGTAAACAAAAGAGATTGGCTCTTATCTTAACTCAGCAACACATTGTTATCCCCATTCCAATCACCAACTTGGATAGTGAGTTATATGGCATGTAACACAGTACAGATTACTTAGAACAGGGCCTGGGATGTTAGTGCTAACCTGACTTTTGCACTCTTAAAAGAATGATATATGGGGCCGGGAGTTTGGCCTAGTGGTTAAAGTGCTTGCCTAGCATGCATGAAGACCCGGGTTCGATTCCTCGGTACCACATACATAGAAAAAAGCCGGAAGTGGTGCTGATGCTCAAGTGGTAGAGCTCTAGCCTTGAAAAAGTCCAAGGACAGTGCTCAGGCCCTGAGCCCAAGCCCAGGACTTGCAAAAAAAAAAAAAAAAAAGAATGATATATGGCTCAGTATATGCCAGTCAGCTCTGTTGTCATGGAACCTATTTTGCATGCTAAGCAACAGTAGACTCTGAGAATCTAATTAGTTTGGTTCCCACATTGGTTGTCTTTGCCACAAACATCCCCATGCCTCATGAACCTCACAAGTGGTGTTTCTTAGAGCAGCACACATGTAGCTCTCATGTTCTGCAACAGTGTTGTCCTCAGCAAAATTGTGTTTGTGTGAAATTACATTGGCATTTTAATGTGGGAAGGACAGAGCTGATAGGACCATTAGCTTGTGTACCCTGGAAGTTGTTTCCCTTTCCCCATTTTTGTCTCTTCCAGCAACCCCATCCCCCCACCTGTGGCTGATTAAAGGAGCTTCATTTTGAATTATGATGTGTAAAAATATGTACACAAACTTTTTTTTGCCAGCCCTGGGGCTTGAACTCAGGGCCTTGGCACTGTCCTTGTGCTTCTTTTGCTCATGGCTAGCACTCTACCATTTGAGCCACAGCACCACTTCTGGTTTTTTCTGTGTATGTGTTTCCGGGAATCCAACCCAGGGCTTCATGCATACTAGGCAAGCATGCTACCACTAGGCCACATTCCTGGCCCCACAAACTTTTTTTTAATCTGTTATAGATCAAAATATCTGAATCAAGTAATAGTATTCTCCCTGTGAAATATTTTGCTTTCAGCCTTTTTTACTCTGTGTGTGTGTGCGTGCATGTTAAACGTTGTATTGTTTTGTCCTATATCTTAGGCATGGTAAAAAAATTTTGTTGTCCTTTTTTTGGTTGAGACAGTGTTACTATGTAGTCCAGACTGATCTCAAACTCCCCTGCCTCTGCCACTCATGGCTAGGACTACAGGTGTGTAACACCACATCTGGCAGGAAGAAATCTTTATAGCATCTTTAGAGGAATGGCTATGTGTTTTAGCCAAAAACAAAGGTTCTACCTGTCCTCAAAGAACCCTAGTGTAGAGATCAAACTAATCTCCAGTATGCATATGAAAGGCAAAAAGGAAAATGTTGACTATTGGGGGGTGTGGGGGGGAGGGAAACGGGTACCAAGACATGTGAAAGGGTATCAATGTATGTGAATTAATGCACCTTCTATCTGGCAAATATCATGTAACCCTTTTACTAATTACAATAAAAAAATAAAGCAAAAAAAAAAGAAAATGTTGACTATTAAAAAGTTTAGTTATTCATACACTGGTGTCTCATGTCTGTAATCCTAGCTGCTCAGGAGGCTGACATCTGAGAGTCTCAGTTCAATGCCAGCCCTGGCAGAAATGTCCTTGAGATTTGTCTCCAGTAAACTAGTCCAAAAAGGCAGAAGTGAAACTGCAATTCATGTGATAGAGTGCTAGCCTTGAGCAACAAAAAGACTAAGGGACAGTTGCCTGAGCCCTGAATTTAAGCCCCAGTACTGGCATGGAAGGAAGGGAGGGAGGGAGGGAGGGAGGGAGGGAGGGAAGGAAGGAAGGAAGGAAGGAAGGAAGGAAGGAAGGAAGGAAGGAAGGAAGGAAGGAAGGAAGGAAAAAAAAGGAAAAGAAAATCATTTGAGGCCAGGCCAGGTACCATTCATTGACTGACATCTGTAATCCTAGCTACTCAGGAATCTTAAGATCTAAAACTCATAGGTTCAAAGCCAGCCTAGGCATAAAAGTCTCTGAGACTCTTATCTCCAATTAACCTCCAGAAAATTGAAAGTGGCACTGTGCCCAAAGTGATAGAGCCCTAGCCTTGAATTGAAGAGCTCAGGAACAGCACCCAGGTCAAGCTCAAGCTCTATAATTGACAAAATAATAATAATTTCAGTATAAGAGAAGTGAGAAAATTGAATAGTGCAAGGACATCTTTTATCTTCGTTGGTGAGTTTATTTAATGTTTGTTTGGGTCTAGAGATTGAGCCCAGGGCCTTGAGCTTGCTAGACAGGCACTCTACCACTGAGTTACACCCTAGCCTTCAACTATTTTAAAATATTTGTACGGAGAACATAAAATGTGGCACATAGACAATAAAACATATGGATAAACATTTACATTATATCATCAGCAGTGTCTGCAAAGCAAAAAGGGCTTCATGTTAATTCATTATATCTAGCCAGGAGGGTTCTTTCATATACTCTTCCAGGGTATGTTCTGGTGTAAGCAAATTAAATGTTAAGTTTCTAAACCCATTTTTATTCTCAAGAAGAGACTATTCTTTGTTAATCTAAACAAAGCAGACTTCTGAATCAACTAAATTCACAAGCATGAAAACTAATTGAAGTGCTTAAATTTATAAATAAACCAAACACAGATTGTTTTTCTTATTAGAAAACTTTTCCATAAAATTCTGTATTTACTAATAATGGGAAATTATTGTTCTTTTTTTTTACCACCTGATGGAGCATTCAGCCAATTTATAGCTCACTAATCACACCCCTGTCATTTGTGGAGCTTGAACTCATAGCCCAGACACTGTTACTGACTTTTTTGAGTAGAGCTAGTGCTCCACCACTTCCAAGCAAGAGCTCCATTTTCATTTTTTAAGTGGTTTATTGGAGATAAGAATCTGATTAATTGCAGTGTGTGATGGCTCATGCCTATAATCCGAGCTACTTGGAAGGCTGAGATCTGAGGATCCCAGTTCAGAGCCAACCTGTGAACTAAAGACGTGCACTAAAGAAGATGAGACTGTTACCTCTATTTAACCACTAGAAAACCAGAAGTGGTGCTGTGGCTGAAGGGGTGGGGCAGTAGCCTTTAGCTGAAGAGCTCAGGGACAGCACCCAGGCTCAGAGTCTAAGCCCTATCACCGACCCTCCCCCCGAAAAAAATCTCATAGCCTTTCCTGCTCGTGCTGGCTTTGAACCATGATCTCAACCTTCTAGATAGCTAGGATTACAGACATGAGCCACTAGTGCCCAGCTCAAAATTTTAGCTTTTAAAGATAACTACCAAAATACAGAAACAAAATTGAGTTTATAACAATTTAAAAGCATGACCTCAAATATAACTTTTTGTTTATAATTTACCTTCTCAGTCATAGCTCTGTTTTTATGATCGTTAATGTAATTGTAGGTTTCGCCTTCATATCATTAAATACTAAATTTTAGAATATTTTTTGTAGGATATTTTGCCTCGCCTAGAGATTATAGCTATATCCTACCTATCATAAGTATATTTATGCACTAACAGATTTGTTTGTTTGTTTGTTTGTTTTGCCAGTCCTGGGGCTTAAACTCAGCCCTAGGCACTGACCCAGAGCCTCTTATACTTGAGCCACAGCACTAATTCTGGCCTTTTCTGAGTAGTTTATTAGAAATAAGAGTCTCTTGGACTTTTCTGCCCAGGCAGGTTTCAAACCACAATCTGCAAATCTTAGCCTCCTAAGTAGCTAGGGTTACAGGCATGAGGCACCAGCATTTAGCTTGTATTTCAAGGTTTTTTTTTTTAATACATTTTAATTTTTTTGTGTGGTGCTGTGCATCAAACCCAGGACCTTCCATATGCTGTAGGCAAATACTCTATAATAGCTCTAGCCCCAAATTTATTTGTTTTAAAACTAATTCCAAAATATAATTCAACAGCTTTCTCCTAGATATTTTTTGGGGTATGTGCCAGTCTTGGGACTTGAACTCAGGGCCTGGACACTGTCCTTGAGCTTCTTTTTGCTAAAGGCTAGCACTCTACCACTTATGTCACAAGTCTACTTCCAGATTTTTATTTTTGTTTTGGGGGTTTATTGGAAATCAGTGTTTCACAGACTTTCCTGCCTGGGCTGGTTTTGAACTATGATCCTCAGATCCCAGCCTCCTGCGTAGCTAGGATTAGAGGCATGAGTCATTGGCACCAGGCCCTCTTTAACGTATTTTTCAATTTTTAAAATTTATTGTAAAAGTGATTTACTTAGGGTTTACAGTTACATAAATAAAGAGTATATTTATTTTCAAGCAGTGTCATCCCCTCCCTCATTTTCTCCCACTTTCCCCTCCCCCAATCCCCCTCAAGCTGTAAAGTTCATTTCCAATATAGTGTCTAGTTAGTATCACTAAATAAATTATTAGCCTTTTTTTTCTTCACTTTGTTCTTCATTTCTTCATTTTTCTGCCATGCTGGAAGTCAACCCAGGGCCTTGTACATGATAGACATGCAGTCAACCACTAAACCATAGCCCTAGCCTCAAAGAAGCAGTTTTTTGTTTGTTTTTGTTTTTTTTTTGCCAGTCCTGGGCTTGGGCTCAGGGCTTGAGCACTGTCCTTGGACTTTCTCAAGGCTAGCACTCTACCACTTGAGCCTTAGCACCACTTCCAGCTTTTTGCTATGTATGTGGTACCAAGGAATCGAACCTGGGTCTTCATGCATGCTAGGCAAGCACTCTACCACTAGGCCAAACTCCCGGCCCCAAAGAAGCAGTTTTTAAAGAAGACCAGGGAACCAAGTCAGAAGATAGGCAAAATCCAAAAGGACTTCATTTACTAGCATATGCATTTATACTGGTATTTTTATTAATAACTAAATGAGTTGGTTGGGGTTTTTTTGTGTTTTTTTTGTTTGTTTGTTTTTTCCAGTCCTGGGCCTTGAGCTCAGGGCCTGAGCACTGTCCTTGGGCTTTCTCAAGGCTAGAGCTCTACCACTTGAGCCTCAGCATCATTTTCGGCTTTTTTCTACATATGTGGTACCGAGGAATCGAACCTGGGTCTTTGTGCATGCTAGGCAAGCACGCTACCACTAGGCCAAACTCCCAGCCCCCCCAGATGAGTTTTTGTAACTCATCCACTTCTTCTAATTTCCCTAATAATTCTTTCTTTCTCCCTCTCTCCCTCTCGCCCTCTCTCCCTCTTTCCCTCTCTCCCTCTCTCCCCCTCTCCTTCTCCCTCTCCCCCTCCCCCCTACACACTCTCTCTCTCTCTCTCTCTCTCTCTCTCTCTCTCTCTCTCTCTCTCTCTCTCTCTCTCTCTCTCTCTCTCTCTCTCTCACTCACAGTTAATGATGGCTGCTGCACAGAGCTCCTGAGTGAGGGTGATACACTAGGGATTTTACTACAAGATGAATCTCACTTCTCATTTGAAATGAATCATTCTAGTGTGAAGAATTGTCCTTCATTCTACATGCAATGCAATGAAAATGCAGACCCAAGCGGTCATGCAATTCTTACAAAAGCAACAAAAATCAGACCAAAAAAGGCCTGCACTAAAAGGGCTTATATTCTGGTGGTTTTCTGGGGAGTGAAGGGAGGAAATAAGGTATAAGGCAGCAATAGACAAAGGAAGACAAGGACATACAATGTGTATTAGAACAGAGCGCACAAAATATTCACAGTTTTCTTCTCATAGAGTTAAACATTCATAGTGTTAATGAAAGGGTACATCTCAGAAACTCACTGAAAAGTGAGATTATAAAGGCCCTTTAAGAAAACCACTCTGCAAGCCTGCCCCAGAATTGGTTCCTAAGTTTAGCTGTTTTAGCAATTAAGTTTAATTTAGCAAGAGCTTAAAGAGGCAAACACTAGTGAAAAGTGAAAAGCTATCTTTTTTGTTATTGTTGATTTATGTGAGCAATTTATGCAGATGTCCCCCACCCCTTTCCATTCTCTTCACTATCTTCATAGGCTCCAGGATAGAAATTGCTCTAAAGTTAGAAAGGGTCCAGTCAGAATCTGGGTAGAAGTTTTCAAGGGCGGAGAAGGCAATAGTCCTTATCACTCCTGTATTTTCTCAATGATATAAAGTGGTACTAGCATATAGTAGGTCAGGGCCAGGGATGTTAAATATTCTGCTATGCTGAAGACAGGCCCACACAGTGGGCCTTATATCCATAAATAATCCTGAAAGTGATTATTCCAAATTCTTACCTGCAAAAGGAGGAAGAGGCATCTTAAACTAAACTATAGTTCTTAACTGGTAATACTCCCCTCATCGCCTTCTTCCCTATCTGACCTAAGATACTGTGTTATTGTGGTTACTCAGAAGTTTATAAACTAAGCTACTAAAAGGTTGATTTGCTGAAAGCAGCCAAGAAATTTTTGAAAGACTAAGTAATGTCTAACAAATTGTTGGAGATCCCCTTTAGGCCTTGAAAACCTTTCAGTTGGGAATCTATGCTTACCTTCCCAAGGAACTTTCCAATACTTGTTTGTTCAATATCTGATCAAATATATCATAGTAAGAAATTGTTTGCAACCATGCCAAAAATGGTATAACAGACACTATACTTTTAGATAATTGTTTTAAATTTTTTAGAATACTTCAGAATAGTCTAGGCATAAAATTTCTGTCTAAAGTCATCAAACACTTACTGCCTTAAAACCTCTCAGATCTCAGGCTGTAAGAAGGAAGTTGTATACCTCAGGTTCAATCTTCATATTCTTCAAGATAATGGGATGGCCTCTGATCTCTTTAGCCAAAACCCACAGAATTTTATTCTGCTGTCTTAAAAACAAACAAGCAAACAAAAAACTAGAAAGGTGTTGTAAGAACTTTGAGATTGTGAAACTGCTTTCTGGGTCACAAACATTTTTAAAAAGCCTGAAAGTGGGTCAGAAGTTTGGCCTAGTGGTAAGAGTGCTTGCCTAGCACGCAGGAAGACCGGGTTCGATTCCTTGGTACCACATACATAGAAAAAGCTGAAAGTGGGGCTGTGGCTCAAGTGGTAGAGCTGTAGCTTTGAGAAAGCCCATGGACAGTGCTCAAGCCCTGAGTTCAAGCCCCAAGAATGGCAAATAAATAGATAAATAAATAAAATTGTGGCGGTAGCACATACAAATACAAATGTGTATAAAAAGGAGAGGTAGACTATACTGGCAAAACTTGATATCCCTTATAAACAATTCCTAAAAACATTTTTTTTTTTTTTGGCTAGTCCTGAGACTTGAACTTTGGACCTGAATACTGTCCTTTTCTCAAGGTTAGTACTCTACCACTTGAGCCACAGCACTACTTCTGGCTTTTTGCATGTATGTGGTAATGAGAAATCAAATCCAGGGCTTCGTGCATGCTAGGCAAGCACTCTATCACTAGGCCACACTCCCAACATGCTAAAACTTTATAATTCCACTGGCTTAGAAAACCTAACGTTATCATCCTACAAGGCCATAAAATACCAAAATATTAATCTCTTGGACTGGTTACTTTTTTTTTTTTTTTGCAGTTGGGGGGGTGGGTGGGTGGGTGGGAGGGGGATAGTTGTTTGTAGGTCCTATGGCTTGAACTCGGGGCCTGAGTGCTGTCCCTGAGCTTTTTCATTAAACTCTACTACTTGAGCCACAGTTCTATTCTAGCTTTTGGTGGTTAACTGGAGATAAGAATATCATGAGCTTTCTTCAGTGGCTGATTTCAAACACTGACCTTTACATCTCAGCCTCATAAGTAGCTAGCTAGGTGACACCAGCACCTGGATGGAATGTGGTCACACTCAATATATGGTAGCAATTACAGAAATGGCCTGGTCAATAGAATTTGTAAAATGTATCTAAGAGTCCAAATGAAAACTGGAAGCAAATAGCTTAAACATGAGTCTTCCCATTTTATGGGCTTGATTTTCTTATGGTAACATAAAAGTCTGTTGTGAAAGAAATGACAGAATCTCTTCAAGGATTTGAGGGAAAACTACCCTATTTATATGTGATTTGTGCTTTCATATCCCCTCCTTTAAAGGGGATATGAGAATTCTTGCATATTCAAAATCTTTCTAAGATGAGGTTTACAAATGTTACTTTGGCTGGGCACTGGTAATGACTTCGACCACTCCTTTTTTTTTTTTTTTTGCCAGTCCTGGGCTTGAGCTCAGGGCCTGAGCACTGTCCTTGGGTTTTCTCAAGGTTAGAGCTCTACCACTTGAGCCTCAGCACCAATCCCGGCTTTTTTCTATGTATGTGGTACCGAGGAATCGAACCCGGGTCTTCATGCATGCTAGGCAAGCACTTTAACCACTAGGCCAAACTCCCGGCCTTCGATCACTCCTTAATTTAGGATCTGCCAGGTGTCTTTGCAGTAAATGTTTTCTCATTCATTGTGATGAATAAATATTTTCTAAGGTAACACTTAGAGAATATGTAAAATCCATTTGCTCATTCACTTTTACTCACCAGTTTTGGCATCAACTCACATTCCTTTCCTGGGTTAATTTTGTCATGATGATTTCTAAGTGATGATTTTTATTGCTTTCTATATTAGGAAACATTTTGCTTTAAGGAAAAATTTTTTTCCCTTTTGTGTGTATGTGTTAGTACTAGACTTGAACTTAGAACCTGGAACTTTAGCTAGACTATGTAATAACTCTGAACTGGGATGCATTATCAGTATTTGAGGGCAAGGTTTAAGAGTAGGTCATGTCAGATAGTCAAGCAAAGATTTGACTATCAGCCCAGGCAATCCATTATAAGGCTAATAACACTCTTCTTCAGCCACATGTAGAACATGATAGTAGAATGTTACCTGCTTTGGGAACATCACAGAGTAGGCATTTTACTAAACATTATTACTTTTAAACCATGGCATTTGGGCCGAGAGTTTGGCCTACTGGTAGAGTGCTTGCCTAGCATGCATGAAGACCCAAGTTCGATTTCTCAGTACCACATATATAGGAAAAAGCCGGAAGTGGTGCTGAGGCTCAAGTGGTAGAGCTGTAGCCTTGAGAAAGTCCAAGGACAGTGCATGGCATTTACTTCTCCTAATTTAAAAAGAAAGAAAAATACTAGAAATTGCTCATACTGGTTCATTATTTTTTTCCTTTAAGCTTTGAGTGTTGAGTTGATGAGATTTGGTGGTCACAGCTCAGATAAACAAGGTGTTTTATTGGTTTAGTCACACAGTATGTGTTGTCTCAAAGACAAGTAAATACAATTCTTCATTGGATGTTTGTGTTTGATGAAGACTATAAAACGCACTACCTACTAGTCTTAATTCAGTTATAATTAATAACACCCTAACATTTATGAGCTTCCCCTGCTTTTTATCTCACCTAGAAAAACTAAATCAGATGAGCCACAAATTCTGTTCTGCCTATCTGAAATAAATTGTTTTCTAAATATATGGTTTTTGCAAAAGCTTAACCTGAGAAAGTCTGTTTTCAAGTTTTTCTTTTACCAGGTTCTTAGGTTAGTAAATCTTAATTGAGAAGAAATAGAATTATCAGTTGGAGAACTCTCCCTTGAAGAGGAGAGGAAAGTGATTCTTATTCCATGCTGATTGTCTCTGAGTAGAAAATGTATGGTTAAGTAATCTGGGAGGCAATGGGTGTGCCCTTAGCCAGGATGTTCATTCAGGTAGTCCAGTGTGAAGAAAAACGTAGACTGTTTTCATCTCTGGATCTGTAATTTAGGATGGTACTAGAAATGTATATCACCTGAAAATTAGGCTCTCTGATGCAACTGAAATGAACATGACTGGCAATTATTTTCTTTTTTTTTTCCTCTTTTTTTTTTTTTGTGATTGTATTAGAGTTTAAACTCAGAGCCTCACACTTGCTAGGCAGGTGCTATGTCACCTAGCCATACTTGCAGCTTCTTCCAGTTCTTCCACTGGGACATGAAGGATGCTTTCATTTTTACCAGGAAGTTAATATCTTTTGAGTCAAAAAAAAATGCCTGCTGACAGAGTTGGGGAAAAATAAAGTATATACAAAAACTAGTGAATAAAGAAAAATACAACTTTTTGGAGAAACTATTTCTGTTCTTACATAACTGATATATTCCTGTGGATATCTCAGATACTCAGAACCTTCTTGAAGGCTTTTGAATTTTTTCAGATCTGGTGAATCTTTTCAGATCTGTTTTATCACATCACTTAATCAACCAAAGCTTATGACTCAGACAATTGTGTTATGCTTCCTTCTTAGACTATATGTCTTTGGCTAAGTCATTTACCCTTTCAGGACTTCTGTTTCCTCAGTCTATGTAATAACAGTATACTACTATATTTTTTAGTGTAGTTGAGAAGACCAGACAAGATAGTATCTGTTAAAACTATAAGATACACATGTTTGCCATTGTTAGAACTACCTCAAGAAAGGAGTGAGAAGAAACAAAGAACCATTTCAGAGAGTTTCAGTCCCTCTCCAATCTCTAGTGACTGTGAAATCACTGTGTAACTTTAGAAAACCAAATCAGGAAACTGTGGCTAATTAGAATTATGCTAACTGACCCTTTAAGGAACCATGAAACCTTGTAAGTTTTGTTCAACATATTCATAGAGTATCCCTAATACTTTCTAGCCAATTGTGCTTGCTCTGAGTAAGTTATTATCAAGATTCACATTAATATTTCTTTTCTAAATGAAGAGGTCATAGAAAAAGTCTCATTCTTTGTGAGATTAACTGTATCCATAATATAAGATGCATATATCTGATTACCACAATAATTAGCCTTTTTGGAATTATATTCTAACTATATTTCTTAGACTAACTCCTAAGTGCCTGATTATTTCTCTTCACTTAATTTCATAAAAGTAGTTATTGGGATTTTTTTTTAAAAAAATGCCCAGCAAATCAGATCAGAGAAAAAAGAGGAGGAAAGGTTGGAAAGGTCTGGAGGTAGAAGTATAGATGTCCTGTGAAGAAGGTTGGACAGGATAGTTTCTAGGAACTCAGAAGTGTGGTATTATTCTGGGGATAAAGTCATCGGCTTAGAAAGCATGTGGCCTGGAAATGCTGGAGAATCAGTGATGACAACAGAGTGCAGAAGATCAAATCAAAAGTTTCTTCAAGCCAAATGCAAAACCTTCAACACCCAGCAAAGAAATTCCTTTCTTCTTAACTCTTAATTTTCCTGTGCTGCTGAATCCCACAGTCTTCATTACTTTTATTCACTTTATTTCTGACTTTTTTTCTTCCTCACTGTATCTCCCTCCTTTGTAATATTGCTCCTTCCTGATTGTGGCATCTGAGGAAATGTGTGTAGCGATTGAGCCAGTAAGCCCACTGACACACTTGAGTTTCCTTTCTGCTGGGCCAGTTTCAAGCTGTGAGTCTTCCTTACAAAGTAGCAGAAATGACATCTCATTAAAATTGAGTATAAAAGGCCATAAGGTTCTCTGGCTAATGTTTCTGTCTGGACTTTGTTACTTAAGAGATTGAAAAGTTGAAAACTCACCAATCTCACGCCTTAGAGAAGTGTTTAGAGCAATCAGCTGAGGCCACTGCTGTCTCTCTGAGAAGGTGAATTCTGGAAGGTGGGGCTTTGCCCCTGAGCATGTCCCCAAAGAATTTCCCTTGGTTCCTAGATGCTGGCAGGCTTTCTTTTTCTTCTACAAGTGGCAACCCGAATTCTGAGTTGAAAGTGAATCTTTGCCCTTGGCTTGCCTCCAGCATTCCTTGCTAGCGAATAGGGATTCGGAATGTCAGAAAATAGGAGAGGGGAGGGGAAAAGATGTGTGTATGACTGAGTGTTTATATGTAAAAGCAGCTTGGTCTGGAAGGACTTAGGAAAACTTGACTTCCTTAGACTCATAAGCTCTTGGTTCCTTATTTGTATTTTGGGTTTTTTTGTTTTGTTTTGTTTTGTTTAGCTTGAATTTATCTCAGCAGTTTTAAATCCTTACATCTAATGGAGTGAAACTAAGGGAAGACAGCATGATTTTTAGAGGATTTGTATTTCTTTCATCTGGATAAAGTGACAGTCATTGTTCCTGACTCATCTGTGGCAGGATCCAGAGTCATCCTTCCTCTGAGACTTAATCTGGTGTCATCAGGAATCTAGGTTCAGGTTTTGTGGACGAGCAAACTTCAATAAGAAATATCCTTTGGGGAGAATCAAAGACTCAACCTAGGCATAAAAGGTGTTGCTCAGCACAGTGTAACTCCACTGTGAGCTACCGGTCCTGAGCATTGTGGTTGAGACTGAATTGAAAATATTGATGGAACACGCCTTTCAGACTCTGTTTAACTGTGGACTGGTTCAGAACTCAAGACTATAATTTACAGGGCGGCTTTTATCCTTTATTTAGTTCTACCCAAAGTCATCTTGCATCGATTCAAAAGGAGAAATTCTGTGAGGGTAACCAACAGGGACAGTTTCCCAGCTTTGTGTGAAGAATCCAGAGGTTGAGTGTCTACATCCTGAAGAGTCATGTCCTCTTTATATACCCGAAGTAAAGAATTCACTCGGAATAGGAAATCTCAGTCTGATTCTCCCCCAGCATCTCCCTCCCCGACTGCCAAGACACTCCGAGTAAGCAGCCTTTTTTATTTACATATGTTTGTAGTTGTATCGAAGTTGGGGAATGTGTTTATGTATAACTTGTACAGTTAGGTTGTCAGCAAAGGCATTCCAGAGCATATAGAAGTAAGTAAAGGGGGAAAACATTGCTAAGTAAAAGTATGTGTCTCTGCAAGTGGCTGTGTTCATAATGCTTGAAATTGTTTTAAGCAAAAGCAGACTTAGCTGTTTCAGTTTCTTAGATAATATACTTCTGCCTTTTAGTTTTAAATCAGTTGTAAACAGAGTACTTGACAGAAAGATTAAATTTAGAGTTTTTATCACTTTATATCTTATAAGGCTTTTCTGTGGCTATAGTTAGTTGTTGTCTTTCCTGGTTTTATGAGTCAATAGTATTTCAAATGGCTATGAAACAACTCTTACTCCTTAGTCACCAGATACCATGAGAAAATTTCAGGCTTAAAAGACAAAAAAAATAAGTCTGGCTTTTGACAACCAGCTGTGTTTGCAATGTCCTAGGCAGAGCCATTTGAGACTTTTTTTTTTACCATTTACTCTAATAAATATTACTACTTAAGTGATGAGCATTATGGGCATTTACATCTAATTTAGTGTTTTCCTGGGTGAGAAGCAGACAGAAGTAACAAATGCTACCAACTATAAGCCAGGAAAAACTTTGATGAGCATATTAGGTAGTCGGAAAGGTAGCAGTTCCTTCTTAGGCAATTAGACTGTGCTATATTGTATACACGGCTTAAGAAGAGTTTCCTTATTTGGGGAGTTGTGTGGAGAAAATCTGCAAGAAGTCTGAACAGACTGCTTATTGCTTTCCAGTTACTTTTATAACTGTTTTCAGTATCTTCCTTGAGGTCTAAATCATCATATTGTATGAGTTTATTTTATAACATATGGATCTGGGACCTTATCCAGGGTTATTTGGTTACCAGAATCCAAAAATAAAAAGAAGGGGTTAAGAGCTGTATAATGTGTGATTGTTGTTCTTAATGTACTATGTTATTTCTCATCTCTTTTGTTGCCCCTTGGTTATTCTCATATTGTTACAGTGTCTTACCTTATTATCTGGTATATTGTATATACATTTATTTGTTTATTTGAAATAGGAAAGGGAAGGGGAGAAAACAAGATGAAGGGAGGGGTGGGGGAAGGGAAATGGGAACAAAAACATGAGAAGGGCTCCTTCTGTCTGGCAAATATAAATGTAACCCTTCTATTAATTACAATAAAAAGAGCTTTAAAAAAAAAAAGAAGGGGTTATGAAGCTAGGCAGTGGTAAGTAACACATGTAATCCTAGATTACTCAAGAGGCTGAGATATGAGGATTATAGTTCAAAGCCAGCCCAAGCAAGAAAAGTCCATAAGATTCTTCTTTCCCATTAACCTCCAGAAAAGCTGGAAGTGGAGCTTTGATTCAAGTTGAAGTGCTAGCCTTAAGCTAAAAAGCCAAGTGAGTATGCAAGGCCCAATAAACAAATAAATAAAAAGGAAGGGTTAAGAAGCTGTTTCACTCATTAGTTTTTTTCTGTGACTGAACTAAGAGAAGCTCTGGTGTATAGGTCACTAGTACTGAGTTCTACAAGTGTTTCTCTGACATATGAGCTAGTACCTTCCTTTTTAAAGTTGTTGCTTCTCAGCAGCTGTTGGGTAATTTCCAGTAGTACCCCAAAGTGGAACACCATTACTTCAAATAATGCTTCCCCTTGCTCCCTTACCGCTTTTTGTACCTCATAGTACCTTTGGTGTAGAGAGCCCCTTGTTAACGCTTGCCAACTCACTGTAACCATAGTTCAGTGCATTGTGTGGACTTGTGATCAGTCAACAGATTTCTGCTTATCCATTTCTTCTTTAGGGTCAGATCTTACTTTCTTTCCTCACTTTAACAGCCCTTCTCACCCACATTGTACTGCCTTCTGCCCTTTCTTTTTTTTTTTTTTTTTTTTTTTTTTGCCAGGCCTGGGCTTGGGCTCAGGGCCTGAGCACTGTCCTTGGACCTTCTCAAGGCTAGCACTCTACCACTTGAGCCTCAGCACCACTTCCAGCTTTTTTCTATGTATGTGGTACCGAGGAATCGAACCCGGGTCTTCATGCATGCTAGGCAAGCACTCTACTACTAGGCCAAACTCCCGGCCCTGCCTCCTGCCCTTTCTTTTCAGACAGAGGTTACAGTGGGGGAAAAATCGAGAATTTAAATTATAGGACGTCAAAACATGGGTAACCTTAATAAGAGTCTGCCTTCCAATTTTAGTAGTCTGTGGCTGCAGATTCGCACAATAGATCAGCTTACTATAACCAGCTTGCATTGTCCAAATGGCTAGAGACGGTACTGTACAGAAGGTTGATTTCATATACCACTCAATGTTATTTATATTTTTAATGTTTGAGACAGAGAAGATTAACAAAGTAGTTTGGAGGCTGTCTCTTACGACTGATTTATACTAAGCTAAGATCATCTCCTAAGATTTTAGTGATCTAGTTCCTTTCCTCTCATGTCTAACTAACTGTAGTGCTTTTTTTTGGGGGGGGGGAGTCCTGGGCTTTGAACTCAGGGCTTGGGTACTGTTCTTGGATATTTTTTGCTCAAGGCTAGAGCTATGCCATTTGAGCCACAGCACCCCTTCTGGCTTTTCCTGAATATGTGGTACGGTGGAATTGAAACCAGAGCTTCATGCATGCTAGGCGAGCACTCTACCACTAGGCTACACTCCTGTCCCCTAGAGTACTCTTTAGAAACTGATTTTGGGGGGCTAGGATTTTGGCTTTCCTATGCCTGATTGTTATTGTCCGATCTTCTGCCACCCTGAAGGTGGGTATAGCTATCCAAGTGCCACATAAAAGAAGGCCAGTATTTGCAGAAGAGAAGTAGCATGCCCAGCATTGTACAAAATCCTTGCCATCAGCAACATTGGAGTACATATCAAATAGATTTTGAGGATCAGGATTAGGACTTATTCAGGGATGATGATTACAGTTAAAAACGTAGTTTACTGTGGGAGTCCGAAGTTTATCCATGATGGGGACATAAGAAACAATTGCAGGAAGAAGGAACACTGTGCTTTCAAATCAAGGGAAGCACTTGACAGATTATAACTGAATCTCTCAGATTCTAGTCATAGTCTCTGAAACCATGCACCTCACGGAGTGTGGAACCTTGTGGATTACTGGGGCTTTAGATTTCTCTTAAGAAAGAAAATGCTTGGGATTCTACAGTAAAGATATGGGAAGTTGCTAGTACATTTAATTAAAGGCTGGATGGAGCAAGGCTCCTACTGTCCTTGTCCCAACCTCTGTGACATGTATATGTACATACAGTTTTCTAGAGATTGAAGTTAAAGATAGGCTGCCCCCCTAATGCCTGGTGGTTCACACCTTTAATCATGGCTACTCAGGCTGATATCTGAGGATCAAGGTTCAAAGTCAGCTCAGACAGGAAAGTCCCTAAAACTCTTATCTTTAATCAATGATCAAAAAAAAAGCAGGAAGAACTGTTAAACACATCATTTGAAATATGACGTAAAAATCAATGTTAACAAATTCTTTAATTTAAAAAAAAGCAGGAAGAGGAGTTGTGGTTCAAGTGGTAGTCTTGAACACAGAAGATCAGGAATGGCACACAGGCCCTGAGTTCAAGCCCTAGAACCAACAGAGCCCGGGGGGGGGGGGGGGGAGGTCCTTTCTCGAACATTCTACAAAACCAAGGGCTGAAATTTTGAAAAGGTATTTGAAAGTTGGTGGTTATTTTTAGTAGATTTAGAAGACTAAATATGAAATACTTCCATATAAGGAAAATGTCCTCAGAAAATGTTTAAATAATGGCTATTCACATGAAGAGAGTATTTTGGGAACTTTGCTTTTTCACAGATGTTCAAGAAGCCCTATAAACAAATTAAACTAACTCAACAGGTATTCTTTTTAACTTGAAAAGGCAAAGGGAAAGATAATTTTTTTAGTGATTCAAAACTGAGACTTTTATCATATACATTTTCCTTTTGAACTAGCAGCACCTAATAGTGTAAATATTATAGAATGCCAGCTCTCTCGGTACTCAATAAGCCTAGGACTCTTTCTAATAATGTAAAAATATCATTTCTATAAAAATGGAGATTATGTAACTAAAATACTCCTTAGTAGAAAAGTGTTCATGTGCAGAAGATGGTCTGAGATGATCCATGTCCTCACCAGCCTTCTCTAGTTCATAGTTCAAAAATGATGGTTTTTTTTAAAATTCTCTGAGCACTGTTATACTATTTGGGGGGATTTCTTTTCTTTATTTGAAGGATTACATTACATTCATCAGGTAATGGGTACATTACTTTTTGAACATTGTTACCCCTTCCCATGTTTTTCTCCCACTTTCCCTCCCCCCCACTGCGCCCACTCATCCTGTTTTTCTCTTATCTCCCCCTTTTCAAATAAACAACCATATATACACTATACCAGGTACCAAAGTCAGATACAGTACAAATTATACTACTAAACATAGTTTAAAAATACCTTTTTCTACCAGGCACCAATGGCTCACATGCCTGTAATCCTAGCTACTCAGGAGACTGAGATCTAAGTATCATGGTTTGAAGCCCACCTGGCAGGAAAGTCCATTAGACTCTTATCTGAAATAAACTACTCAGAAAAAGCAGGAAGTGTTGCTATGGCTCAAGTGGCAGTGTGCTAGCCTTGAGCAAAAGGACCTCAGTTGCAGCGCTCAGGCCCAGAGTTCAAGCCCCAGGACCAGCAAAACAAAAAGCAAACAAAAATAAAAATCTTCTCTTCAACAGAGAAAAATATCTACCTATCCTTTAAATGGCCTGACCTCTATCCCTCAACAGGGCTTTTATTTTGCTATGACTATTTTTGCTATGACTATGGGATAATGAATAATGAAGCAACTTATTTGACAGCTTCTTTTGGCTTTTAAACTACTTTCACATTAATTCAAGATCTCTTTGTCTCTAAAGGCTGGAAATTCAGAAAAGAATAAATCTGTTACTTCTGATTTGTTACTTGCAAGAAAACAGAACATCTTCCAGATTTACTCTCATTTCTAATGGGAACCACACTAGGATGTTCTTTGTGAGAATCTAAAGGCTCTTCTCTCACCATGAAACTATTGAAACATAAAATGCTTGGCACACACACTTAGAAAAGTTTTTTTTTTAAACAGTAATTTTCTAACATAAAAAAAAATCTGAACTATAGTCTACCAAAACATCCCTAGGGCTTCCCTTTTAATCACTATATATCATATGAAAGTTTATAGTTCAGGAATATTTGGGTACCTTCACATTTGCCTGAGTGCATGCATACGTGAATGTGTGCAGCTCCCCATTGGGACCTGAACTCAAGACCTGATCAGTGCCCCAGAGCTTGTTTTGCTTGAGGCAAATACTCTGCTATAGCACCACTTTCAATTTTTGTTGTTGTTGTTGTTGTTGTTGTTGTTTGGTTTATTGCAGATAAGACTTTACTGCCTACTCTGGGTTAAAACTATGATCCTCAGATCTCAGCCTACTGAGTAGCCAGGATTACAGACATGAGTCACCAGTCCCTGACAGGTGGTTTGGCATTTTAAATCATCCTGAAGGAATGAACCATTCTTTGATATTCTCAAATTACTTGCTATCTAAAAATATACTTTGTGCAAATCATAGTTGTATATACCTCTAATCTCAGATCTCTGGAGGCTAAGGCAGGAGAATTGAATTGCTAGCTCAAGGCCAGCCACTTCAGAGTCCACCTAGAATATATAGTGAGACATAACAAATTATGTTCAGTAATATAAGATGTATACAAAGAAAAATACAAGATAAATACAAAGAAAATCAGTAGTAATGAATGTCCAAATTGTAGTGCTTATTTTATGTTTATCAAACTGAATTCATCTTGAAATTAATCTATAGTTATCTAAACCCTGGGGGTCTTTTAGCAATGCAGATTTTCTTTTTTTTTATTGTAATTAGTAAAAGGGTTACATGATATTTGCCAGATAGAAGGTACATTAATTCACATACATTGATACCCTTTCACATGTCTTGGTACCCATTTCCCTCCCCCCCAGCAATGCAGATTTTCACTGAATGTGTATTTGTGATCTTAGGTATTAAGCTTCCTTTATGAACCAAGGTCAGTAGTATTTCTCTCATTTCACTTGGGTTCCCTCAGGCCTAACATCTCAAGAGAAAATACTTTACACAGTGATGTTTTTCACTCTACAATTAATGTACATAAATGGAACAGTTACTTCGTTGTATTACTAGTCCTACAAACTAATCGCTACCTTTGAAAGCTAAGTGCATGACAAAGCAGCTAGCTTGCAGCTTTCCTGAGCAGGAAAGCTTTTTTTTTTTTTTTTTTTTTTGCCCGTCCTAGGGCTTGAACTCAGGGCCTGAGCACTGTCCTTGGACTTTCTCAGGGCTAGAGTTCTACCACTTGAACCACAGTACCACTTCTGGCCTTTTCTACGTATATGATACGGAGGAATCGAACCTGGGTCTCCATGCATGCTAGGCAAGCACTCTGTCACTGGTCAGACTTCTAGCCGAAAGTTTTTTGTTTTGGGGTTTTTTTTTTTAATCTACAAAGGAACTCTGGTTCTCACCAGAGTTTTCTACTTCTTTGCCTTACAGACCTTCAATGTTGATAATCATTCTTCAGTTGTGCTTTGTGACCACCTCCAGCAAGCACCAAATACTTTTGTACATATCATCTTGTCCTTTTTACCAGTGGTACTGTATCTGGGGCTCTAGTAACCTGGAGGCCATTTTTACTCTATTTAATAATTTGTTGTCCTAGAATAAGAAACATTTTTCTGGGTGAACAATGCTAATTACTGTGCAATCTTTTCATCATTATTTTTTCTGCCTAATTAAAAGCCACTAATGTATTTGTTTATTTGTTTTAGTCCACTCAGAAAAAGTGAATAAGCAATCATTCTCTAGTTCAAGTCTTCCTAAGCCATAATATAGGATCTATAGGACTAAAGATTACTATTAGGAGCCATTACATTAATTCTAGCTATTTAACTCATTGTCCTTCAGAGAATGAGATGAAATGGCATCTAAAGGCTGATTTGTTGACCACAGAGACTTAGAGTTTGGAAAGCACAAACCTTCCTCTCCTAGCCGGGTGTGGTAGCTCACACTTGTAATCCTAGCTACTCAGGAGTTAGAGATCTGAGGATCATAGTTCAAAGCCAGCCCAGGCACTAAAGTCCATGAGACTCATATCTTTAACTACCAGAAAAACCGTAAGTGGCATCATGGCTCAAGAGGTAGGGCAGTAGACTTGAGCTGAAGAGCTAAGGGACAACGCCCAAGCCCTGAGTTCAAGTTCCACAACTTGACAAAAAACAAACAAACAAACCTTCTTCTCCTGCAAACTCTTGCCATTCTTAATTTTCTGGTTCTGATAGTGGGTATTATGGTTACCTGCTTTGCTTGTTTTGCTTTGCCTAATACAAAGCCTTAGTATGTTACCAGACTGTTCTCAAACGTGTAGTCTCAAGTAATTCTTCTACCTCAACCTCCCATAGAGTTAACATATCAGTACTAGACCAACATGCCCAGCCAATTTACCCTATTTTGAATCTTCCCACAGTTACCACTGCATGAGCATCTACTATGTAGTGGCCTTTATATTAGACACTGGCGTTCCTAAATGAATTTCAACACAGGAAAGTGAATTTTCTAATAAAAATATGTAGATACAGAGTGCCATAAAAACTTAGAGGCTAATGTATTAACCTCATATTTATAGAACAGCAACAACTAGATGGGCAAAGAGGAAAACAGAACATTATAGAGGCAGAAAATATATGAAGTATGGCATTGTTTTGAGAGCTGCAGATTAGTATGGCTTGAACAAAAGATGTACTTAGAAGTATACTAGAAAGTAAGGCTAGAGACGTAGCAGAGACCATGTCACATGGGACTTACCTTGTCATTCTGAGAATTTGTGGAGTTATTCTGTGGATAAATGATTGAAAATTTAAAATATATACAGTTGAGACTGAAGGCGCATTGTGAGGAAGCCACTGTGAAAGCTAGAAGATAGAGAGTGGGTCAGGAAATACACAGGTTACTTGGCTCCTGTTTGTAATATTTTAGATGAACATGACAGGTATTTTAAAGAAACATTCAGTTGTATAGAAGCTAGGCCCAAACATGGAAACTAATAAAATGGGAGCTAGAATGAAAGAACCACTGAAGGACAGAGTCAAAGATGAATGCCAGCACTCTGGTTTAGGTAACACAGTTAAAAGATTAAATGAGGGCCAAGTGTGTGACCTGGTGGTGGAGTGCTTGCCTAGCATACATGAAGCCCCGAGTTCGAGTCCTTGGTGCCATATACACAGAAAACAAAACCATAAAAACTATAAGTTGCTTTATTGGGCCATGTGTTTGTCCTAGTGATAGAGTACTTACCTAGCATGCACGAAGACCCGGGTTTGATTCCTCGGCACCACATACATAGAAAAAAGCCAGAAGTGGTGCTGTGGCTCAAGTAGCAGAGTGATAGCCTTGAGAAAACCCAAGGACAGTGCTCAGGCCCTGAGCCCAAGCCTAGGACTGCCCCCCCAAAAAAAGATTAAATTAAGGAAGTGGTGCTATGGCTCAAGTGATAGAACAATAGCTTGAGCTGAAGAGCTCAGGGACAGTGCCCAGACTCAGAATTCAAGCACCACAACCAAAAAAAAAAGATTAAATGAAAAGTTAATTTCCAATACAATAAACAAAATCATATTGAGTAGGGAAATGGTTTCAATTTTTGATAGGTTTAATTAAAGATACTTTGGGATACTCAGATGGTGATATATAGAAAGTACTGTGTTGAGCATCCCAAATCCAAAATGCAAAATGCTCTGAAATTTAAAACTTTTTGAGAAGGGGTAACAATATTCAAGAATGTAACTGTAATACCTCTGTACCTCACCCCAACAATAAAATAAAAAATAAATAAAATTTGAAACTTTTTTTTTTTTTTGCCAGTCTTGGCCTGAGCACTATCCTTGGATTTTCTCAAGGCTAGAGCTCTACCACTTGAGCCACAGCACCACTTCTGGCTTTTTTTTTTCTATGTATGTGGTGCCAAGGAATCAAACCCGGGTCTTCATGTATGCTAGGCAAGCACTTTAACCACTAGGCCAAACTCCTGGCCCCAGTTTGAAACTTTTTGAACACTAAAAATGTGCCACAGTTGGAAAATTCAATAATTGACCTCACATGAAAAACATTGTAAAAATTATGTTAAGATTGTGTGTGTACGGTATGTATAGAACAAATGTTTTCTATTTTTACCTCTGTCTCATCTTTAAGATATATCTCATCTGTATGCAAATATGCCAAGATCTAAGATACTTCTGTTCCCACACATTTCAGATAAGGGATATACAACTTGTAGTTGATCTGAAGTTCATGAGAAAGTTATAGGCTGAAAGGATTTATATTCATAATAAAACTGTGGAAATGATGAGCTTGTCTAAGGAATAAATATGCTAAGAAGAAAAGACTAAGCATGAACCATGAAGAGTAGCAAAAAGCAGGCAAAGATGTGCTAATGCCTCTGGGCCTGAGCACTGTCCTTGGGCTTTCTCAAGGCTAGAGCTCTACCACTTGAACCTCAGCACCATTTCTGTCTTTTTTCTATGTATGTGGTACCGAGGAATTGAACCTGGGTCTTCCTGCATGCTAGACAAGCACTCTACCACTAAGCTAAACTCCCAGCCCCTAGAGATTTTTTTCCCCCCTTCAATTTGAAATTCTTTCCAGAGTATTGAGCATTGGCTTGATTTGTTACCCTTCCCCAATTCCATGATATTTGAGTAAGCTGACAACGAGTTATACTCAGAAGGTCAAAGGGAAATGATTGAAGTTGGCTTTCGTTAGTCCTTTGTTCATTCTCAGCTCCTCTTTGGTTCTGTTTTTGGCCTGCTTATTATGCAGTAGGTGGTGGCTATCTATACCTATGTCTTAAGTTCTCATCACAGACCAAACCCAGCAAACTTCTGTGGTTACATGATGCAGTGAGTCCTACCAGTCATTTGACTAACTACTAAATGTGTATCTCAACTTGAATTCTCTATGGTTCATTATGAAAACATTTTCATATAGGAATTATATGTGAAATAGTAATTATTTTTCAGGTAGTCTTATGTGGAAAGTTAAGTATGTTAAATATATGATGTTAAATTTAAAATATATTAAATAATTTAAAATAAGAAAAATCTTTGTGTCCAAAGTCAACTTCAAATGGTTGGAAAGAGTATATCTAGGAAGACCATATACCATCTAGACAGTTAAATAATGAGCTTAAATATCTGTAGATAAGATAAGGTAATTAGGCCTTAGCCTAGATAATCAAATCTGCAACAAAACCCTTTACTTGAGTGCTAAAGAATTTATTTGAGCTTAATTTGATTCCTCTTGTAGCTAGCAAGCATTGGGAGATCAAAAGGACCAAAAGATACAAAAGAGAAAATGGAAATTCAGGGAAAACTTTAGTAACACCAATGGGTAACATTTGTAGAACATTACCTCTGCCAGTATTGTACCAAACACTTACATTTATTACCTTATTTAATGTTCTCAATAACCTTTATGCATTGAGTACCATTAGTCCCCATTTTACTGATAAGAACATTGGCAGAGTGATGATGGCAATTAGCTAATATTTCATAACTAGTAGTATTGCAGCCAGCTGTCTGTGTCTAGGTCCAGAGCCTAGGTATTAACTAGTGAGATGTGTAGTTGCTCCAGTAAAATTACCGTCTCTTGTTGAAATAGCTCCTGAGTAGTTGCTAGTATCTCTGATAGTTAGATCTGATTTGGAAAGGAAGATGGAGAAGGCAAAACTTATTTTGAAAGAGGAAAACCTTACAGAAAAATGTAGAAAGAGGTAAATAAATCTAAATCAGGAAAGTGCTAGAAATTTACATCATTTTAAAACTGGTAGTTTTGTTATTTTTAAGTGTCTGTAATATAACTGTGGATTCCTCTTTTATAAAAGAGAAAGAGCTAGGATTTTAGTGCTAGGATTTTAGTGCATCTAGGATTGTGTGTATGTGTGTATGTCTTGATCTCCAGGCCTGGGTGCTGTCACTGAATTTCTTTTGCTTAATGCTAGTACTCTACCACTTGTCACAGCTCCACTTCTGGCCTTTTTGATATTTAATTAGAAATGGAGTCTCATGGGCTTTTCTGCCTGGGCTGGCTTCAAACCATGGTCATCAGATCTCAGCCTTCTGTCATGGCTAGGGTTATAAGCATAAGCCACTGGCATCTAGCTTTGGATCTAGGATTTTTAAGGTATCTGTGTTGTATGTGAGATATTATCCTAAAGTCATTTGCAGGTACTCAAAAACAGATCCTGAAAATAGTCAAGTTATTTTTTCTGTTATACTATGCTGTTAATTGGTTTTATAAATAATTTTTTTGCCAATGCCTGAGCACTGTCCTTGGGCTTTCTCAAGGCTAGAGCTCTACCAGTTGAGCCACAGCACCACTTCTGGCTTTTTTCTATGTATGTGGTACCAAGGAACTGAATCCGAGTCTTTGTGCATGCTAGGCAAGCACTCTAGTAGGCCAAACTTCCGGTCTGTAAATAAATTTTAAACTACTAGCACATAAATATACTTCAACCTAGAACCTATTAAATTATAGCATGTTCTGAATTATTATGACCTTAATTACTGAAATTTTTCCTATGTGAAGGACCCTGTACACATACATTCCCAAGAAAAAGCAAATAAAGGGCCAGGAGTGTGGCCTTGTAGTAGAGTGCTTGCCTAATATGCATGAAGCCCTGGGTTCAATTCCTCAGTACAACATACACAGAAAAAGCCAGAAGTGGCACCATGGTTCAATGGATAGAATGCTAGCCTTGAACACAAATAGGCTCAGGGACGCTCCCCGGCCCTGGATTCAAGCCCCAGGACCAGCAAAACTAAAAACAAAACAAAATTACAGACATATCATTCTCTTATTTAAAATTTTCTGAAATTTTCACCCATTTATTTGAGTTATGAAAAGCATCCTTCCTAAGGTAGAAGGGCTAGAAATACTTCCATTCTGAAACCAGATGATTCTTAAAACTTATAAAGTTATACTATGTTACAATAAGTTCTTATAGTGATTAGGTTTGTAGGAGCTTGCAAAAGTCTGAAGGGCTCTAGCTGCAGCCTTACTCCCATTTACTTATTCATCATTGGCCATTAATTTGAGAACTCTGAAAGGAAAGGCTGGCTCTCTGTAGACCATCCCAGAATAGCTCAGTTCATTTCCCCTGGCTCAGCTAGTGCACAAGAACATGGTATGAAATATTCTTCTTGTTGTCCTTTATTTGGAAAACATAAATAGGGGATTTTTTTCCCCCATCACTGTGGGGTCAGGCACTGACTCCAAAGGAACATGAGTTAAACCAGTTTTAGTCTTGGCAATAAACATGTGACTTGGTCTCATTCCTTTCCCTTGGGCCCAGCTTTCTAGAGCCACAATCTTATTTTAAACTTGGTCGAATGAGTTTGGTTTTGATTATGTACCTTCCTGAACTCCTGATAACTTTCAAGTTAAAAGTTTTTGTGGGGATTTTCTAAGCCAGCCTCTGGTGTTTCAAGAGGCCCTAGTCATTTCACAAATCAAAACCTCCTGGTTCCTGTCCCTTTCAAGGATTGCCATCTGAATTAATAGTGAGCCTCACTGTTTTATTAGAAGCAGGCCTAAACAATGAGATTATTATAGGGGTATTTCCAGAGGTATAAAAGGAAAGAAACTGCTTCTTAATTTGGGGGCTGTTTTTAAGCCATGTTCTGTCTAGCTAAATATTCTTTTTACCTCAACTCTGGATTCATGTTGATTTTCAAACAGATTCAATCTCTTATGCTCCAGGGTACCATTCACTGTATCATTTGCCCCCACTTCAGCTATTAAACCTATGGTTGTAATTCCTCTGAACAGATTTTTTTTGTTGTTTGGACATACTAGAGTCCCATCTTAATGGCCATCATCTATTTGTCTTCAGTAGAATGCAGAGCAAAATATCTTTTTTGGGGGGTGGAGGGCAGTCCTGGGGTTTGAACTCGGGGCCTGGGCATTATCCTTGGTCTTTCTACCACTTTCTGGCGGGCGTACGTGTGTGTCTGTGTGTGTCTGTGTGTGTCTGTGTGTGTATCTGTATGGTACCAAGGAATAAAACCCAGGGCTTTGTGAATGCTAAGCAAGCATTCTACCACTAGGCCACACTCCAGGCGTACAAAATGATCTTTAACAAATAGGCTTAATTTCCTCCTAGGGATTGGAGGTATGGCTCAGATGGTAGTTCACTTACCTTGCAAATTTAAGACCCTGAATCTAATCCTCAGTACCACAATTACTACACAAAAAGGGAAAAACATTCTAAGGCTTCCTGATTAAAGTATATGACAATAACACATTTGAGTGTTAACTTGAAAATTAGAAGATTCATGCTTTTTCTAAACTATATGTCGTTATGTGGAGATAAATTATGCAGACCTGAAGAATAGACTAAGAGTAGTCTGCAAATAGTAATCGTAGATTACTGTTCTGTTTTTAGTTTGGGGGTGAGTTTTTTTGGGAGGCGGGGGGTCCTGGGACTTGAACTCAGGGCCTAGGTGCTGTCTCTGAACTTGTTTTTTGCTCAAGGCTAGGGCTCAATCACTTTGAGCCATGGTGCCACTTCCGGTTTTCTGGTGGATAATTGAAGATAGTTCTACAGACTTTCTTGCCCAGGCCAGCTTTGAACCTTAATCCTCAGATCTCAGCCTCCTGAGTAGCTAGAATAACAGCCTTGAGCCACTGGTGCCCAGCTTCTGTTCTGTTCTTCAAGAGGAAAGGTTCAGAGAAGGAAAGGTAGAAGAACATAGCTAGGAGAGACATTCATGTTCCCAGTGTCCAAAGCATCAGAGATGGACTGAGATGCCTTGACCTTGTGGTCTGGGCCTTTCCTTCTGTCCTGCCTTCTAGGCTGACCTCTTGGAATCTACTACTCTGGGAGAGCCTTCAGTGCTCCTTTCCCTAGTCTTGATTCTGTTTGCCTCTTCTATGTCATTTCCTAGCTTGCTGTTCCCCTGAGACCATTTAAGCAAACTCCTACTCCATCTTCCTCTGATTTACTTAGTTATTCCCATGTAGGACTGGCAGTCAATTTTCTAGAATGAAAAGCTATGTGAACTTAACAGATGAAATGTGCTTAGTTCAAGTCACTGCAGGATGAAAAGGAAAATTTGGTGCTAGGATTCCTTCACTAATCAGCTCCTTACTCCCAAATTAAAACCTTTCTCCTTAGATCTAACCAGTATTTTTCATCAAACCTCAATTATCTAGGTATTGAGAAGCAAACAAAAACAAAAACAAAAACAAAAAAAACAGTAATTTCTAGAAGGATTCTATCAATTAAAATAGGAAGTTTGATCTAAAAATCTAAGTCAGTTTATCAGAAACGGGAAAATTAAGCACCAAATCCTGTATATTTTTAATTTATCTTCTAGCCCATAAAAATATTCTTTTTAGGTTATAAACTTAAAGGGCACCATTTCTTTTCCTTTCCTGTGAGAAATCAGTTTTTTTTTTCATTCTAAAATAGTATTGCTTATACTGATATAATTGTGTTAACCTCTCCTACATCCAAATGTGAATAATGTCTGAGGTTTAGGAGATATAAGTACTCTTTCTAATTGGTCAGGTTGACCAATTAGAAGTCTGTGGACATTACTAAACCTATCCCTAATTTAAAAAAGAAAATAAAATAAAAAAGAGGATTCCATGTAGCTCCAGAAGTAGGTAGATGGGATTTCAGGGTGGTAGAGAAAGTGAAGATTAACATGAAAATACTCCTCTATTCTCTGAATCTAGGGGAAGTATTTGCTGCCTTATTTATCACTTATCTTCTACAAATTTTTATAAAATGTCACCCAAGAAGAAATTTGTAACATTTCTAAGACACTTTTAGTTAGTCCTGGCAGGCTAACTAGTTAGATAGCTGGCTGTGGGAAACACCTATAAGAAACCTGTCTAGGGACAAGAACTGGTCTGAGCACCGTTTGGATTACCTTGCTTGCTCTCAGTGGAAAGAATAATTTAAACACTGTGGAATCTTATCTTTTCATGATCCAGGGACCTCCATGTTCAATCCTGGCTTCTGTGTGTTTTGGCAATAAGTGTTTGCAATTTACATCAGCCTCCTCAGTGGAGGCTATGCTGTGTACTGTGCAATCTGTCACACGTGTTTCTGAGAACTTTCTTAGGTGTAATCATAGGACATATAAAGAGTTTCATCATGCTTTAATATATATGTAATTACTAAGATTAGTACCTAGTTTAAAAAATCCTAATTTCCCATTTTCAGTGCAAGGAAATGTTTATTTTTTAATATTAAGAAAACTGGCCTAGTCTACTTAGCAACATCTACCATAAATAAATAAGTGGAAAATGCACATGTAACCACTTTTGTTGCTTTATTTACAGTGACTAAACTTATAATTTGCATCTGTGAAACTCCTTCTGAGACCTCAACGCACTTTCCTATTTTCTAGGATGATGCTTGCCCTTCCTGCCCCCAACTCTTCACTCTTCTACCTTTTTACTAGAGATAAGGGAAAGAGACAGGAATGGCCTAAGTTTATTCATAAATCATACTATTTAGTCAGGAAAGACTTGAGGGAGTTGAAAACTGCAAGAAATTATTAAAATAAATATTGTAATTTAGAAAAGCTCAATGTCACATAGAAAGTCAATGATAGTCATTCTTGGAACACAGGTTGGCTTGCTGATGAAGGAAGGGTAGAGTTTTTTAATCATTTTGCTTTTTACTGACATGTATTCTAAAGAGTCTGGTCCCAAAGCCTTGAATCTGGCCCATCATAGAATGCAAATAAGTGTGCATTAGAGCTAAGTACCTTGAATTACTTTCCTTAAATTGTATCTTCATCTCTAGTTATGAAGTAAGACATCTGATTTGAAAAGTAAAATTATGAATGGAAATAAAAATCAGTCCCTTACTAATGCTTTTTTTCTTTTCTGTTTTGTTTTTGTCTCCTTTCTCTAGCATGAAAGACTTTCTAGGTAAGAACTCTACCTGTTTTGTATGCATACTTAGGTTAACTTGTAAGTAAATGCATGTCTAATTGAATTTAGCTTTATAGAATTGTTTGCAAATGTTCCTCCCATACTTTTCATTTTCATTTCCACAGCCAACACATAATTTAGACTTTTATTACTTGCCTAAAGTAATGGATCAGCTTTCAACTCAACCTTCCTGTCCCCAGGTTCTCCAATTTACCATATATATATATATATATATATATATATCAGTAATTAATATTCCTAAAACACTACTACGTAACACTGCAGTTGACACTAGGGAAACAACATGAATATGACCTATCCTTACCAACAATTACCTTACAAAACTACTGGAGAAGACAGATCCTTTCCAAAGAATGTAATAAGTATTGCTTAGAAGTATGAATGATAAAATTAATAGAGAGAAGAGACTTCTCCTATAAACTTCACATGTGCTATAAAATTGCAGTAATTAAAGCAACAATGAGATACAGTTTAAGAATAAAGAAATTGATAGAAACATACCATAACACCTCCTTCCTAAATTCATATGCATAAAGTGAGATTTCATCTCAGTAGGGATACCATTTTTTAATAAGTCATCATTTATGCAATTTTGTTTTGGGGGTATCCTTCCTTCAAGCCATGACTACTCCTCCCCAGAAAGGACCATTTCAAATGGATTACAACTTTTTTAAAAGAAAAAGTTTTCCACAAAAATAGTAGAAGAAGCTTGGCGCGGTGGCTCACGCCTGTAATCCTAACTATTCAGGAGGCTGAGATATGAGGATTAAGGTTCAAAGTCAGCCCAGACACAAAAGGACCTGAAACTTATCTCCAATTAAAAGTGGGGCTTGGCTCAAGGGTAGGGAGGTAGCCTTGAGCTGAAGAGCTCAGAAACAGCACACAGGCCAAATTCAAGCCGCAGGACCCACCAAAAAAAAAAAAAATAGAAGATGGGCAGGAGCGTGGGCTAGTGGTAGAGTGCTTGCCTAGCATGTACAAAGCCCTGGGTTCGATTCCTCAATACCCATACACAGAAAAGAAGTGGTGCTGTGGCTCAAGTGGTAGAGCGGTAGCCTTGAGAAAGCCCAAGAACAGTACACAGTCTCTGAGTTCAGGGACTGGGCACTGTCCACAGCACTTCTGGCTTTTTCTGAGTATGTGGTACTGAGGAATCGAACCCAAGGCTTCATGTATGCTAGACAAGCATTCTACCACTAGGCTACACTGCTGGCCCCCCAATACTAGTTTTAAAAATAAAAATGACAGCACAGTCTGTTCCTGGTTGTTAATTAAATTTCAGCTACCAGGACTACTACAATGAGAAGTCTTTTCTATAAATCTTGGTGTAGCTATACAATGTTTTAAGAACAAATCTTAGAAGTATAACTAATGAAGTGATAAATATTTTAAATGCTGATACTATATATGGATATATAGATAGAGCCATATTGCCTTCCAGGGAGGGTAGTCCTTCCCAATCCAATAACAAATAGATTAGTCTCAGTATTACTAATTTTAATGTTTTAAATATATCTGGTTATTCATATTGTTTTGAATTGCCTGCTCAAACCTTTGGAAATCTG
Source organism: Megascapheus bottae (assembly GCF_031878675.1). Classification (NCBI taxonomy): domain Eukaryota; kingdom Metazoa; phylum Chordata; class Mammalia; order Rodentia; family Geomyidae; genus Megascapheus; species Megascapheus bottae. The sequence goes on along the minus strand of NC_143518.1, from coordinate 57,489,985 downwards.
ATCAATTTTTGTTATGTTGGAGGACTTTCCTGCACAACTTTATAACAAGATTACAAATATTTTTTTCATGTTACATTTTATAATGGTTTATATAGTGCTTTTGCTAAAAGAAAATTTAAATTTTTATATTAAATATGACCATTTTTACCTTTATGGTACAATGCTTAGAATGGCCTTTCCAAGATTATAAGATAATATTTCCTACTTTTTTTTTTTTGGCCAGTCCTGGGGCTTGAACTCAGAGACTGTGTACTGTTCTTGGGCTTTCTCAAGGCTACTGCTCTACCACTTGAGCCACAGCACCACTTCTAGCTTTTTTTTCCTATGTATGTTGTACCGAGGAATCAAACCCAAGGCTTCATGTATGCTAGGCAAGCACTCTACCACTAGGCCAAACTCCTGGCCCCAGGGCCTCTCATTCTTGCTTCACTTTTTCATTGGAAGCTGGTGCTTTACCACTTGAGCCACACACTCACTTCTCAGATTTGTCTGATCAGCATGGCTTCAAACCTCAGTCCGCATATCTCATCCTTCTGAGTAGCTAGGATTACAGGTGTGAACCACCGATACCAGCTGTTTATTGATTCAAACTTACCTTTATTTATATGTTTAGGTGCTCATAATCATAGTGATTATGAGTTTAAGGAGGAAGGGAACAAGACAGCATAGGTATTATCTGATTTTATCTGTGGAAGTATATTGTAACATAATGTTTACATTTTTTAAGATATGAGCCAAAGTCTTTTTTGGTAATAATAAAGTTTTGTGCATAGTGCATTGGATTTGCTAAACAACACCTTTGTCATTTGAATCATGCCCCCTACCCTAAAGCAAACTCTTTGTTTTGTTGTTTGGTTTGGAATTTTGTTTTGTTTTGTTTTTGTCAGTCATAGGGCTTGAACTCTGGGTCTGGGTGCTGTCCCTGAGCTTCTTTTGCTCAAGGCTAGCTCTCTACCACTTTGAGTCACAGCACCACTTCTGGTTTTCTGGTAGTTAATTGGAGATAAGACTCACTAACTTTTCTGCCGGGCTGGCTTTGAACCACAATCCTTAGATCTCAGTCTCCTGAGTAGCTAGGATTACAGGCATGAGCCACTGGCACCTGACTTGAACTAAACTCTTAATAGTGGTTATTTCTTGAATGAGATTATAGAGTAAACACCTTGGTGCTATGTGTGTAATGCCTATTTGAAAAAAAATCAATATAGAAATTTCTATTAACAAGAAAAGGAGAGGGAGAATGGGAATGGAGGGAAGGAAAGAAGGAAGGAAGACTTAAAATCTCTATAAAAAGGAACATTTGTATCCATAGTCAGTAGCTGCCTTACTAGCTGTCTCATCTTCATGGCTTTCCTACCTCTTCTGATGCCTACTTTATCACCCCAGCCTTGACAATAACTACCATAGAAACATCAAGTTCAAGTACCACAGCTGTAATGCTAAAAAACCAGCCTAATTTGGATATAGATTATCCTTCAGGACTGGTTGGTACATAGCACTTTAAATATGCACCACATTCTGGTTAGCAGAACAAAGTCCAGGAAAATATAACCCAGTTTTAAATGGGAAAAATGATAGTCTTATATTTTAACCAGGTAATCAGCTGAGAGACTCTTCCCTAACACATAGCAATACTAGAAATAAACTCCCACCATACTTGAAATAAAACTCCCACCAACTCTAAGACCTCTGTTGCTATAGAATAGAAGTCCTAATTATGGATACAAATCTTTATATGAAATAGAGAATAAATACGAGCTGTGTTAACACTGGGATAATACCCTTGGCCTGTTAGGGACTCTAGCACACCAATAGTACACTAATTAAGAATAGATAGTCTGGGGCCCAGAGTTTGACCTAGTGGTAGAGTGCTTGCTTAGCATGCACGAAGACCCGGGTTCAATTCCTCGGTACCACATGCATAGAAAAAAAGCTGGAAGTGGTGCTGAGGCTCAAGTGGTAGAGCTCTAGCCTTGAGAAAGTCCAAAGAGAGGGCTCAGGCCCTGAGCTCAAGCCCAGGACTGGCAAAAAAAAAAAAAAAAAGCATAGCAAAAAAAAAAAAAAAAAAAGCATAGTCAGGCCGGCACTGGGGCTCACATCTATAATCCTAGCTACTCAGGAAGCTGAGATCTGAGGATCAAGGTTCAAAGCCAGCCCAGGGCACAAAAGGACCTGAGACTCTTATCTCCAATTAAGCTCTAGAAAATGGAAGTGGGGCTTGGCTCAAGGGTAGGGTGGTAGCCTTGAGCTGAAGAGCTCAGGGACAACACCCAGACTAAGGGGTAGGGCAGTAGCCTTGAGCTGAAGAGCTCAGGGACAATGCCCAGGCTGTGTTCAAGCCCCATGACCCACCAAAATAAATAAATAAATAAATAAACAAACAAACAGACTAGATTGTCATGCCTCCCCCACTCAGCCTCTAGCTCAGTCTCAACAATCATGTTTCTGATTCATTTACAGTTTATTATAATCATTTTCCAAGAGCCACTGAAATCCAAGAAACTTTAGCTCTCGAAACATACTCTTTAGAGAAACGGTACAACTGTAAACTAATTTGAAAAGCTCTAAGATTTAAGTCAGCACATGGGTCCAAACCACTAATTTTTCAGGAACGCTCCATTCTTAGCAGATGATGGCCTTCCTCCCCAAGCTCCACACTTAGGCAGCTTAGCCTTGAGGTCCAGGATGCAGGCTGGGAGATTCAAAGAAAGAATGCTCATCATAGCTTCTTGCCAGGACTCTTCAACACTTCTTAGAAAAGTACTAACTATCCTACCCCTACCCTTTACTTCTCAAAAACAACTTTTATCTTTAATGTCCCTCACAGATTGGAATCAGGGGGCAGTAACCCCATAACCAGTGATTCTTATGGTGACCGGGCCTCAGCAAGAGCTCGTCGGGAAGCCCGAGAAGCCAGACTGGCAAGCCTGACCAGCCGAGTAGAAGAGGACAGCAACAGGGATTATAAAAGAGTAGGATCTTTTTAAGTTTTCCTGACCATGGGTTATTACAGCAGATAAACTTTTCACTTGTCCTCTATAAAAATTAAATGTAGCATGGTTTTGAATAAGCAGGGGGAAAAAGGCACTCCAGTAAAAAAGCAATTCCTTGCCAACTTCTTGGTTTGCTTTACCTTTATACCCACTCAAAAAAGACTCATTTGCACCTGGCACAGTGGTTCATACCTATAATCCTAGCTACTCAGGAGGCTGAGATCTGAGGACCATGGTTCAAAGCCAGGCTGGGCACTAAAGACCAAGAGACTCCTATCTCCAATTAATTGCTAGAAAAGGGGAAGTGGGGCTGTGGTTCAAGGAGTAGGATGGTAGCCTTGAGCTAAAGAGCACATGGACACCACCCAGGCCCAGAGTTCAAGCCCCATGACCCACCAAAAAAAAAAAAAAGACTGATTTGCATATTTTTATTGCAATAGGAATATGCCTTGATATTTAGAGGTATAGGAAAAACTAAGAAATGAAGAATAGTCAAGTAATTCTGTCTGTCTGATATCCCTGAAAATCATTGAGTAAACTGCTATTTTTAATGAACATGTACTTTTAATAAGGTCCTACTTTTTTATGTTAGTTTAAAAAATGCTTATTATCATCTATCTGAGCTTGGAGAATATTTAAATCATTTTTTTAGTTGATAGTTCCTTAGTCACTTGCTAGTGAGGCCTTGAAAACTTCCCTTGTGCTTGAGATACCAGGAGGAAACATTTTGGCTAAGGAAATTTTCCTTTATTGATGTTAAGCAAAATTTGATGAAAGTCAATATGTACATAGAGACTGGTTTAAAAATAATTATGTTTTTGGGACCGGGAGTTTGGCCTAGTGGTTAAAGTGCTTGCCTAGCATGCATGAAGACCCGGGTTCGATTCCTCGGTACTACATACATAGAAAAAAGCCGGAAGTGGTGCTGAGGCTCAAGTGGTAGAGCTCTAGCCTTGAGAAAGTCCAAGGACAGTGCTCAGGCCCTGAGCTCAAGCCCAGGACTGGCAAAAATAATAATAATAATAATTATGTTTTGAGCCAGGCAAGGTGGTTCACGCCTGTAATTCTAGCTACTCAGGAGACTGAGATCTGAGGATCAAGGTTCAAAGCCAGCAGGGCACAGAAGGACTTGAGATACTTACCTCCAATTAACCTCTAGAAAATGGGAAGGAGGGCTTGGCTCAAGGGTAGGGCAGTAGCCTTGAGCTGAAGAGCTCAGGGACAGTGCCCAGGCAGAGTTCAAGCCCCGTGACCCACAAAAAAAAAAAAGAATAAAAAGAAGAAGAAATTATGTTTTGTACAAGAAGTCACACTTTTAAGCAATATAAATGCCCTATAAGTGAAAATGAGTGACTGGATTTTTCTCCCAGCACCTGGGATCATGCCTGTAGAAGCCAGCAAGAATGTACCCTATTTCCTACTTAGAATTCCTTCATCTTCTCCACTAGCTTCCAGTGGAGACTTGGGGTAGATCTCATAGGCTACAGCTGGGAGTTCTACAAGCTCCAGTGACCTGATTCTGCTTTCCCCTTACAGCTCTACGAGAGTGCCCTCACTGAAAACCAAAAACTGAAAACAAAACTTCAGGAGGCCCAACTAGAGTTGGCAGATATAAAATCCAAGCTTGAGAAGATGGCCCAGGTGAGCAGTAGGGGAACAAAGCTGGGAGACAGGGGCAGATGCAAGGATGCAAAGTAAATTAGGAATCTAAGGGACAAGATGTGAAACAGGCTATTTCTATCTACAATATGTCCACACATCTGCAATGGATGGTCATGAGGAATTGCTCCAGTTTCCTCATCAAGAGGAACAAACAGACTTACAGCACAGAGCTCAATAACTCCAGACCTGCAGTTCCTTCTGGTACAAGGGGCCGATCCACTGTAAGAGACTGGGCATGGAGCGTGCCACTTACAGCAAAGGTGTGTGGTGGTCATGAAGCAGAGATCCAGGCAGCAGAAGCCAACTACATCCTATGTGCAGACCCCCACCAAGACCATCCTCAGCAGCATCAGGCACATGATCTGCACATGACTGCTGTCAGCAGAGCCAGTGCCATCCTGTGCAGCCAGAAGCCTGTGATGGTGAAGAGGAATCAGACCTACCCCACTAAGAGCTCCTGAGCCCCACGCCCCCAATAGCAATAAAGTCCCCAAAATAAAAAAGATGAGCTAGATCAAAATTGGCTTCTGTGGTGACAGTGAGATAAATATTTTAGTCTAATTTAATGTTAAGAGTTCAACTAGTGTTTAGCTTAAAATTGAGAGCTGAGAATTCAGGGCACAACCTCCGATAGATTGAATGCTAATAATATTATCTACTCATTTCTCAATAGAAAATATATGGCATCACTCCAAGGTGAGTCCTAGACAGTTTCTCTTGATTTATTAATGTCTTTCCATTCAATTTCTTAGCATACTGCCTCTTACAGAGGAATAAGCAAGACACCATAACTAGTGCAAAGAGGTAACTGATAGTGCCTAGACATATAAGTGGTTTGCTTGGGTCACATATTACATTAGGGACAGAGGTGGACCTAGAACCTAGAACTAGGTCCCAAAGCAATGATTCTGTCCTATAACAAATATTGACTCCCTAGGTCCCTTCTTTAGCCTAGGAACCAGTGGCAGGAAGACCAGATAAACCACTTCCTGTCATAGCTAGGCCCAATTTCATTAAATGGTGCTTGAGAATGTGCTAAAGGCAATAACCTCATCGCCAATAAAACAGGCCCTGCAGCTAAAAGCTGAAGCAGTGCTGTCTGAGGTTATTGCGGAGTTAACAGGAAATCTATTGAGTTATTGCCCTCCTGGAATGCCTGGGGACTAAGAATTTCAAAAGCTGAACTGAGGTAAAATGATTCTTTACAAGGAGAGTGCAAAATGAAAAACAGAGGTGGCTGCTTCTTGTGGTAACTTGATATAATCAAAAGCAAAGACTAAAACGTAGGGTTAGTAGAATTCCAGGGATATGATGGGGGATAAAGGGTGGGACTACCCTCTGAATATCTTGTGTAGCCCTTCTGACATAGGATGAGTGAGGGGACATCAGCAACTGAAAGACAGTATTACAGAACTGCATGTGTACCAGCAAGTCAGCTAGTACACTCATACTTTCCAGAGTAGGCCTTAGCTAGGCTCATAATGGATGGTTTGTTCTAAGAACTGCCTGGCAATTTGGCCAGGGCCTCCCCTTCTGCCAAAAGGTAGTAGTGAAACATGGAATGCTGAAATTTCTGAGTTGTAACAGATAGATAACAGCTGTGCTTAAAGAGATTTTTATGGGGCAAGAAAAGGAAGGGGAAAATACTGCACAATTATAACCCTGCCATAAGGCCGAGAGATAGGCTAAATAAGCCTTTAAAGTCTTTTTTTTCCCCTCAATATTACTGAGCAGGCAAATGTCTTCTCGGGAGAGCCTCAGAAGATAGCAGGCTGACTTTCATTCTAATAATGCTATGTATCTATTATGCTGGTTCTCACAGGTAATTGTTATTACAGTCCCTGTGAGGAGTCACTAGAAGGACCCAGATCCAATTTGCTATCCATCTCCCTAGCAGAAGGTCCTGACAGTTCTTAACCTTTTGGGGTTCTTGCTTTTCCTCCAGGCTGTGCTACATACAACAAGCTTCCAAAGACCTTAGAAACAAATTAACCTTTCCCAGTCACTGGGGAGCAGTGCCTATCCTAAGCCAACTGCTTTGTTGGGGTGTGTCAAAATATAATTTTGCCAAACACAAATTACTGAAATTCAGAAGAAATGGTGGTAATACAAACTCTATTTACCAAAAAATGGACTTGTTTGATAGAACAATGGAGAGAAGGCCTGTAAACCTCATACATTTGTTTGGAAGAAGTTATCACATGGACACATGGACTATGTGTTTTTACATAAAAAATCCACCCAACTCTAAGCAGACTAAAATTTCAAATAAAGCAAGGAAAAACTAGTTCTTTGTATACTGAACTTTGAATATAGTGAAATCTTCACAGCTTGTACAGCTACTCCAAAAGTAAGACTTTGGAGCATACGTGATCTCACAGTCTTTCATTTTCCTTCTACTAAACACAGATAGCCATAACCTTCACAACAGGAAGTGAAAGCACAGGACCAAAGCCAGGAGAACAATTTTTATTGCTAGTTTTTGCTATTATTTAAGAAAAACTAAAGAGAAAGGGGGAAGGGAGGAAAGAAGAGAGGGAAGGAAAAGGAGAAAGGGAAAGAAAAGGAGGAGGGAAGTGGGGCTTGGCTCAAGGGTAGGGTGGTAGCCTGGAGCTAAAGAGCTCTGGGACAGCGCCCAGGCCAAGTCCAAGCTCCACGACCCACAAAAAAGAAGAAAGAAAAGTAGTAGTGGGGTCGGTGGGGGAGGAGAAAGAAGAAAATTAAGTAGAGGAATCTTTGCAAGAAGGCTAGCATAATTTCTGAGTTTATTAAATGATGCCTACGTACTTGGCGATTCAAAACAAAAATAATTACCTTTACTTACTAAATGTCTATTGAGTGTAAGAAAATCTACTCAGTTCTGTAATGCTATAACCAAAAGGAACTTAAGGGTTCTTTTCCATTCCTCTACTTTTTAGTTATGATAGATCTTTTTAGCCCCTCAGAAAAACATAAATGGAAAGTCAGAGATGACTATGAAACATTGTATACATGTCAAATTGTCACAACAAACATTTCTCTTTTTTTGGTTGTGGGGCTTGAACTCTGGACCTGGGCACTGTCTCTGAGCTCACCCTACCCCTTGTGCCACAGCACCACTTCCGGTTTTCTAGTGGTTAATTGGCTGGCTTTGAACCACAATCCTCAGATCTCAGCCTCCTAAGTAGCTAGGATTACAGATGTGAGCCATCATGCCATATATATTCTGAATCTCTTATCCACATAAATAAAAGTCTGGATTATAAATCAGATAGAAGCAGAACAGCTGTGTTCAAAGCAGGACAGATTAAAAAAAAAAAAAGCAGCAGGACAGATGACATGAATGGGATCCCTGTAAGCCTGTCCACATGTGAAGACCATTGCTCTGGAAGAGAATGGTATCAGTCCCCAAACAGAATGGGAAGGAAAGCCCGTATAGAGTGCTATTCGCTTACACATTCAAGTTCAGCGCATCTTTTCCTCTGGGTTGTGGTAGGACTCATACATAGAAGAAAAGAGGGAAAGGTATGATGCTGTATGAGAAGGTAGTAGATATTGAAGACAGGTGTGTGTGTGTGTGTGTGTGTGTGTGTGTGTGTGTGTGTGTTGTGTGTGTGTGTGTGTGTGTGTGTAATGTCTTTATGAGTGTTCTAAATCTCAGGAACCACTACTTTTTCCTCCCCAAACCCTAGAGAGGTAATAATGGGGCTTGGCAATCTGTCAGATTCTATTTGAATGCTAAACTGAAAGCCTTGCCATCTTTTTTTGGATGTCTGCTGGTAAAGCTGAACAAGACATGCCTTTACACTGGCTCTGAAACAGCCCAAGTAACAAGTGTTTTCCTTCCACTTGAACAGCAGAAACAAGAGAAGACCTCTGACCGATCGTCAATGCTCGAAATGGAGAAACGGGTATGTGTATATCTCTTTTCTCCCTGCTCCATCTCTTCTTTCTGACCTTCTCTAACTTTGCTGTTCGTGCCAGTGGAAAAAGTTCGTCTTAAGAAGTCGGGAGTTCTGCCACGTTCCATTCTCAGCTTGGTGATAAATTGTTTTTGTCTGACTCTGGACAGTAATTTCATTGCTGGTGCTTTTGGCTTCCTCAGATACTCAATTTTTTGTACATTTTCCAGTCTTAGGGTGAGAAAGGTCCTTGGAAAATCATCCCATAAATTATTCTGCCCATATGCAGAACTGCACACACACACACAAAGCCATTATATACTTTGGTCCATCCCGTACACACAGGTCCAAGAGCCTTTCCTTTCCTTTGATCTTGAACAAAAAGGAAGCTTTTATCAGGACCCTCTGCCATTGACATAAGTCTTACATTTTGAGACCTAAGCCATCAGTCTTTCAGTTACTCTGAGTAGGGGAGGATTTCTGGTTCAATTGATGACCTCCCAGTACACTCAGCATATTTTTCTTAGATTTGACATTTTGGTTTGGGAAAACTCAATTAGATCTATTCATGAATCCTAGCTGTGATTTGACCTTAGGGGGATATATGTTTCTATTTTTCCTGTTATTACCTGTTAATTTGGAGAGTTAGCTAAATTTTACATTCAATTTTCTTGGTATCTCATCTGATCAAAGATGCTTCCTTGGGTTCAGACTAATTACAAATTAGTTTCTGAGAAAATGGCACAGGAGAGTTGGGAGTTTGGCCTAGTGGTAGAGTGCTTGCCTAGCATGCATGAAGACCCAGATTCAATTCCTCAGTACCATATACATAGAAAAAGCTGAAAATGGTGCTGTAGCTCAGGTGGTAGAGCTCTAGCCTTGAGAAAGCTCAAGGACAGTGCTCAGGCCCTGAGTAAAAGCTCCAGAATGAGAGGGAAGAAGGGAGGGAGGAAGATGGAAGAGGACAGAAGGTGCTGGGTTTTTTTTGCAAACAATGATGTCTACTTCTCTACTCAACATCATGAAAGAAGCAGTTCCCTGAGAATTTAAGGAGATAACTACTGAAGGTAATAATCAATAGTTGTTAATAGAGAGCAGAAAATCTTAGTCATTGCAATCATTTGAATTTTTTAATTTGCAAAAAACAACTCACGGTACTGTATCCTGGTCTGTTTGCCTATTAGCAAACTGCTGCTTCTCCTTGTATCCGTTAACTTTTTAGTAGGAAACTTAGAAGACTATGATTTTGATCAGTAGAGTGACTCCATCTCACCGGGGCAGGGACAGGACAGTAGATACACCTGAGGAAGGTTTTCCTGATCAGTAGACAGAACCATGCTGATTATATAGTGGAGTTGTGACTACCTCTAAATCCACTACACACTCAACAGGTTTGTTGTTTCTAAACAGGAGAGGCGAGCCTTAGAGCGGAAAATGTCAGAAATGGAGGAAGAGATGAAGGTATGAAGACATTTTCGTTTTATGTGTGCCTGTTCTCTGAATGCCCTCCAACCCTGCATATTTGAACATAGGCCCGCAATCTCTAAATTTTACAACAAACTGAACATTGTCAAGAAGAGTAGATGTACACTGTGAGGAGTAAGTGAACAGACATTTCTGAGTCTCTCTCAGTTCATATGCATCTACTGTGGCTATCTCACAAGCTTTCTAGAATGCTGCATTTAGTTAGGGGGGAGATCTGGCAGGCTATAAATAAACCCAAGTTGAACTTTTAAGATTTTCTAACTTTCTTTCTTCAGAGGCTCCATGAAAAGGCCAGAGCATGTACTCTAGCTCTGCAGAGACTCCACTAATCGGTAAAGCTTGAGTACAACTAGCAATTCATCTTTAGTTACCCCTCTAACCCTCCCCTTACAGAGAGGATCACAGACTGATTCATTCTGCAACAGAATTATTCACATACAAAAAATTATTCACATATTGATTTCCTGTCCCCATCTATTTTCCCTGCAGTATTCCAGTGTACTCAGCACTCTCCCATTAGAATAAACACATACCACCAGATATATACTTCGGAGTTCACAACTTTCCTCTCTCTCACCATGACCTTCCAATAGTCGTTGAAAGACAATTCCACTGGCCACTGCCATTCGTGGCAGTTTACTAAGATCTAGCAATCTATCTAAAGGGGTCAATCCATTGCTATAGAAGGGGAAGTTAGAGAGTTTCAGAAATATAGATCTTCCTTTTGGAGTATCTAAATTCTGCAATACAGGATGCCACAGGGCCACAATCACTTAGCACTTGCTTAGGCTTTTTTCTTTCCTCAAAGACCTTACTTTGCTAGATATATGAGGCCAAGTGTTTATCTTTCTTAAGGTAGGAGGCCAAAGCTCTAGAACAGCATCAGGCTGACTCTTAAGTCTACTTCCCTGAGCAAGTATCTCTAATATGTAGTTGAAGCCCTTTAGGAGAGACTTTTATTCTAGTAGCCTAAAAAATAGGTTATTTACTGAAAAAAGCTTTATAAGACATGAGAGAATCATAGTTTTAGTCAGATCCTCTACTCATAATCCTGTTACTCTTTATAATTTCAAAAGGAAGTAAAAATGCAAAACACTGACTCTGAATTTCCTACTTACCATCCCCAAACTAAGACTGATAACATTCATATAGAATTTGAAGCTCATATCCCAAATGCCTCAAATCTTCCAAGTTGATTTAGAGCAGCAAGAAATAGAAATAACTAAATTTCTCTACCCTCTGATTTTTTCAAACCCAACTCATTTCCCATACAGAAATATTCTCTCCCATGTAGAGCAATATGGTAGAACTACCAAACAGTTCTTGATGAATGAATAGCCATGTTTTCTCATTGCATGGGGATTCCTTATAGTTGAGACCCTCTGAGTTATACCATCTGTACTCTGCTATTAGACAGCTGTCAGTAATACTCATTTGAAAATGGCCTAGAGCCAGGCATGGTGGCACATTGCCTATATTCCCAGCATTTGGTAAGCAGAGTCAGAAGGATCATAAGTTCAAGGAAATGAACAGCCTGGAGTAAGGCCCTATCTTTGGGGAGCTAGGGACAGAAATGACCTAAAATACTGATCTGTAGCACATAAATGAGGCCAAAGCTGGTGTCTTCCCAGGAAATATGCTGGAACCAAAAAAGCCAGGCTATACTCACCAGTTGTGGAACTCTGTTACATCCACACAGACCCACACACAAGTGGCCTAAAGTAGTCTGAGATTAGCTTGTACAGATTCCCTTCTAATTATTCTCAATCCTATGAGCTGAGAGACTTAAGTTTCTCTCCTTATCTTGCCAAACTGTGATTTCCTAAACTGTCATGTTTTCCCAATAGAAATTCTAATGCATTAAAGCGTTTGTACTTTTTAGTCTAAAACTAAAGGCAATTGTTTAAATTTTCAAGTGGAGCCAAATCATGACTGTTTAGTTCCCAAACAAATAGGTAAATTGTTTTGATTTTTAGTTTAAAAAAAAATCCACTCATGGGGCTGGGAGTTTGGCCTAGTGGTAATGTGCTTGCCTAGCATGCAGGAAGACCCAAGTTCAATTCCTCAGTACTACAGACATAGAAAAAGCTGGAAGGGGCGCTGTGGCTCAAGTGATAATGCTATTCTTGAGAAAGGATAGTGCTCAGGCCCTGAGTTCAAGCCCCAGGACTCGCAAGAAAAAAAAAATGCACTCGGCTGGGAATATGGCTCAATGATAGAGTGCTTGCCCTGCAGGCCCTGGGCAAGAAAAAGCAGGAAGTAGCACTGTGGCTCAAGGGATAGAATGCTAGCCTTGAACAAAAGAAGTTGAGAGACATTGCCTAGGCCCTGAATTCAAACTCAGGAGTGGGGAGGTGGGGGAGGAATCCACATTAATCCAGTTGCCATTATTCCCCATTACCAATTATAGAATAAAGTGGAAAAGTAATGCCTGCAAGCTCTAAAGCTCCTAAACATAATTTGTTCAAATCAGAGCCTAATATTTGATTTGCAAATCATCTAGTTCCCCCTAGGGATTAAGGAGGAGGAGCCTCCCAGTCATAAACATAAACCTCGCATGTATGTTCTTTGAAGGCAAAAATTTACACAGATTATTATCAAATGGCTGTGACTGGCCCTAAAGAAGCAGAAAAAATGCTTTTTTGTGTCAGAATTCTTCAGCCAGGATATTGTAATTAGTGGCCAAAATCTCTATGTACAGGGTAGCTCACCAACAGTGCAGGTGACAATCTTTTCAAATTTGGGGCCTGATAGAGCATAGTGGCAGGTGGCCTGTGTGCTTCTACATATCCAGGTTATACCGATTTCAGCCCTCTCCCTCCTCAGAACAGCATTTGTAGAGTTACCTCTAGTGATCCCCTCAAAGCACAGTAGACGGCCAAGGACTGACAGTAACTCCAGAACCTGTTTTTCTGACTCTAACAAACAAAACACAAAAGCTAAGTAAAATATGGAATCATGGAATGGACTCTCGCAGTAGTATGTGGAACTCTGTGGTTGATAAATGAGTTATGCCTTTTTTACCTTCACCTGGAAAGGTAAGTATTTACAAATTCTCCTCAGGAGAAACTCTACCCAGGTCCTGGATTGGAGTAGGATTATATGCCAGTTCTGACAGGTGTGCATGTGAGTGTGAGCTATGCTTTTGGTCTTGAAATGTGTCCACACCCAACCTGATTTCTACTGCATCCTCCATTTAGTTTTGGCCTCCTTGCTAGAAACTTTTCCCTTCCTTTCCCAGGTCTTTGCATGAGAGAAGCCTAGAAGCCAGTCTCCTTTCAGATTGGTGCTGAGATTTCTACCTTGCTTACTCTAAAAATGCCTCTAGCCAAGCTTGCCCTTAAGTTCTGTGCTTGCCCAACCTGCTCTGTGACCTGCTTCTCTTTAAACTTCTCTGCCTGTGGAACATCCCACCAGATTGTTTCCTGCCTCTCTCCTTCATGCTGATAACCTCAAAATTTCTTCACCTGAGACTGTTTGTGTTAACATGTTAGCCTAACTCACTTTCACAGTTCATGTCTGAAATATTCCTTGGAGACAAAGATCACTTCATACAATGACAATGATTATGTTGAAAGCTTTGGTCCAATGTCAACACCTATGAAGGGTGAGAGCCAGGGACTTTCCATTGGTAATTAAATTTGAATCCTGCTAATTTCTTTAAACTCTTCCTAATGCTACACCATGATCTTTCTCCTCTATCCCTTCCATGACCAAGATACTTGAACAGTGGGCAAAGAGGATGGCCGACTATCTCTACCCTCAGTGACTATATAAACAGTTTGGCTTCCCAGTCTTTTTTCCAAAGAGGTCATTCTCCCTCTTTGGGTAGAGAGCTATTCAGCAGTTAGTTTCTGCTTGTTTTTCTGTCCTTGTGCTACCATTCATTTCCGTGCTGCTTCACTCCTAGATATTTCTATACTAACTTTGATTTCTATCCCTCTCACAGTGTGAGTACGAGAGACTTTTCTCTGTTACCTGGCAGCCTTTTGTCATCATAATAACCCACAGGCTTGTCAGTCCTCATCACAAAACCCTATTTGCATAACAAAATCATTTCCCTCCTTAAGAAGAGCTCTTAGTCTTAGTTTCAAGGTCAGTGTAACTGATAAATTAGGAAGGACACATGTTAGAGTATGCAGTTCTATGAGCTAATATCATTTACTGAAGTCTCTGAGTCCCTTATGGAATATGGAGTATTAGTAAGAATATCCATGAGCTGGTTATTCTGTTCATTTGCCACACTGACAGACAGTAGGGGCTGGATTAGTATATTGGTCTGGCCAACTCCATTATCACTGGATGTTAATGATTTCTGCACTAAGTGCAGTTCCAATTTCCAGAATATGAGTCTACTTGTGAACATCTTTAAGCATCCTGCAGCCTTTACATGAACTGGGATAGAGAGAGCACAGCTAGCTGTGAACTTAATGATGCATATAATCATATATAGTGGGTCAGAGGCTGCTTAGCAGTTTGGTGATTCTGAACAAGATCTCTGTACTGCCAAGAAGATCTGGAAGGGTTAATAAAGCTTACTACAAAACAGGTTAGAGGTCCCATTCAGAGAGCTGAGAGTTATAATTTGGGTATGCACTTCATTCTAAACAGTTCATGCCCTATTCAGAGAATACTTAAAATATTCCCCTATTGTTTTCTTTTCTTTTATTTTATTTATTTTTTGTCGCTCATGGGGCTTAAACTCTGGGCCTGTGCTTTGTCCCTGAGCTCTTTAGCTCAAGGCTACCATCCTAGCCCTTGAGCCACAGCCCCACTTCCATCCTTTCTTTTATTTTTAATAAAGTGAAGAAAGAGAAGAATCCATAAAGAAAATAAGCAGGGGAGGAGATCGAGTATGGGTGAAAGAAGACAGAGCGAGGCGAGTAGCAGCTGAATTAGGATCACACTGAATACTCCAGCTATAGTCAAGGACAATTAAGTAGGCTCCCTGAAGCTGTGGTTCAACCCTGGTTCAGAAGACCCCAAGCCACTTGGTGGATTGTCATTCTCAAAAGCAATCCAGATGTGATTTTTTAAGAGCCTGGTGGTTATGTTCCTACAGCTGACCTTCAGCACACTTAGACCTGGGCCAAGACTCACAACCACAGCTCCCCTCCCTGGGCTTTTCTCCACCTCTATCCTGTACATAATTTGTTCTCATTACGCCTGCCTTTCTCATTTCCTCCTTTGCATGCAAACTAAAATAAAAACAAAAAGTCACATGGTTTCTTTGTCCTCCTTTTTTCTTCTCTGGTCTGTCTTGTCTTTCTGTCTTGTGTGTCTGTCCCCTCCATGTCTCACTCTCTGCAGAACCTCCACCAGCTAAAACAGATTCAAACCTTGAAGCAGATGAACGAGCAACTACAGGCTGAGAACAGGGCCCTGACTCGTGTGGTGGCCAGACTCTCGGAATCCATCGAGTCTTCGGACACCCAGGAGCTCTAGTTCTTGCCTTTCTTCTACACCTCACTTCCCTCCTCCATTACTCCAGGCAGGTTTACTCTTCTTGGTTCCAGAAGCCCTGTGCTCATCAGAGTCCTATGAGCCGATCCCTTGAAAGTCTGGTCATCTGGAGATAAAAGGAGCCAGGACTAAGACCATAGAATGGGGCATAGCTACCTAGGGTTAAGGGTAGCCAGGAAGGAGACTCATCTGAGCCAACAGTATATTTGGTATGACCACTACCTGATTATCTCTTTTCCTAGGTACCTAATATGGATTTGCTCACTCAGCTACACACACACACACACACACACACACACACACACATATACACATGTGTATGTATGTATACATTTCTATGTCAGAGGCTTAGCAAATTGAGATAGAGATTTCTCAATCAGCAAGTTTGCTCTGGTCTTCTGCAGTAACTGGGGATGATTGTGGACTCTGTGTTATAGATAGATCTGGGAAAAACAAGGACAAGACCTCAACTGCGACTGTACATTAGAACCACCTGGGAAGAAATTATTGACATATCTGAACCTAGGCCTTCCCCAGAGAATATGTGGGTTGTTTTTCTCCAAAGCTTTCAGGATTGAGACCCACATGTAACAGTTATTGCTGGGTAGAAAAGAACTATGGCTCATCTCATCTACCAGCCAAAGTATCCTCCATCTCACCATTGGAACAGAATTGCCTTTCTGCAATAATTTGCTTTCTTTCCCCCCTCCTTCAGAGGCATTTATCTCATCCTTGTCACAAATTTCTTATTCCCAGAGATGTGTCCCTTCCCATTTCAAGTGTGTAGGCTGTGAGGCAAAAGGTAGCTTAGAAAATGGGACCCTCAAACAGCATGGCTTTCCCTAATGGGACAAGCTTTGCAAGAGAGAGACCGACAGTGGAGCAGAGAGCGGGAATTTATTTTCAACTGAACACCAAAAAATGTGTTTGGCAAACTAGAGCCTTTCCCTGGCTGTGGATCTGAAAAACAAGTTCACAGCAGCTTGTTTTCCTGTCCTGAGATAGTGTAATGGGGTCACCACTGTCCTAAAATGAAGTTTTAATTTTCAGTAACAATCTCATTAGGCCTGACCAGGGTCTGTTCTTTTTTCTGCCTATTTGCTTTTGCCTTTAGGGTCAATAGCTGGCAACTAATATCCAATAGAACTGAAGTACCCAAATTACCATAGGGATGAGCTAATATCTTGTTGCAGATGCTATCACAGTCAGAAATTGAAAGGGAAGTGCTACCATGGCCTGGGAGCAGCCAGCATTAGGTCCAGAGTGCGTGCTTTAACAGTAGCCTTTAACACCAACAATTCCAAAGATTGCTGGAAACGAACTAAAACAACTCAGGCAAGACTCATTCTTAGACCCGCTCACCCACAGCTAGGTTAGTGATAGATTACATTTAGTATGCTTGAGGGCCAGGGATTCAATCTCTACCATGTGTCTGTACATGTGTGCACACAAGCATGTGTACACACATACACATAAACACATATTTCTAAAAAATGTGACTTGGAGGTAAAGACCCCAAAGATGTCTCAATTATTTTTAATCTCCCTCTTTGTTGTTGTAGTGGCAGTATGGGATAAAGGCCAAGATTAATGGTTAATAAACATGATAACAGATGTCTTTTATTAAGGCTTGGGCTGAGTGCTTTTTATCTTTTTTACTGATTCCTCAGAACCGCGCGCGCGCGCGCGCGCGTGTGTGTGTGTGTGTGTGTGTGTGTGTGTGTGTTTATATCTATTTATTTATTTATTTATTGTCATAGGGCTTGAACTCAAGGCCTGGATTCTGTCCCAGAGCTCTTTTGCTCAAAGCTAATGCTCTGCCATTTTAGCCACAGCTCCACTTCTGGTTTTCTGATGGTTAGTTGGAAACAAAAGTCTCATAGACTCTTCCAGCCCAGGCTGGCTCTGAACCGGGATCCTCCGATCCCAGCCTCCTGTGTAGCTAGGATTATAGGCATGAGCTTTTAGATCCCAGAATTTTTTTTAAATGGAGTCATAGATTCAAAAACTTGTCCGAGGCCCTCAAAGAATAAATGAGCCAAAATTCAGAGTTATCTGTGATAGAAGCTGTCTGCATATTTGGCACAGTAGAGCCTAAACAATTCAGGAAGGGAATATTGAGCAAGTTCAGTGTACACCAGCATTGTAGCTGAGAGATAAAGGACAGCATTCTGCCTTCTCAGCACTTCAACTCCTTTGTGAAAGGCTAGCTTCTAAAAAGCATTAAATTGTGAAGAATGCTATTTCCTGGTGTATGACTTTCAACAGCAAAGATAGCAAACTCCTGTGGCTTGTGAGCTTACCAATAATCAGAAATAAACAAATAGAAGAATATTTCATGACATGTAAAAATTATATGAAATTTAAATTTCAATGCCCAGAAATAAAATTTTATGGAAAATAAGCCATGCTCTTTTGTTTTGTTTTTTTTCCATTATGTCAATGGCTGCTTCCATGCTACAGCAGTAGAACTGAGTTGTTGCAATGGAGACAATATAGCCTGTAGACTAAAAGATTTGCTATCTGACCATGTACAACAAAAACATGCTGACCCCTGACAGCAGGATCAAGAAAGTTTACCCTTCTGGGCTTTAAAATAATAATCATCATCATCATCATCATCATCATCATCATCATCATCCCCCTGAAGAAATTGTATATGTGTAGTATAAGTCACTTACCAACAGAGTAGAAGGAATTATTCCTTTCCCACTTCCCAGGTAGTTGGAAGACAAAACAGCTCAGACAAAGACTCATTCCAAGACCCTCTCACCCATAGCTTAGCCTTGCCCTGGCACTCTCTAAAACACCAGCATCCATTTCTCCTTCATCCCTAACAATCTTCATCATACATTTAAGAAGTGACACTTGCCAGGCACTGGTGGCTCATGCCTGTAATCCTATGTACTTGGGCAGCTAAGTTCTGAGGATCGCAGTTCAAAGCCATCCCAGGCACGAAAGTCCATGAGACTCTCATCTCCAGTTAATCACCAGAAAACTAGAAATGGCGCTGTGGCTCAAAGTAGTAGAGTACTAGCTTTGAGCTGAAGAGCTCAGAGACAGTGCCCAGGCTTAGAGTTTAAGCCCCATGACTGACAAAAAAATAAAACAAACAAAAATGACGCTTGAGAAAACAGGTACTTGATTTTATTTGCCCAAGGTATCTTAACATCAAACTGTGGTATGCTAGGGATCCAGAAGAAGCTGAGATTTTAAATTGTAAAACCTTTTTAAGCCAGGCACTGGTGGCTCATGCCTGTTATCCTAGCCATTTAGGAGACTGAGATCTAAGGATTGCTGTTCAAACCCAGCATGGGTACAAAAGTCCCTGAGACTCTTATCTATTAACCCAAAGTGGTAGAGCGCTAGCCTTGAGCTGAAGAACTCAAGGACCCTGAGTTCAAACCTACAATGGGGAAAAAAAAGAAAGAAAGAAAGAACCCTTGTTAAGCTGTATACATTTGAGAATTGTCACTTATGTCCTTCTCTTTTTTGTTGTTGATTGTGGGGCTTGAACTCTGGCCCTGAGTTCTTCAGCTCAAGACTATCGCTCTACCACTTGAGCCACAGTGCCACTTCTGGTTTTCTGTTGGTTAATTGGAGATAAGAGTCTCTCAGACTTTTTGTGCCAGGCTGGCTTTGAATTGCAATCCTCAGATCTCAGCCTCCTGAGTAGCTAGGATTACAAGTATGAGCCCCTGGCACCCAGCACATATGTCCTTCTTTAATCACTCCTTAACTTCAAGTAAATACCAGATAATCCTGTTGATTTTCCCTTCTCTTTGGAGGGTAAAGTTTATCCCCTCCCCACTACTTGATTTCTACATTCCACTTTCATACTTTGGGGCACTCCCTTAAGATGTCAATTATAGCATGTTGCAGCTGTGAAATTGCCTTGCCCAACTTTCTCCCACCAAGGAATTGAGTTTTTAAATGTGGAAATAAATCACTAGAGCTCAACAAATTGTTTGTACATTTTTTTAAATGCAGCTCAGTTTTTGTTTGATGAACTGCTAAGCAGTGAAATGTGATCCGTAACCGTAGAAAGCTTCCTCCTGTCTATGGAATCCTGTTACCAAGATCCAGTTTTCAGGGTCTCAACCCAGGCTACAGGCCCCAGGATTAGGACTAAAGAAGGGAAAGTGAGATGACATGAGGCCTCCATGGGATGATTGTTTCTTTTTAAAAAATCTTTCCAGTTCTCGAGAGCAAGGCTTCAGAAATAGAGGCATAAAAGAGAAGATAGCCAGAGTGGCCTTGGTTGAGTTGGAAAAAAGTAGGGGCAGGGTCAAAAACTAAAACTTTGATATTTTCTGGATTAAATCTTAGTGAAGTATATAAATTACTTGGCTGCCCTCGCACAGTCATGGGAAAAGTCAGAAGGGTAACAGGAATCTTCAGTATCACAAAGCACATTCTAAACATCAGCACACTGCCACATATGTTACCTCTTATCAGCCTCCCAGAGTCCCTACCTCACAAGAGAGTAGGGTCGGGCTTATTGTTCTTTTATGTAGAGAAGTTGAATGGTTTGCTTGCAGTAATGTGGATACTAGTATTTTTTTCTGGCTGTAACAGTTTAAGTCTTTGGCTTTCTATCTCCACACCCATCTATGATGAAGGAAAGATCTTTGGAGTTGGGCACAGCTTTACCATTGAAGTAGCTGGGCACTTAGACCTAATTATGGAAGACTTGGTCCCGTCATTTGTAGAAATATGGATAGCATCTGTATCTGGTTCCTGAGGCTCTAGTGAGTGCCTCCTGCATTGTAATGCTCAGTGTTTTCCTTTTGTCCCCCTTAATGGAAATTCTTTCTGCATCTGTCATGCATAACTGCACACACATATTTGATTAATCTGCATCTTGCTTGCAAGACTGAGGAAACAGATAATATTCCTTAAAGTACAGTTAGCCTTTAAGTGGTCAAATAGAGTCAAGAGCTAAAACTAAACAAGCTTAATAACAACGGAGCCCAAGCCACCCCTTTCCCGGAGGCCTTGCCTGCACTGGGGTCTCATAGGTCGTGAGAGGACATCTGCATTGAGTAGATGAGGGTATAGATTTCTGGAGCCTTCATAGTGAAGAAGTACTTAATCTCTAACCTAGATTTTACCCATGTCCTTATCAATAGCTCATTTTAGATGCAAAGCATACTTGTCCAAGTGCCTAAGACTGATATTTCTGAACCAAGCTTGCTTTTTCTTCGTTTCACAAGTTGGACAACATACTGTGCCCTGTTCCAACGTGGCAGAACTCCAGCCCCTCTTTCCATAAGTATGTGTTTCCTGGAATTATAACACTATCCCCTAAAACTTTAGAGGGCTTGTAAAGCCCTCTTGTATTGGGGGTGGGGTAGATGAGGAGGTAAGGAGTAACTAGGTCTTAAACTCAGGACCTTAACTTAGTATCAGGGCTGGACTGGCTCTCTATCACTTAGGCCATGCCTCCAGTCCTGCTTTTTGCTAATTAATTGGAGATAGACCCTCACAGACTTTTCTGCCTGTACTTGAACTGCAGTCCTGGCTCTTAGCCTCCTGAGTAGCTAGGATTACAGGTGTGAGTCACTGGTACCCAGCCTTTTGTATCTCTTGGTAACAAAGGGGAAACTAAATATATGCCTAGTATTTGTTTTGTCTTGCAGCTCTATGGCTGACCATATCTGGTGCTCTCCTACTTGAGCCATACCTCCAAGTCTAGATTTTGCTGGTTAATAAGCATCTTTGGAATAATCCTCAGATCTCAGTCTTGTAAGTAGCTAGGATTATAGGAGTGAGCTGCTGGCACCTTGCAGTTCACTGGGTTTTAATTTGAAAGTGGGTGTTTATAGCTTGATGGGTGAGAATTTGGATGGATTCTGTTCACTGAAGATTCCAGAAAAAGGATTCTTAACTCAAGTTCTGTCCCTCATCCTGCATTCTGTTGTTCATGAGTTTAAAAGAGTAATCCTCTCTGAATTCCTTCCCCATGTCCTCACCAGCCTACTTTGGCACTCTTCACAGTTTCTGTACACTAGAGATGCATTCAAGGGGCCCAGCTACTGGCTCAGTGGAAGAATGAACAGTGTGGAACATGAAGCCTTCATAGAAAGAAATATTGTTTTACTATATTACTACTATGTGTATACTGGCTCAAAAGATGAAGGGCTGTGACTCCCCTAAATGTTAACATTATCAGGTCAGTCGATATCAATGGAATTATGTCCCCGAGTGAAGGGTGGTGATAATGCATCACATTCTATCTCAGGAGGCTCTGCTCACCTGCTTGGTGAGGCAGGGTAGAAGAGGCAGTCATGCCAGACTCTTAACACACCTTTCCCTCTCTTGCCACAGGTGTTAACAGAACTGAAATCTGACAACCAGAGGCTGAAAGATGAAAACGGTGCCCTCATCAGAGTCATCAGCAAATTGTCCAAATAGATTAGGCTCCAGACTTCGGAGAGGAGGGAGAGCATTCACTGCCGTACAACCCTCTTTTCCAGCCAAAAGGAGTGAATGTTTGAGTGGAAGGACTTTCTTTTTTTAACTCTTAAGTCACCTCTGCATTGTACATTTTCTCTGCACTCTTGATTTTCCATGCCCTCCACGTCCCCACCACAGATTTTATGATAGTTTTAATTGAAGCATTATTGTGATCCTTCAAGCCTTCTGGAGAAGGCCTTGTGGAGTAAACGAAGCTCAGCTGTGGACCCCCAACTTCTGCTGCACTGCTGCTTTATCTACATTGGATTTAGTCTAAACATGTAAGGCTTCGATCCACAGCCTTTACGCTGACCTTTACAGTGCTGTCTGATATGGGTGAGTCTTATGGTAGCTACTCCAGAACCCTGTCTAGTATGCCAAGAGAAAGGGGAGGCTGTGGGAAGAATTGCTGTATTTCCTAAGGTCTTAGGTGACCATGGCTTCATCAAGGTTCTTTATTCTGCTTCATCTCAGAAACTGACTTATTTTTAGGGGTTTTTTTTTATCCATAACTAACATCCCTGACTGGTTTTAACCCTTATTCCTCCTTTTTCCAAGGCTCAGATAGCTCTGACCTCACTTCTTCCTGTACTTTTTATCTTCTTATGCTCCCTTTCTCCCTACCTCCTCAACTGATAGTGTAAAATTTGGAACAGACCTAACAGTTGTCTTTGACCACTATCAAATCATTGCTCTAGAGACCAGAAAACCATCACTGCCATCATCCTGGTAACTTGGTGACAGTACCATGAGCCCTTTCCCTGAAAAGCTAGAACCATTATTCCCATCTCCCGCTTGTCTTCCCCTGAAGAATGATTTTCTGTGTTAGAAAATCTGGGCTCTGAAAACTCTAGGCTGCTTCATCACCCTTCTTTGTGCTCCTGACTGCTCTGACACCTGTTATTAACAAGGAATGAAGTCATTGCAAGAAAGCCTGAGGAATGGGAAGGCAAAATGTTGGAAGCTGGACCGGGGAGTGGTGAAAGTGGAGTGTGTGTGGACACTGCAGCACTATGGCTGTGCTGTGACAGTGATGGTAAACTGGATTGTTTCTGATGATGAGATTTAGGGAAGAGTCATTTGCTTTCTTAGAAGCCAGCATGGCAAATGACTTCTTAATTGCTGTTTAAAAGGATGTGGTACCTTCAACCCAGACAAGAGTCATGGAATTTTAGAGTGACAAGGCCCAGGTGTCATTTGGCCTGGTCATTTGGCAGGGACCACCCCTGCTACTGTAGATTTCACCCATGGTCAAATAGCCTCTGGTAGGTGCGTATGTATCATTTGAAAGTTGGACAGTTCTAATAAACAGAGAGTTTTGGCAGATTGAATCAGCCTCATGCTTACTAGGCAAGTGCTCTACCATTTGAGCTATGCCCCCAGTCCTTGTGACAAGCTGTTTGTGCCTGTTATGTCTTTGTCCTGCAGACAAAAACAGCCTTTGAGAATATCATGCCCAGACATAGATAAAGGCACTCCGTACTCCCAACACAATTAAAACTATTAGTTCTCAATGACAGTATTTGCTTTTTATAGTTTCATCCCTTGGTTCATTTTGAGTGTGTGGGTCAATTAAAGCCTCACTATTTTAGGGTTGCTGGTAATACTCA
Source organism: Megascapheus bottae (assembly GCF_031878675.1). Lineage (NCBI taxonomy): Eukaryota > Metazoa > Chordata > Mammalia > Rodentia > Geomyidae > Megascapheus > Megascapheus bottae. Next base: position 57,466,433 of record NC_143518.1, on the reverse strand, counting down.
GTGTTGATAGGGGTCCGTTCTCTTAACATATACTACCTCTGCTAGCTTATTTCTGAAAATGGCAATGTCCTTATCGACGGCCATGCTCTTAAAGAAGAAGCTGTAATTCAAGATCCCAGTTCCAGAATAGAAGCCACGTCACCTCTGACATGACCCCACTTTTAGAATGTATAATACTCTGGTCTATCACCCCCACCCTTTTTTTTTTTTTTTCAGGAAAAGCTGCTTCTCCCTTGGGACTTTGAATTATTATGGGGGCACTCACTGCAAGCTCAGTTCTCAGGGAATGCTGAACTAGGATGAACAGCTCCATATCTATAATAAACATTTTCTTCATTATAAGAGAGGAAGTCAAGAAGGCATTGGCTAAGTTATTCTTTCAGCCCATCTTGGGCATGAGTTAGAAGGGATTGCTGCCTCTTTCTCAGGAACTGAAAATTAGATTAAAAGGAAAACTTTTTGAGCCACCTCCATTCCACAGGCCATATAGAGGAGTGACAGAGTTCCCTCAGCTCTTGTGCCTTTCCCAGAGTGGGAGGCAGGCTCTCAGAACCCAGATTGGCCTTCTGCCCTACTGTTTCACACTGCCCTTTCAGGTTAAAGATGCTTCTTGCCAGAAAGTTTCCTTCCTTAATGACATGACTTTTCCAAGCTCAGGAATGATATTGCCCTCTATAACCAAGAACTGATGAAAGCACAAACCATCTAGGTTGTTTCAGGTACTTTTCCATATGCCAATCATTTTATTAAATAACCTTGTAAATCTGGTCTCTTCTAGAAAACAGAATACCATTTCTTCAGAATTATATTGTCTGGCAGACCCATGAGATAGTAGTAGGCTTTCTGGCAGTGGGCTGTTCTCTCATGGTGTTACCATACCACTTCTCTTTTTCTTGTGCTGCTTGGCCACCATCCTCACTTGCTGGTGTACTCACAAGTACCCCTGGCACATCAAGGCAAGTGAACAGCTACGAGCTGCCAACAGTGGGGTCTCAGGCTTGTCTTGGTAAAGACTTTACAGGAAACCAGAGAATGAAAAAGAACATACTCTGTAGTTTCACACCCTCTGTTCTCAATGATTTGATATTTTTCTACAAGCAAACCACACCTTTGGGAACAATGATTCTCTTGCTAGAGTTTGCCTGTTTGGCTAAGAGCTGCTAGTCCTTTTCAAATTCCTCCAGGGTATGATGACTGGAGACCCAGCTTAGTCTCTATGTGGGTTATGTCTTAGGGTGTTGCCTCAAAAATTCTGAAAACTAGGCATGTCATAGACCTGCTCAGTGCATTCATATCTTTTCTGGGCCCATCTAATTCATAACTCCTGGAACCTCCCTGTCTCTACCTAACTGTGGGATATGTTCCCTTCTTCTCTGGGCCTCTCCTCTGCCAGCGCTCACCTGTTTAAAGAGACCTGGGTGCATTTGTTGTTTGCCAAGACCACTGGTGTGTTTCACATCTCTGAACATTTCACCCATTCTCCTTAACAAAGCAAAGCTTATTTGGCAGTACCATCAACAAGGAGGCTAAAATCCACTTAACAGCTTATAGATCCCATAAAAGTATGAGTAAACTACTAGCTGTGTTTCTACTAGGAACAGATCATAGAGCCAGGGATGAGAGAAGAAACACATGGCCATCTACAAAGTCCTGCTAGGACTCTGGATTTCTGACCAATGTTTCTGTCCAGACCCCTGAGCAAGAAAAGGTCCTGGCAGTGTTGGCACTCAATTGAGAGGTAGATCCGAGGTGAGTAAAAGCCTGAGAAAGACTAGTGTTGCCAGCTGCTTTGTACTTTAAATGGAAAAGTCTACAAGATTGTGCTGCTAGGCAGTAAGGCAGGGAACGCCTAGGTCAGCAGATGAACCACTGGGTCTAATGCAACCCAGCCATGCCATAGCTAGGGTACTGGTGTTGTCCTCCTGGTAACACCAGGAGTCATGGGGCTCTGCCAGTTATTCCAATACCACACTACACTACCTCCACACAGTTACCAGTCAGAGGTTCTCCCACCTAAATTTAGGCCCAGTAATAGCTGCAACTCTTAGTCACCATTCCAACTGTTTAAGACAGGTCACTTACAGACACCATAATGGATGTAGGTTCCTCTGACCCAGTAAGCAAAGTGGCATTGAGGGCAACATAAGTACTAAAGGGCTGCCAGTCTGCATGTCTGGGTTAGGGAGCCAGTTCTCCGTGTAGCCATATGACCTTGGGCACAATGTAAAGTCCCTTTTGTGTTAAAAATTCTGATTTACTCAGCCCTAAGAAAACCAGAACGATTCTCCAACTTGGAATTTCCACTTCAAAACTGCCACCTTTTAATTTCAAAATCTCAAGGTCACAATTGTGATTTTCTTCCAGATTCATAGTGTTTACCATCAGCATGAAAAGATTGACCACTGGTCCTTATTAGAAAATGAGGGTAATTGAATGGTGTTGCAAATGCTTTCCTCCTAAAGATTTGATAAGAATATTAAAACCTGCAGAGGTGGAAATTAGAGCTCATGGGGAAATGGATAGAAAGCAATTTGTTGCAAGCAGCCTTTGGACAAATTGTTTTAATAGGAAATAGAGCTGCTGTTTTGTAGGAGTCCTTACCACCCCTCCCCAGCTTTCTCAGATGTGATCCACACTGGCTCTCGGGACCCAAACAGCAGACTTAATTGCATTTCTACTTAGCACCAGCTGGTCCCTAATCTTGAATTCCGTCTTTACAACAATAAGAGAATTTTCCTCCATAAGAACTTACACCTTTAGTCCCACTGAGCACTTTTCCCTGGAATGCAGACTGTCAGAAGCTTCTGGTGCTATTCACATGGTCTTTCCTTTAAAGCTAGTTTGCAGAGGAGCCCACTAAGCACAAAGTATTCCATGCACACGGACATGGTACGTGGAACAGTGCTGGACTCTCAAGACTTCTGCAAGTCCAGGTTTATACGCAGCTGAAGGGAAGGTAGCCTGAATTCTCTAGTAGGAAAAAGGCAGAGACTTTGAATGTGAAGTGAGATAGAGGTTTGAGCACTGGGAAAAAGGGAGTTCTGGCTCACTAGTGACTGCATCCCTCAGCCTGCAGCTGGGGGAGATTTTATCAGCTTCCCTAATAGCTATTGACACTGCTTCAGAGCAGCACACCCATTCAAGGATAGCTATCGATTGCTTAATGTTCTGATTAGATTGGAAAAATAGATCAACTTCATTACATCTCTAGAACTGCCATTGTCACAGCTAAGGAATGGAATGGTTTCTGAGGACTAAAGAAAAAGACTCTTGACTAGCCAGCATTTATATCATGTCCTTGAAAAGCTGTGGTTGAGGGTCATCATTGTCTTGAGGTGTGTCTTATAACCATTTTATGGAGCCTTCCAGAAGAATAGTAGAGAAGTAGGTGAGCCTAAAGCCCATGGCAGATGCTTAAAAAAAAAAGCCTGACAACTTGAGGGTCTCTTGCCCTGCATGAATACACATGCACATTTGCTAGCCTGCATCTTTCAAAATGAAGTCTAACATATTCTAACTTGATGAGAAATAAGAGCTCAGAAACCAATTTTATCCAAGTGTAGTATTCTGTTCCTGTCTCCCCACTCTCACCCAGTTCCCCCAAAGGACTTCTCGCTGAGCCATTCCTCTACTCATCTGCTTATCATTTGGGACTGTGAATCTACCAGTGACACTGCTATTTCTCCTCCAAATTTTCTCCTAATGCTTCCAATAAAATTTTACTTGGGTGGCCTCTTAGGTGACATCAGGATGCTCTTATGTTCTTCCAAAATAAGCATGCCTTCCCTCCTTTTCCCCTCACCCCTCTCTACATTCTTTATGCCTTACTTCCTCACTTGGACCTGATGATGCTCTGTCAGCCAAGATTCCTGGAGGAGTGTCATATACCAATCTTGACCCTCCCCCTTCCAACACACACACACACACACACACACACACACACACACACACACACACACACACACACACACACACACACACACACACACACACACACACACACACACACACACACACACACACACACACGGTCTCTTCTAGTTTCAAAGCACCCTGCATGTGCCAACAGCCTCTCAGAAGATTTATGGGCCTGGATGATGACTCCATACCTTGGCCAGAGACCACAGGTGGTCATGTCAGGGTTATTCTGTCTTTGTCTTGAAAGATGTTACCAGTTCCAGCTTCAGATCCAAGTGTGTCCCCAGCACATAGTGCTGGTGTATTGGGCAACAGCAGCCGTAGCTCTATGAAGAGAGAGGGTCCAGAAGAAGCTCACTGACTAGAGAGCCTTGTAAGCTTCTGGTATACTCAAAAACCAGAGCTGGAGCAGTGAGCATAGACTCTGATCAAGGAACACGCAAGGGCCAGCACCAGCTTGACTTTCCAGAGTTTATCTGCCCTTGCTTTCCTCACTCCCATTCTCCAGCTTGTCCTCCAAATTAGAGGGGCCCACTAAAGAGTGGTTAGAGAAGGAAACCAGGAAGCAGGATGCAGGGTAGAAGAGGGCTTGAGGAGGACATAGCCATCCAGCCTAGCCCTTTACTAGATAGCAGTTCTTGAATACAGCTGCTCCCAGGCTGGAGCCTCTTGGGGGGCCATGATTTTCCTGAAAAGGGAGGAATGTGTTTCTCATTTGCATTCTTCTGTAGGGAGAAGGCATGGTCTATTTGTGGTGGAATGGCTCAGATTGTGCTTTGGCTTTAGGGTTTTCTTCCTGTCATATTTCCTCTGTCCTGACCTTGGACAGACAAAATGAAAGGAACACAGAAGAACTACCCTGTGTTTCCTCACCTCTCATTCATTGACAGCATTTTGTCTTTTCTTTCTACCCTTCACTTCTCACCTTCCATCATGTTTAAATCATCAGTGTAACTCTTTTTCAGCTATGTTGTATAGATGAAGTTCAGACCATTGTAAATATACCTGGGGAAGGGGGATAGCACCCTGCAAGGGAAGTCAGACTTACTTTGTGAACTGAATGTATTTTTATGCAATTTTGAGTGGCCTTTCAACCCTAAGATGGTGATTTTGTTTTACTGGTTGTTATTTAGTATTGTTCTGTGTTTGGAAGTTTGGAAATGGTATTCATATCTATATGATGCCTGTAAACACAACAGTATTTATAAATGAGTAAATAAACTGTGTTTTAACTTTGTGCAGTAGAACTGATAGTCTCACATCTGTCAAAGCTCCATGGGCCTTAACCCGTCAGCCTCCTGCATCTGGTCTGTGTGGACGTGTCTGTCCCAGGGTATCGCCTTCCTTGAAGACAGGGCTCTGGGAGCACTGAGGAGTTCCTAGATAGATAGGACCCTAAGAAATTAGGGTTGCCAGCAGCTGAGGATGTGGTTATTTCTTCAAAGGCAGAGAGCAGAGCTGGTGTCACAGCACTGAACCCATCTCAAAGCACACAAACACCCTCAGAAGTAAGGTGAGTCAGGGTCCAGCAGTGGAGGTTTCGTGGCACTCATGACACTGGCCTTCTCGCTCCAAACTGCCACTGCAGCTAACTTGGTGATAAGGGTTTTAACTCTACACTCCACCTAAGGAGCCCTGAGATGTGCCAGATGGGCACTTGGCAGGACCTGCAGGTGAGTGGCCAGGTCTCACAGGCAGCCCAGGTTCAGGTCTGGTTTCTCCACACAGCAAGTCTTGCCCTGGCACTGCCCAGCGGAAATCCCTGGTCACTGACGGGGACAAAAGCTGGAGAGGAAAGATTCTTTTCCTCTGTTGTCACCCAGCTGCTTAGCCCAAGCAACAGCAGAACAAACACATGATGTCATGGTTGAAGAGTTCAGACCTGTTTCTAGGCCCCAAAACCAAGGCTAAGATGCGCGTCTGATATAAAGGGCTCCTCCTAAACAGATTCCTTACCTCTGTCCCCCACTGGATGGGTGAGGTCTACAGACAAGGTCACCTAGGGGCCTTGTGGGCCAGTTCTCCCAGGAAGGACACAGGCCCCTGCTGCAGAACAAGAAAGAGCCCACATTGGCAGCCTGGAGACAAACCTCAGCCCTGTGCACCCAGGCCACCCCACCTGCTCATCTCCAGGACTAGCATAGCAAGCTAACACATGCTGCGCACGGCCTGCCCGTCCTGGCAGCCCCTTGAGTACTGAGGCTGACAGGAAGCACAGCTCTCCTGGTGGTGCTCTTAGACAACAATGCCACAGGGTGACAGTCTGACAAAAATACCAGGCCTGCCTGCTGTCAACATGACAAGGCTGTGGAGGTGGGGACTGGAAAGGAGGTTAACCCCTTCGTGGTCAAGGAGAATCTGTCCCACTCACTCTCTAAACATTCTGAAGCTATCTTTGGCCGCTCTGATCTTGCTTCCTAAAGTCCATGACATCTGAAATATCTGAAATGAGATGATTCACGATTTTATAGAAAGTCTCAAATTCCCACACCCTAAGGCCAGCCTCCCCTTTTGAGCTCATTATGGCTGTCACCTAAGCCCAGCTCTCCTGGAAAGGATTCGAGGTTGTCACCAATCCCTACAGCCTCCCAGCAGATGGTCCCTGGCATGAAGGCCACTGGCATTGGCATGTGTCTTCTATCGTGAGGTGCTGTATGCCCTACCACCCACCACAGTGCCTTTCCGGGCTTCCCCAGCCCACAGAAGAGTGGGCTGTGCCCCCTTTTGCTGAGCCCCAGAAGGGAGATTAGGCTAGAATTCAGAGCCTCTGATCCAGCCTGCTACCTTCACACCTCCCCCACCCATGCCACAGCCCAGTAAAAACAACTAGAGACACCCCCCACCCCCGGAGTTCTTTCAGCTGTTTCTTTAATAAGTCGACGCAGCTCATTACAAAATAACAATTTGACAAGAGATCAGACAAGAACAACAGAGTCCACATAAGGGGTGAAGAGCACTGCCAAGCAAAGGGGGAAAGGAGGGCTACACACGTGTCCTTGTGGAGACAGGGTGCTCCTGGTGGGGCCAGCAACGTCCCAGGGACCATGAGGGACAGCTTAGGTTCTGTCCCAGCCCTAGTTTGGAAGTTATCTGGCCCAGGATTTTCAGAAAGCAGCAAATCAAGTCCTTAGATGAGCAAGAATCGGGGCAGAATGGCCAGCTTCTCTAAGGAGGAAACCCCCCTCTCCAGAAGCCCCCATGCCCACTCGGACCACTCCTGCCACCTCATCAGAACCCCCACCCTCTTGTCTCGATCGCTGTATCCATGCTAAGTGAAGGGGTCCCAGAGAGTGAATCCGTCTGCTCTGAAGCAGTTGCCCTTTACTTACCCCATTCTTAATGTCCCAGCCACAGGTCCTGTGTGCTCAAATATCAGAGTTCTCTCCTGCCTGAGGCCTTCCACATGATCCCCATGCATGACGGCCATGTGGGGAAGGTCCCCTGGGCCCTGGTCTGCAGGCTGGAGGCTGTGGTTCACTATGACCTGGGGCCCTAGAAGGTTCTTGTATCCTCTGCCCACCTGTCGTCTAATCGGCACCTGCTGAAGCTGCCTGGTCCAAACCCAGTGCATACCCACTGTAAGCCATTCCTTACCACTGTACTCTCACAACCACCTCCCTCTGTAGAGGGAAGCATGGGTAAACAGCATCATCCTTTGAGGCCCCTGGGCTTTTACCCCACAGGAACGCCGCCTCCATTGCCATCCACGGGTGCCAACACCTCAGCCCTGGTGGGCACTGGGAACCTGACCCCACACTGAGCTGCTAAATGCTGCTGAAAATCCCCATTGCCTTTACAGGGTCCTTGGGAAAGTTCCAAAGCTATGAGTCCCCACCACTGCCCTCATCTACACCCAGGATAGAGATGGCGTTGAACCATTAAACCTAGGCCAAGGAAGTCAACAGGGCCATCTCCTGAGGCCCCACCAGAAGCCCTGGACACCATCTGTCCTCACGACACGGGGCTGAGAGATCAGGAGGGGGATGACAACAGGTGAGCCCTTCACAAGTGTTCTGCGGGGAGCCAGTCGAAGGGACACCAGGGGCTCCTGGGAGGAGCCTAGGGAAGTCTCCAGCAAGAGACCCCCTTTATGGCTTTTCAGTTAATTCAGACAGTGGGACGGGGGGCCACATCAGACAGACACAGAAGCAACAGGACACCAGACACCAGCTGGACACGTTCATGGCCCAAAGGTAGCCCTGCAGACAGATGAGCGGCAGACAGGCTTTCAGTGTCTCCAGCATCTTCCTTGGGCAGGACTGGTTCTGGAGCCAGAAACCTGCTCCCATCCTAATGGCTCCCATTGCAGGGATTCCCCGTGGGAGTGGGGAGGACTGAAAGACAAAGACTTTATATAACATCACATCAAAAGGAGCAGCCTCAACCAGTTGTGTAAAATGGCTGGGTTGGGAGATCAAGGGACTCTCAGCATGGCCATGCGACTATTTACAGAAAGTTATAGACATGCATCTTGATTAAACAAGATTCTGTTCATAGGTTTATAGAGAACTATCATCTTGTATATATAACTGAACACGTGGAGAGGGTCGGATGAGGCTCAAATGGCTTCAGAAGGTTCTTGTCACTTCAAAAATAAAGAATATTCATTCATAAAGAATCTTCAAGTCACAGTGTCCCCTTCTCAATATTGCAGTTAAAAAAAATAAAAATAAAAAACAGATGAAGTCAAATTCATGGTCACCAATCTCTGGCCCCCTGGGACCGAGGGGGAATGGGGATAAAGGTCATAGGGTAGGGTGCTACACAATTCAGGATGGTCACCTAAATGTGAATTTCAGATCAAACCAAGATATCACACTTGCCTAGGTCATATTCAAATGTAAAAATGATTGTTTGTCTGAAGTTCACATTTAACTGGCATCCAGTATTCTTATTTGCCAAAGCTGGCAATCTCCATGGGGCTTTCAGTCACCAGGACCAGCACATGGGTGTCCTCTCTATGTGCCACAGCCATGGCTCCCAAAGAAGACCCAGCCAGCCCCGGGTGGGAAGCAGGGAGGCAGAGGATGGAGAGGCAGGGTGGAGGACGCAGGGAGGCAGAGGAGGGAGAGGCAGGGTGGAGGATGGAGGGACAGCTCCTGGTTGGTTCTCTTCCTCCCTTTGAGCAGGGGAAACATCTTCAGGGAAAGGCTCTCTCCAGACAGTGTTAAGTGAGACCCAGGACCCACAAATCTCAAGAACTAGTTAGTTCAGACCCCACTGCTAGAACCAGTCCTCCCACCCCCATGTACCCCACTTGGTGGGCTTCATGGAGGCAGCTTTATAAGACAGCTGGTTTTACCCCCAGGAGCATGGCAACAAGAGACATCTTCCCTCACTCTGAAGCCTTGGACCCGCAAAAATCATCCCACACTGATTCTACAGACATAGCTACATATGGCTTCCTGGGACAAGAAAAGACCAGGGCCACCAACTACCACAATCCCTGGTGCCTCCAGCCATGGCCAAGGGGCTCCAGGAGCCACTCTTCACCTCACCCAGCACCAGAGGCAGCACAACCAGGCCTCCCCCAGGCCTCAACCTCTGCTTCCAACCTAAAGCTCGGTAACACTGGGTGATTTCTCCGGAGTGATTATTCATGGAGAAAGCAAGCGTCCTGTCATCCTCCCATTCTGAGCATGATTGGGTTTAGGTTTTTGTGGCCTCAGCCCCTCTCTAAAAGGAAAAAAAAAAATCACCTCTACTAAGTGCTTTCTTCTCTGGGGAACATACTTTGGGATGAAAACTCACAGCCCAGAGACTCCCAGAACTCACCAGCCAAACACCCTACACTATCCTACTAACACCCACAAGGGCTCTGACTTCCCCAGAACTAAATCCACTGCGCACTGAGGGTTTGGAATGATGCTCTGTGGTGTGGACTACTTGCTGTGCTAGGTTAGAGAAGACTGAGAACTTCATTGTGTTCCTGCTACACCTGGTTCAGGACAAGTGCAACCTGCTTAGCAGGACCAGCCTGAGACGAAACTGCAGCCCCACAGCAGCTCCAACCTGATGTCAGGAGTTAACCTCAACCAACGTGCCTTCCCCGTGTAGGCCCCCATTACAGGTGGGCCTGGAGTAACAAAATCCAGGCCCAAGTCATCCAAGCCACAGAGTTATCTACAGTTCCCTGGCTCTAGAAGGGGCATAGAAAATGCTGGGCTCTGGAAGAACTAAAGGAGATTCCTGGGAAGAATCACAGGCAGTGGAAAGTGGGGTGGGAAAAGGCAAAAGAATGAAGGTAGAGGAGATAAGAGCAGATGTAGAGGAGAGTTTCCATTCATGAGATTTCTACAGATGAAAGTTGCGAGGGACCCTGAGAAAGTACCAAAATCCCACAGTCCTGGAGATGGGAAGAACCCAGCATTATCTGACAGCCATCCCAGGACTGGGTACCCTGCAGCCATCCAGACTCTGAATGGTCCTATAACTCTACCATGACCATAAACACTGGGCCTGAGGACCACAGTCCATAATCCTTATCTGAGTCTTATCTTCTGTATTCACACGAACATACACACACACAGTATAAAATCTCTAACTTCTCATGCTTCAGGGACTACTGGCAGGAAAAAAGAGTTTCTACAAAGAGGCAGGTGATAAGCTAGGGGCTGGGGGCTCACACTGTAACCCTCCCTACCAAGAGGCTGAGATCTGAGAATCACTATTCAAAGCTAGCCCAGGCAGGAAAGGCCATGAGACTCTCATCTCTAAATAACCAAAAGAAAACTGGATGTGGAGCTGTGGCTCCAAGTTGTAGAGTACTAGCCTTGAGCAAAAAGAGCTCAGGGACAGCACCCTGGCCCCAAGTTTAAGACTCACAACCAACCAGAAAGGGTGGGGGGAGACTTGCTTCCCGGTCTGTTTCTGGTGGAGGGGACCTCCCATTTCCTATTAAGAAAAAAAAAAGGCATTCCTGTTCATTAAAGACACTCTGCATGCACCTTCTCCATGCTAGGTCCTCAAGGTCCCGACACTCTCCACCACCATCCCGCTATCTTACATGCCTACAAAGTTGGAGGGCCCAAATGGGGCGGGACAGGAAGCGCTACCTTTTTTTTTTTTTTACTGGCAAAGAAAGTGATTGCCAGGCTCCCAGGAAGCTGTGAGTTTTCTGTGATAATGGCTAGGGCCTGAGGGCTTGAAGGATGGAAGAGATACCCAAGGAAGGGAGACAAGTAGGGTCGGCCTCGGGCCACACAGGGGCCTGACTCTCTTGCCCAGGCTGAAAGTTTAAAAGGGGACTCAGTGCAAACTTGACTAACATATATATGGCTTCTTCTTCTTTTTTTTTTTTTTTTAAAAGATCAATGCTGGGGACAAAAGGTAAACAGAGAATGGGACACAACCAAGCATGGGGTAGAAACCCTGGCATATTTCCTCTACCACCCATTTGGAATTAATGGCCTTCATTATTTGACATTCATAGCGATACATCTCTAATGAATGACAGGTCTCCCTAGGGTACTCCAGCTATCCATATACCCACAAAGGAGGGCTTATGGAGTGCAGAGGGTCCAGAGAAAAAGAAATGGGAGTTTTGGGGAATTCCATTGCTCTCATCTATATCCCAGAAAACCCCTACCATCTATCCATCTTCCCCTTTTACCACCCCCTTCTTATCTGGACCTCGGGGGAACTAGGAAGATTTCATCCTTCCTCTTAAAAGTTCTCTGGCTCTGCACAGATAACACGTCTTCAGACAGAGTTGTTCTACGTCAATGAACACAGAAACAGAAGCAAAAGCTTGATGACGAATAAATGCAAATGGCCTGCACTGCAGGAATTCTGGAGAGGGAGAGTGCTTCTGCGTTTCCCACTGAGGAGGGGAAGGACCTGGAGTTCAATGTTGTTCTTTCTGGGTAACAGGATATGCATTGTCAACAAGACTGAGATCCTGGGACTCACAGTCCCTACTGAAGTCTGACAATGCGAGTGAGTAGTAGTTTATTTCCATAAGTGTCCCAGAAACCCCACTGCTGGGGAAACCAGGACGGGTAGGAGGAAGTCTATAATGATATCAGGGCTTTGGACCTAGTTCTTTGGACCCAGCCAGTCCCTCACAAGGACTATGGGAACTTCTGACATCGGACTAGGAATTTGAGCCTTTCCACAGGCTGGCACATCTCCCATTTAGTCCCTGAAGACTTTTCCCACACAGCTGTGCTGTCCATAACTCATTCCAAGAATGCAGAGAGAAACTCAAACACACCCACTTGTGTACACACACACACACACACACACACACACACACACACACACACACACACACCCATATGCCACTGGCCACTGTGCTACCTTTGCTATCAGGGAAAAAGATGTGCTGCCATTTTGTTGGTCCAGAACCTGCATGAAAACAGGAAGGACTACCATTTTCTGCCAGTAGAGGGCCTCACTGCAGGGGAGGCTTTGAAAAGCGGGAGAGGAAACGGACAGAGCACTCAGCAAGAGCAGCTGGAGGGAGGATGAACAGAGCCAGGCTTCTCTTGCACCTCTTAGGGGACTCTCCTCAGCAGCCTTCAAAGGGAAGTTGGTCTTTAAAAAAAAAGAGAGAGAGCGAAAGGAAGGAAAAACAGATACACCACAAACAAATGAAAGGGGAAAAAAGAACAAAACACCTCTAAGGTTGCGTAACTGAGGTATTGATAGCTCTGGATCTTGTCAGTGTCCGTGAAGAGCGGGTTCCCAGGCTCCCAGGCTGCTGCCTACTTGTTCTTGCCCAGCAGTGCGTCCACTTCCTCTTCAGGCTTAAGTGAGTGCCACTGAGCAATGGGCCTCCGGGGGTTGGCCAGCATGTCGGACCAGTGCCGCAGCTCTGTGCCCGTGGCATTGCTCCCCACAAAGATCTTGCCAATGGCTTCATTCTTGCCCAGCTTGTCATAGTCCAGCACGGTGACCACGACCTGGACTTTCTGTGAGGAAAGCAAAGAACGGAGGGTGTTGGAAGGGCACCAAATCTCCCTCCTTCACTAGCCTGACTCCCGATGATAGGACGGGAAGTGGGAGCAGGCCGGGACAGAGTGGAGGGAGAGGAGGGAAGGGGAGGGAGGCCTGGGGCTTCCTGCTTCCATCTCTGCTTCCAACAAGATCTGAATTTAGGTGAGGATGAAGGCCCATCTTTTGGAGGAAACCTGTTTCTAGCCACAGTAGTTCTCTGGCACCATGTAAGCCTTTGGGAGAGACATAAGCAGATGCATTTTACCTCCATGAGGTCAGTAGACCCGTGTTCACAAACCTATACCAAGGGATAAGGGCTATGCCAGACAGGTAACCCCTGTTACCTGGGCAGACACTGGTCAATGGCGCTATGCCTGCACAGCCACTCAGGGCGGCTTCAAAGAGAAGGTGATGTCTGAGGTAGGCTGTGAGGCTAAGTTCTCTTGGAGGAAGAGAGAAGGAAGAAGACTGAGGAAAAGGTAACTTGGGCCAATGACTCATGCCTGTAATCCTAGCTACTCAAGAGGCTGAAAGCAAGCATCGTAGTTTGAAGCTAGACTAGGCAGGAAAACCAGAGACCCTCATCTCTAATGATCAAGTAAAAAAAGCTGGAAATGGAGGAGTGGTTCAAGGGGTAGCATGCCAGCCTTGATCTAAAATGCCATACAAAAGGCGGGTGCTGGTGACTCAGCCTTGCAATCCTAGCTACACAGGAGGCTGAGATCTGAGTAGAAAAGTCAATGAGACTTATCTCCAGTAAACTACTCAGAAAAGCCAGAAAAGGCTTGGCACTGTGGCTCAAGGGGTAAAGTGCTAGCTTTGAGCACAAAGAGAGAATCAGGGACAGCATCCAGGCCCTGAGTTCAAGCCTGAACCTGGCATGAAGTGAAATGAGTATTTGTATAGGGGCACCAGTACATTTGGCTGTAGAGAAACACCTGCAGTTCAGAGTTGCTGACAGGAGAGGCAGAAGTCTTGGCAGGAAGTGAGATTAAATAGGAGTGGGCTCAGGTAAGCAGTTTGTATTTTCTTCTTACAGAAGCAGCTCCTGATGTTTTTCTTCTTTTTTGTTGTTCTTTTTTAGTTTTGTTTTGGCTTTTGTTTGGACAAAGTACTGGAGTTTAAACTCAGCCTCTAACCTGCCAGGCAGTTGCTCTATCACTGAAACCACACCTCCAGTCTTTTTTGCTTTTTATTTCCAGGCAGGATCTTGTGGGGTTTGTGTTTTGTTCTGTTGTTGTTGTTGTTGTTGTTGTTTTGTTGGTTGTAGGGCTTAACCTCAGGACCTAGCCACTATCACTGAGCTCTTTTGCTCCAGGCTAGCAGTCTACCACTTGGAGCCATAGCTCCACTTACTGTTTTCTGGTAAGTAATTGAAGATAAGAGTCTCACAGACTATCCACCCCAGGCTGGCTTTGAACTGTGATCCTCAGATCTCAGCCTCCTGAGTAGCTAGGATTACAGGCATAAGCCACTGGTGCCCAATGGATCTTGTGTTTTTGACCAAGCCAACCTGGATGTCTATCTTCCTACCAAAGCCTCCCACATAGCCGAATCTCTGGCTCACACCACCACATCCAAGCTAGTTGGTTGAGATGAGGTCTCACTAACTCCCATACATACTGACTCCAAACCTCAATCGTCTCCATCTCTGCCTCCCAAATAGCTGAGACTATAAGTGTGAGCCACCAGACCTTGCTTGAAGACTTTTAAAAGTAGCAAACCTGAAGCCAGTGGCTCATGCCTATAATCCTAGCTATTCAGGAGGCTGAGACCTGGAGGATCAATGTTTGCCTGGCAAGCATTGATGGGCCCTGTAAGATTCCATCTCCAATTAATCAGTAAAGTGGCAGGCAGGAGGCATGGCTCAAGTGACAGAGCACTAGCTGTGACAAAATAACCAAATGAAAGCACTTTGAGTTCAAGCTAAAGTATTATCTCTATTTGAGAGAGAGAGAAACCAGGGGTTGAGGTGGCAGTCAGTAGAGGGAGGAGAGGTTTGATGAAGGAAGATGGCAAGGCATTAAGGACCCAAAGCAAGACAGTGGGGTGGTAACCTGGTGCCAGACTGGAGAGGTAGCGAGAGGTGGGGTTCATCTAGGGACAAGACAAGGAAGAAGAGAAGGGTTCAGAAGAGAGGATGGGGGCAGAGCTAGGGCACAGCAGATGTGGGCAAGAGATGGCCCAGGCAGGACATGATTAGGAGCTGGAGGGAGGCCATTTTCTCCCCAGTCACTCCCAAATTCTCAGAAAAAGAAAGCCTCCAAAGGAATCCCTGGGGTCAGAGGCCCCGTGAAGCATTATAGGACCCAGTCTTCCCTGGTAAGGTAGGCTGCTCTGAAGAGTAAACAGTTCCACCCCGCTCCCACCCCCATGAGCTCTGCCTAAGGCCTGCAGAGCTTGGGTACCTGAATCTGCTCAAAGGGAATCTCGAAGCTGAAGGACTCGTTGAAGTAGGGGTTCAAGGTCTTCTTCTTCACGGTTGTTTTCTTCTTCTTGAGCCTCTTGCCATTCTGCATCAGGTGGATCTTCACATAGGGGTCTGTGCAGGGAGAGGTCCCATCCCAGAAGCCCCTTAGCCCCTGCCTGGCCTCCCAGTGCACCCAGAGCTTCATGGGACCTGAATCTGCCCTCCAACACCAGGCCCTCAGGAAGCCCTGGGCACAGGACAGTCAGTCTACAAGACACAGAGGAACTGAGGAGTGTGTCCCCCCCGCCCCCCCCCCCCCGGCACCAGGACCAGCTCTGAAGGTCAGTTGTAGCTCCCTAAAGCACTGCATTTCTTGTTTTGTTTTGTTTTTTTGCCAGTCCTGGGCTTGAGCTCAGGGCCTGAGCACTGTCCTTGGCCTTTCTCAAGGCTAGAGCTCTACCACTTGAGCCTCAGCACCACTTCCAGCTTTTTTTGTATGTATGTGGTACCAAGGAATCAAACCCGGGTCTTCGCTCATGCTAGGCAAGCACTTTAACCACTAGGCCAAACTCCCGGCCCAAGCACTGCGTTTCTAAGAACGGCCTGCGTGAGAGAGGGTGGGGACTGACAGGTAATACCTATGCTAGACAGGGGCAGAGGTGAGTTAAAGGCCAGGCGAACCTCTGCTGACCCTGGCCCACCTCAGTCCTAACTCTGCAGATGAGACACTGGGATCAAAGAAGGGAAATGATGGACCCAAGGTACTCTGAGAAGTCCCAGAAGTCTCCACCTACCAGCACCCTCTGCCGTGGACCAGCCCCATTCACATCAGGAAATCTGAAACACAGGAGGCTCCACACAGGGACTCTCCTTTCAGGGAAGACACCGCACCTACGGCCCCTCTTGTAAAAAAGTTCCCAAATGTGGTGGAATGGTAAAGGAGCCTGCTCTAGGTTAAGCCCTGCTCGTGTCCTACACTTCCAGGAGAAGTGAAATCCAAAGCTATTATGAACTCATTTGGAGAATGGTATCTGAGCCTCTCCTCTGAGGCCACGGAGAAAACACTTGGAAAGTAACTCAGGGTGGGAACACAGCACCCCTGGAGAGAGCATGGCATTGGGGTGAAGCGTGGGGAAGCCCCCTACATCTCTGGAGGGAAGTTTTCCTCCTGGCAGGGATGTGTACACGCCAGGACTCAGGGCAATAACTGGCTCGCTGGTGCCACCTACTGGCAGTCAAGAAGTTCTGCATTACCTGAAAGGCCACCCACGTCCATCTTCTTCAGGTTCTTGGCCTCCAGGATGCAGACGGTGAGCTTGCCAGCCGTGGGCACATAGCGCAGGGAGGTGCAGATGTCTCCCAGCTTCTCTGGCTGTCCAAGGAGAGAGGGGGGCCCAGGTCACCTCAGCCATCCCACCCTCTGTGGCATGGATTGCTAGGACTAGCCCCTTGTCTCAACCACCAACCCTCACATTTCTGGTGGCGCCTGACCGTGAGGCCTCCAGTGCAGTTCCCAGTCACAGCCAGAGGAGGCCTACGGGAGAGGAGGCAGGGAGACCTGCTAGGCCCAGCAGCTGTAGAGTTTGTTCAGTCCCCAGTCTAGGCCCAAGGAGAGTGGGAAGGGCATGAGGAGCCAGAATGGGGCCAAGTGTTGTCCTCAGGAGCCCCAGGAGGTGAAGTCCCCCAGGGTTTCATGTGGCTCCTTCCTGCCCACTCCCCACTCAGCGGCAGGGGGATTTTCAAGGCGTTCTTTCATTGTTGCCCAGATGTGAGCCCCTAGGGACAGAGCGTGTCTAACAGTTCTCTGCTCATCCCTGCCTACTGCTGTGCCTGGCAGCACCGTGATTCATGCTTGGAAGGAAGGGTGGCTAGAACGGAACCTTGGCACACAGTAGGTGCTTAAACAATACTGGTTAGACATGTGTTGGTGGCTCACACCAGAAGCATAGTTATTCAAGAGGCTGAGATCTAACAATCATGATTCTGAGCTAGTCTGGACAGGAAAGCCGGTGAGATTCTTCATCTCCAATAACTACCAACCAGGGGATGGAGCCAGGGCTCAAGTGAAGAGTGCTAACTCTGAATACAAAAGCTCAGGGACGGCACCCAAACCCTGAGTTCAAACCCCAAGAGGTTTGCGTGAGTGCGTGAGAGCATGCGTGCGCGCGCGCACACACACACACACACACACACACACACACACACGCACACACTATTGATGATGAGCCAATGCTGTGGCAGTTGCTGAAGAGAAAAGCACCCATGCCAAACACCTTTCCTCATCAAGGATGTTCACCACCAGTTTACTCCTGTGGGCAAACTGAGGCACAGTTACGCATCACTGGCTCGGAGAACCTAATTGAGCCCATGTCTGCCAAACCCCAGACGGCACAGCAGGGACATTCCATGTGTAAGAAGATCTAAAGAGAGTTTGGACAACTGGGCCGGGTCAACAGCCAGCGGTGTGGAGGTGACTCCAGAGCGTCGCTCTTCCCGCCCCGCCCAGAGCCACGCCCCCTCGGCCATCTCACCTCTTCCTTCTCGCCTCCTTGCAGGTCTCGCCACTCCTCGACGGGCTGGCCGAGGTCCACGGTGTTCATGGGCACCTTCACCTCACCAATAATGTCGTGCTTGGAGAAGCGGTCGAAGTCATAGATGGCCATCACCAGGGTCTTGCCCCCCAGCTCCTGGTATGGCACCTGCAGGGCACAAGTGGAATCGGAAAGGGCAGAGTCATTCATGCTCCCCTCGGGGATGCCGGGACGGGAATCCGGGTGGGGCCGCTCCTGCATGCAGTCAGGGCTCCCTGAGAAGTCTGTACAGAGCCCGGGAGGCAAGATGAGATGTGACCTTACACACACACACACACACACACACACACACAGCACCCCATGTCCCACCCATGACTCAGGATCAGAGGGAAAGATGCAGGACTTGGGGGACAGGGAGACTGTCCCCCTCCAGTCGTGTCACCTTGAAGGTGAAGGTCTCGTTGAAGGCGGGGTTCAGTGTCTTGCGGTGAACCTTGGTCTCATACTTCTTCTTCTTGTCTGGGAGGAGGAAGACTTTGACATAAGGGTCTGAGGTGCCCCCCATGTCCAGGGCAGGGAGCTCGGCAGCCTGCAGGACGCCCACGGTGAGCTGTGGAGAGAGAGCGCAGCTCGCATGTCCAGACCCAGCTCTGGATCCCACCATGCCACACCCAGAGAAGCTGCTGGGAATGGGCTGGGCCGGCCTCCTGGGTGGGTTCACAGCCACAGGAACCCACTCCACTCTTCCCAGAAAAAGCTGGGGAGGGGGGCATGCCAGGGCCAGTGACTGCACTTCCACCCTGCCCCATGCCATGCAAAGGTGCCATGCCCACCCACAGTGGAGAACTGCTACTGTCCCGTGGTACCTCCTCAACCCCCACACTGCCACTCTGTCCCCTCCACACAGCCCCACACACCTGGTTGGCCTGGAAGTCATAGTCCAGGGAGAACTGCAGTTTGCCCAGGTTCTCTGGCTCTTTCTCCTCTTCTCCTTCACCTTCTCCCTCAGTCAGGCCTGTCTCTGCATCGTCATCATCCTGGAGGGGCTGGGAGAGGGGAGAAGCTAGTTCAAGGTCCACTTCAGCAGAAAAGCAATGCAGCAGTTATACCTGACTCCCAGCTGGGAGGAGATCTAGCTCTGCCACCCCACAGCCCATCAGGACCTGGCAGATGCCCAGCATGGCTCTGTTTGGAGGTTCGAGACCAGTGTTACCTGGCCAGGTATCAGGCCTCATGCCCTGCAGCTGCCTGAGGCAAGGGGCCTGCTTCTCTCGTAAGACCCCACCCAGTACTTTCCCCATGGAGACCCCTTTGTCCTGGGAAGGACTTACCAGGAATGTGGTCCAGGCAGCCAGCAGCAGGGTGGATCCAGGGTGTCCACAGAAAGAAAGAAATATAAGAAGACTCTACAGATCAAGCCAATCCCTCAAGTCCCAGACAGATGGCTGTGAGACCAGGCTAGGCTAGCACCAGTCATTTTGGAAAGCGCACACACACACACACACACACACACACACACACACACACACACACACACAAGTACATGCATGCACACATATGCACACATGTACACGCACACATTCATAATCACTCAAAGGTCACCACAATCCCTGATCAATTGCTTCACTATTCTCCATAGTGATTCCTTGAGATTCTTCCCTGTCACTCCCAACACACAAGACAAACATAGGCTTTGTTATATCAGACAAGACTGGCCATGGTGAGGGCCTATGGCTGAGGCATGACTTTGGTATATCAAGACCTTTTGCAGCTGACCAACGCTGAAAGACATGAGCAAATTCACAGTCATGGAACAAGGGATGAGTTCTGTGTAGCCCCATCTTGGTGCCTCAGGACCGACCTTCTGCTTCATCTGCGTCTCTTCTGACCCCAGCTGCGTGCCCCCAACTAGGTACCTCTTGCCCTTCAGTCTTGCTGCCCAGAAGGAAAACTCAGGGCTTCTCAATGGCGCTTTCCCAGTAGTGGCAGTGTTCACCTCTCTACAGAACTGCCCTCCAACAGCATCCTTAGAGCCTAACACAGTTTCCGCTCATGTTCTCCACGAAGTGTTCACACCCACACCTGAATAATGCCCTACCCAGTAGCTGACGGGCCTGAGGCCCAGAGCACCCAGGATGGAGGGGCCAGCTCCTCTGAAGGAGGGGTGGCTTGGCTGCAGCAGCCAGGAAGTCCTCTGCCATGCCTTTCAGCATCAGGCAAGCTGGGCTGGGCCCCTCCCAGCCCCACGCACCACGCACACCACATCCTACCTGACCCCCTTTCATGTCCTTCATGTTCATGGCATTCTTCATGCCTTTGCCCTTCTCCTTCTTGTTCTTCTTCTTCTTGCAGCAGCATTTCTTGCAGATGCAGAAGCAGCAGGTGAGGAGCAGGAGGCCAGCGACCACAGCGATGGCGATGAGGGCCCAGGGAGGCACTGTCACACAGAGGACCCCCGCCGTGAGTGCCTGGCGCCAGGCAGGCCCCAACCCCACAGCCTGGGAAAAACTGGGTCAGGATTCTGCATCCTCCCAGCCCCTGTCTACCTTCCTTAACCATTTACCTACCACGGCCATATGATTAATGCACGCATGATGTGCCACGTACGGTGTGGATACTTTCCACCAACACCCTGCTCACTGTTTAGCCTACTAAGAGGTGCCAGCCAGGAGTTTATACGGAAGAATATCAGCCTGGCTCTGCTAGCAGACTGTGTGTGTGTGTGTGTGTGTGTGTGTGTGTGTGTGTGTGTGTGTGTGTGTGTGTGTGTGTGTGTGTGTGTGTGTGTGCTGGAACTAGAGCTTGAACTCAAGGCCTGAACATTCTCCTTTAGCTTTTTGGATCAAGGCTACCATTCTACCTCTTGAGTCACATCTCTACTTCTGCCTTTTGGGTGTTTGATTAAAGAGCTCATGGACTTTCTGGCTCAGGCTGTCTTCAAACCAGGATCCTCAGATCTCAGTCTCCTGAGCAGGCAGGATTTCAGGTGTGAGCCACCAGTGTCTCACTGTTGACTAATTTGATCCCTGTAGAACTGACTTGCATGGATAAGATATCTGGATATCTGGATGTCCCCCAAAGGTCTTTGTTCCTGATCCCCAGTCCTCCAGTCTGGAGGACCCTTCAGGTCTGAGCCACCTGGAAGGCTAAATAATGCAAGTGCTTGGGGGGGGGGGGCTCCCCACCCAGCTGCTCCCCGTGCTCCTGCAGCCCTGTCTCCCCTGGAGTTCCCTACACTGGCAGTCCCCACACAGCCAGCGATTCCAAGCACAGCAGCTTCTATTTTCTATATTCCAAGATGAAATGGTTTAAAATGTAACTGGAAACTTGAATAATTGTTTTTTGTGTCAGTCATGGGGCTTGAACTCTGGACCTGGGTGCTGTCCCTGAGCTCTTCAGCTCAAGGATACCGCCCTACCCCTTGAGTCACAGCGCCACTTCCTTGAATAATTATTTCTATTGCATAAACTTTTGTTTCATCTTCTGGCAGCTTGGTTTTGTTGTTGTTGGCCAGTCCTGGCTTGAAAGTTGGGGCCTGAGTACTGTCCTTGGGCTTT